>NC_135215.1:33610548-33936798 GCF_052324685.1 Brachyhypopomus gauderio | reverse complement strand
CCTTGCCACTGTCACCCTTGGCTTGCTCACTGGGGGCTAGGACTCGGCACTTGTAAAGCTGCTTTGTGACAACAACTGTTGTAAAAAGCGCTATATAAATAAAATTTGATTGATTGATTGATTGATTACCTCTGTCTCACCAAAATGGATGCTGTACAGAAACTTGCAGTTTGTCCCTAGTTCAATCAAGGCTATATCAGTGATCGCCGTGCATCCCCAGAGGGAAATGACCTCTAGACGCTTGCAGTTACGTGCCAGAGCCTGGATTCCTGAATCAGTTACAGCTGGACATCCAGTCAGATCAACTAATTGAAGACATGGACAATGGGATGCCAAGGCCTTGAGACCTAGAGCACAAATCTCTAATTTAGTGTTAATGAATTTTTTTTTTAAGAGTACATTCACTTATGCAATGCTATTCAGTGATAGGTGCTAACTAACACATCCTACCTTCTGATGTGATATGTTCACATCCTATAAGTATTATTGTCCTTAATTGCTGACAATGGATTTGTTTAAGTGTAGCGTCTGAAACTTTGCAGTTCTGAAGATCCAACGTGCGAATTCCTCCATGTAGGACCTGCAAACAGGCCAGATGACGTGAGAGAAAGAGTATGGATCCAGCAGGCACTGAAGAAAAAAACAACTTTAAAATAGGACTACTACAGTTCCAGTAGATTTACCAAATTTACCTGGCTTATATTTAAGTCAGTAACCGTGCCTTGAGACGTCATTATTCGGATCAGCTTGTCTTTCACGGTACACGGCAAAGTTCGTACACAGTCGCTGTAGGGGGCCACATACTGCGCGACCCTGACACTGCTCCTGGGGACAGATTGGTTACGGTACTCAGGATCTTTTCCATCTGTTTTTTATCAGTCACTAATAAAAAACGTCACGTCAACATTAGATGTACACTTGTCAAGTACAGAAATGTTCTTTGAATGTTCGTCGGGTTGTAGCTAGGAAGGATTACTCACAGGTTCAAAAGTGAATCTACAGTTGACATCACGTTACATGTGCCTTCAACGCGTTCAATATTTACGGAAGGCTGCACCCCTTTTGGTCTCACGAATCTATAAAACGATAAAATATTAGTCTGACAGTAAGCAAAAGCTCAAACGTGTAGCTCATGGAGCTGCTTACCTGTTTGAAAGTAACCAGGAAGATGTGAAAATCGCCAGAGTATTTCAATAAATTGCAAGTAGGCTACGTTTTCATTCCACCGCGTTTATGTACATAGAAAAATAAACAATGGCGTCATAGACATGCGCGTCAAATCAGCATCGAATTCCGGTCTCGGTCGGCAAAATAATTCAAAATACAGGTTGACTGGGAAACTACAGCAATAAACATTAAAATGCGTACTTAAAAAAAAGTTCATAAAATAATCTCGTATGTATGTAATTTGCATAAGAATAGTATGACAATTCCTATGATAATAAATTTGGTGATTGTGATGAGGAGAGGGTGAGGTTTCCATCACATTACACATGACAAATGTGCATACTTCACGACCATGTACCATATATATTACATTTTGCACATTTAAATGCTGCATTTCACCACAAAATATTCACAGGTGGAGTGAAGCTAAAGTAGTCTTCAAATAGAAATTTTCATTTAGTTTAAAAAATATTGAAGTGGTGTAGCAGCTCTTCACATGTGCACATAAATCAGAATCAGAATCGCCTTTATTGTCATTATAATTTGCATTACAATGAAATTTGATTCTACTCCAAGGTGCTTGTTGCATGGGACAATAAATACACACAATACACACAATAAATACACTGTAAGGATTTGGTGGATTCCTCACGGTTATTTATATATATATATAACAGATATGACACGAAACAAATGGAGAACCACTGTCCGTAGTTTATTATTATATTGAAGGTCACTATAAAACGGACGGTTAGACAGAGTCAGTAGTAGCAACTACTAAGTAAGCGAGAGAGAGCAGTAACCATTCACGCAGTATGAACAGAAGAGAGAAGTCCCGCGCGCGCATAGGGCAACCACACTTTACGTCATCAAGGGGCGATCATTACATATCCCCCCCACTTAAAATGATGGCTGTCCTCAGACCATAACCCCCAAAACAACTTTACCAGGCATTAGTCATGACAGTGGCAACACAAATAAGTCAAAAAACCTTGTACTACTACTGACAGAACTGCCTGCACCATGCGGCTATAGCCCAACACCTGACAACATACAAACAGTGTCCCCTTTTTTTTTCTTTTTTCTTATAACACCTTTCTTAACACTCCAAATACATGACACACGACTGCTAAAACAGAGCAGTTGTACATCGACACCATACTACATTAGCATGTATCATTAACATTGCACTGTAAACAAAACCTGACATTTTCACTTTTGTTATGAAACTCTTGTAACCCATCAATACATAAAACAACAGAGCTTGTATAACCAAGGAGAATGATAACCGGCAAAAGAAAACATGTCAATATCCAAGTCAAGAAACAAAATGAGGATTTGTCCTATTCCCATCCCAGTTACTGGTGACCCTTGGTGTATGTCTAGGATGGAGAAAATATGAGTGTGTTTCAGCGTAGGTAGGCTGTGTACTGGTAACACCTGCATACAGGGGGTCAGGGGAGTAACTGTGTGTGTTGAAGTTGGTGGCTATATGGGGTGCGAGGAGGGGAACACTGGCATGTGTTGGGGGCCTGGAGGCGGGCTGCAAATAGGAGTGTATATCTGTGTGTCTAGGGCGAAGGGAATATGGGTGCCTTTGTGGTGGCTGCACGTGTGGCACTTGAACATCAGCAGGGGGCAGTGATGGCTAAGTTACCTTGAGAAAGTAATCCGATTACTGATTACTCCTTTTAAAAGTAACTTAGTTACGTTACTGATTACTTGATTTTAAAAGTAACTACGTTAGATTACAAGTTACTTTAGTAGTTACATTCAGCAGCAAAATAATTTTTTCCAATACTCACTTTATTGGAAGTGCATTATTAACAGTAACAACATATTGAAGCAGGTTCGGTAACCGAGGCAGAAACTGCTCAATCCAAAAATCCCGAGGAGGGAAACTTTATTGATAACGCAACTCTGGCGCGCGCGCAGTGACATCACTGGCAGGGGGTGCGAATGAGTCTACAGCACCGTCAACCGGCGTGTCGGCCATAGAGGCAGCCATTGGGAACCGGACCTGAGGCTCAGTCTCCTCTCCAAACATGACGTCAAATCCATACTCCTCCTGTTCATCTGCCAGTAGACCCTCCTGTCCATCAGTCTCCGTCAACTGCACAGGCATGTTCTCCAAACCTTCTTCCTCCCCATCCCAAGTATAGAAGGGGAGCAGATTACTGACATGGTGAACACCACTCTCTGCCCCATCTGCCACTCTAGTCAGCTTGTAATTCAGGTCTGACATCACTTCAGCAATCCTGTAGGGGCCTTTGTAGAGAGGGGCTAGCTTGGCTGCAAAACCTGCTGAGGCATCGGACCGTGGGTGAGCTTTCAGCCTGACTAAATCTGCTACACGGAATGAAACCTCCCTGCGTTTCTTATCATAGTGTTTCTTCTGCATGGTCCGACTACTTGCCAGGGCTACCTTCACATGTTCATTTGCTTCCCGCAAGGCTGAGGTGAGCTCTATCTTGTAATCGTCAACAGAGTCGGCCATGTATCCTGGACTCGGAGAGATCCACAAATCAAGGGGTGTGTTCAAGTCCCTGCCATATAAGAGATACGCTGGGGTGTCTCCCGGGCTCTGGTGCGGAGCAGTCCTCAATGCAAAAGAGATCAGGGGCAGCTGAAGGTCCCAGTCTCTGTGTCTCTGTCCTACATACGATCGGATTGCAGTCTTGATTGTGCGGTTAACACGTTCCGTCTGATTAGACTGTGGGTGGTATGCTGTAGTCAATCTGTGATCTGAGCCCAGTGCCGAAACGACTCCCTCAAAAAAGTCACTCACAAACTGAACACCTCTATCTGAGACCAGGTGGGTGGGAGCTCCATGTCTCGCAAACACTTCTGAGACGAACCTCCGTGCTGCAGTTGCTGCTGTGGCCTCTTTAATGGGGCAGATTTCCACCCATTTAGTAAAGTAGTCAATAAAGACCAAAATATATTCATTTCCACGGCCAGACCTGGGAAGAGGGCCCATGAAATCAACACCTGCAAACTCCCATGGGTAAGTAGCTACCACGGGCTTGAGATATCCTCCCGGTCTCTGGTTAGTTGGCTTTGAAAGTTGGCAAGACACACACGAGAGCACATATTTCTTAACATCCCCCCGCATGCCAGGCCAATAGACTCGCTTCTGCAAACGCCCCAGGGTCTTCGTCACACCCAAATGTCCAGCCATTGGGTGGTCATGAAAGTAACTCAATAGGGTTCCCCTCATGGCCTCTGGCACATAAAAACGTAAGTCCTTGTCTTGGTGCAGTCGGCAGGAAGCCCTCTTATCTATGTAGTATACCACACCATCTTGAACACAGAAGTCTGGCGAGTCCACGCAGGAGCCATTTTCCAAGTCAGTGTAGAGCGCTGAAATTACTTGATCAGCTTGCTGGAGCTCTCGTAGTTGTGCCTTGTACTCCAATACCACTGCTGGCTGATGCCTGGGGTTAAGTGAGGCGACTGTAGCATAGGAGGGTAACAGGTCCACTGGCTCGGTCGGAACGCTAGCTGGAATTCGTGACAAGGCATCTGGTACCAAATTGGCCGAGCCAGGCCTGTGTATGACCTCAAAGTTAAAGTCCTGTAGCCTCAAACACCATCGTGCCAGCCGGCCTGAGGGGGAGGGTCTGGTCATCAACCACCTTAAGCTATTATGGTCTGTCACCACAGTGACACCAGAGCCTTCAATGTATGGTCGGAAATGTTCCAGAGCCCATATCACCCCTAAACATTCCTTTTCCGAAGTAGAATATTGGCGCTCAGACTTGTGTAGTGTCCGGCTCGCAAATGCAACCGCTCTGTCCAAGCCATCCTCACCGGTTTGGGTCAGAGCAGCCCCAAGGCCTACATCACATGCGTCTGTGTGCACCGTAAAAGCTTTGTTAAAATCAGGTAGCACTAGGACAGGCGCACTGCTCAGCATCTCCTTTAAGTGCCCAAATGACTCCTGGCATGCTTCGGACCACACAAACGGGACATCTTCCCTCATGAGGGCAATCATTGGTTCGGCAATGCGGGCATAGCCTGAGATGAACCTCCGGTAGTAACTTGTCATCCCCAGGAATTGGCGTACATTTTTAACAGTCTTGGGAGTGGGAAATTTGCTAATGGCTTCCACTTTACTTTCATCTGGGCCAATGCCTCCAGGAGTCACAAGATAACCCAAGTAAAGCAACCTCGGGGTGCAAAAATGACATTTCACCATCTTCAAGGAAAGGCCAGCCTCTGACAAACGCCCCAGCACCCTACCAAGGTCAGACAAGTGTTGTTCAAAGGATGGGGAGGCCACAACAATATCATCAAGGTACACCATGCAACAATTGTGTGAGAGCCCTGCCAAGACTGTGTTCATCAACCTTTGGAACGTTGCTGGCGCATTCGACAAGCCGAAGGGCATGACCTTGAACTGATAGAGTCCTTTGTGAGAAACAAAAGCAGTCTTTGGTCTTGAGTCAACAGCAACTGAGACCTGCCAATAACCCCGTGCAAGGTCCAACGTGGAAATGAACTTGCCCCGCGCCAAAAAATCTAGCGAGTCGTCCACCCTTGGAAGTGGATATGAATCTCTGACAGTAGTTTTGTTGACTTTACGAAAATCGACACAAAATCTAGGGTCTGCCCCAGGTTTTTCAACTATTACAATTGGAGAGGCCCAGGGTCCTGAGGCAGGTTCGATAATGCCATCCTCCAACATTTTGCTAATCTGCTCTTCAATAATCTTTCTTTTTCCTGGCGAAGCACGATACGGAGGAAGGCACACCGGTTTTGGTGTCCCTGTTTCTATCACATGCTCCACCAAGGAAGTACGGCCCAGCTTTCCTCCAAAGAGGTGTGAGAAGTCTCTTAACAGGTTTGCCAACTTGTCTTTGTCTGCTGGGGACAGAGCCGCCTGCTCTACGACAGGGCCGATGTCTGGTTGCTCCTCACTAAAAGTCAGACAGGCTACATGTCCTTCCAAATCCTCAAACTCCTCCTCTAACAAACAAAGGTCTGGTGCTGAAGAGGCATTGTCTCCTACCCTCACACTTCCTGTCGCCGAATGTGTACATCTGCCTGAATCATGAAATCTGTCCCTAAAAGAATGGGGCAAGACAGGTCTGGGATTACAGCGAAACGATGAGTAAATGTTTGCCCCAACAACAGGACAGGCAGCCACACAACGCCAGATGGATTGCATTGCTTTGAATCAGCCAGCTCCAGGGGGGAAAAAGTCCACGGGAGAACAACATCGTCCTTTATCCCACATTTCCCAAGAGTGGATGGATGGACCGCCGAGATGGATGCCCCAGTATCAAGGGTGGCCTGCAATGACACCTGGTTGACAACCACGGCGGATGTCAGTGGGGTACGCTTCGCCCTCCTCGAGCCAGCCTGCACAGACCCTACCTTGTGAGAACTCTCTGACTGTTGCGGCCTAGACCCTGACTCAGCCTCCTGCCTAACGTCACGAGGTCTTTGAAACCTGCGTGGTCGAGCTCCCGTGTCACCTTTAGAGTCCACAGCAGTGATTGGAGCATTCAAAGCCCCCTGACCAGCCACAGACGAACGTCCGCTAGACTCAGCATTAACATTCTGCCTAGACATCTTACAATTACCACAGTTGCGTACAGTGACACCAGGAGTCAAGCACTTATAACAGTGCATATCCTGGCGTGACGGCGTCACCGGAATTCTGGTAGACGAAACCGGCCCCAAAGCAGCATGTAGCTCATGGGCCGTCAGCAGTAACTCTGTCAAAGTGGTAGGAGCAGTGGCATGAAGTGCTAGCCTAAACTGGTCTGAGACATGTCGGCTGATCACCCCAATCTGTTCCTGTTCAGAAGGTGGTTGTTTCAATCATCTGAACTCAGTCACTAAGTGAGCAACAAACGTGGGAAGTGGCTCATTGACGGCTTGGACTCTGTCCAAAATGCCCCTCCAGATTTTCTCTTCATTGTCTGTTGGTAGGAACGCCTGACGGAACAGACCTGAAAAATGACCCCAAGAGAGTAGGTGGGGCTGCATGGCACAGAACCACTTCCGAGGCTCTTTTTCAAACAGGCCTGTCAACTCAAGGAAGAACTGGGAATCAGACAAGCCGAGTGTGGACTTGTACAAGGAGACTGACTGTAGCCATTCCTCAGGATCGACAGACATACCCCCATCAAACTTAGGTGGGACGAGGCCAGGAAGATGAGCTGTGTTAGCAGTAGCTTGTTTTGTGTGTGTGTTTATTTCCTGTTCCTGTGAATTGTCAGTGGACTGGTCATCACGAATGTCATGACTGGGAAGCGTACGTGTTGCAGGGGTTGAGGTAAACATTGGGCGAACTTCTGTGTTATGTCTGCATGAGTGTTGAGAATTATGATCTTCAAATTGCTGCAGTAAGCTGTGTTGCAAATCAATAGACATGCTAAAGGCATATGTCAATGTGTCTACCTGTTGTTGCAAACTTTCTACCTGTGCAGTCAAACGCTGAACAATCAATGACTCACTATTGTCAGACAGTACACTTTCCCTATCACCACCACCCACTGAAAGTGAGTCAATACGCCTAGCCATCACAACAGATGTGGAGATACTGAAAAAAAATAAAACTAGTTACCTGTACAAGCAGGACATTTTCAATTGAAACATTCAAACAAATGTAAACATATATAAACTGCGAATGCAATGAATGCAAGAATAGAAACAGTTCAAACAATTGGGATTTTTTTTTTTACCAGTGTTGACCAAAACGTTCAACCTGAATTATTATGTGTTTGTGTTCGCTTAGCTCTCGGATTCCACGTTGTAGGCAACAACGTTCAGCTGCTGTGTCTCTCCCAAGTTCAATGCCGCAGTCGGAGTTCGCGCAGACGCGTCGATCAATCAGCTACATGCATTCCCTCCATGAAGGTGGAGCCACTCTGGCTGGCTGGTTGGACATAACTTCGCTCACAGTAGCACAAACACGGTTCTCCTGTACCTGAAGTCCCACTCCAATCGGCGTAGAAAAATTGTCCAACGCACAAAAACAAATCCAAGCGCTTCAGATGTTTAATCCACCCAAAACACTGTGGTAGTTTCCGTCGTAGCACTATTTGAGGCACCGAAGCTGCCGTGCTATTCCGCTAGCATGTACATCAATCTTTAGCTATACGCGGAGTCCACTGTCAATGTAGTTAACTTCGGCTGCTACGTTATCACATTGAAAAGTCTCATGCACGTCGAACAACTTTGCCACGAGTACATAAAACGTCTCACCTCGTGAAATTCACGACAAGGTAAACACCCTCACTTCACTAACTGTCCGAAGAGTGTCCAGACTTTAATCCGAGGATGTTCAATCACAGTTCGGGCGCCATTTGTAAGGATTTGGTGGATTCCTCACGGTTATTTATATATATATATAACAGATATGACACGAAACAAATGGAGAACCACTGTCCATAGTTTATTATTATATTGAAGGTCACTATAAAACGGACGGTTAGACAGTCAGTAGTAGTAACTACTAAGTAAGCAAGAGAGAGCAGTAACCATTCACGCAGTATGAACAGAAGAGAGAAGTCCCGCGCGCGCATAGGGCAACCACACTTTACGTCATCAAGGGGTGATCATTACAACACACAAAATAACACACGGTATTTACATGTTGAATTTAGTGCAGTGATGGCTCTAGGGTAAAGCTGTCCCTGAGCCTACTTGTGCGAGTTTTGTGCAACCTGTACCATCTGCCTGAGGGTGCCAGGTCAAACAGGTGATTGCTGGGGTGGGATGAGTCCTTGGTGATGCTGACCGCCCTTCTGAGGTAGTGAGAGGTGGCAATGTCCTCCAGGCTGGGCAGGGAGTAACCAGTGATCCCCTGGCATCAGACAGCGCTTTTTTGTTTGCTACTGAGCACCCTCCGTACCATACTGTGATGCAATACATGAGGATGCTCTCAATGATGGATCTGTAAAAGAGCACCAACAGTTTCTCCTCCATCTTGTTCCTCTTGAGAACTCTCAGGAAGTGGAGTCGCTGCTGGGCTTTCTTCACCACTGTTGTTGCGTTTTCAGACCAGGAGAGGCTGTCTGTGATCTGCACACCCAGGAACCTGATGGAGCTGACCCTTTCCACGCAGACTCCGTTTATGTGAAGCGGGGCAGGGTCAGTCCTGCCCTTTCTGAAGTCCAGAATTAGTTCTTTGGTTTTTTGAATGTTCAGTGGCAGGTTGTTGGCAGTGCACCACCTGGAGAGCCGGTTTATTTCGTCCCTGTAATCCGACTCATCTCCCCCTGAGATGAGCCCAACTATGGTGGTGTCATCTGCAAACTTTATGATTGTATTAGAGAGATGGGTCAAGGAGCAGACGGGGGTGTAGAGGGTGAACAGGAGAGGGCTCAGTACACAGCCTTGGGGGGAGCCAGTGCTGAGTGTGATGGTGGAGGAGAGGTGGGGGCCTAATTTTACAGACTGTGGGCGGTCTGTGAGAAAATTCTGTATCCACTGGCAGATGGGGGTGGAGATACCCAGAGCCGTGAGTTTCTGGACCAGAATCTTCGGGATGATGTGGTTAAATGCTGAGCTGAAGTCTAGGAAGAGCATTCTCACGTAGCTCCCCCTATGCTCAATGCGGTGTGGAGCATGATGTTTATGGCATCCTCTGTGGAGCGGTTTGCCTTATAGGCAAACTGATGGGGTTCCAGGTTGGGAGGTAGACAGACTCTCAGGTGTTTAGAGACCACTTCATGACTACTGGTGTAAGTGCAAAAGGCCTGTAGTCATTTTGCTCTCCACCACGGACTTTTTCAGGACTGGTATGATGACGGAGGACTTGAGGCAAGGTGGAATGATGGCCTGTGACAGGGACATGTTGAATATGCAGGTGAGGACCAGTTGGTCGGCACACGCTTTTAGCACCTTTCCAGGTAAGCCATCGGGGCCAGTCGCCTTCCTGGGATTCACTATATATAAAGCAAACATTTTCATCTTAATTATCATCCTAACCCTACATAATAAAAAAATTATTAGAAATCACGTATGATTTTTAAAATAGTTTGTGTGTTACTGCTTCAAATACGTATTTAAACACCTGTGAAAATCTGTGTTAATATTTGGTACAGTAGCCTTTGAGCTCCCTCCAAAGATTGTCTATAGCAGGTATCACCAAATGGCGGACCGCGGTCCGGATCCGGACCCGAACGCCGTCCTGTCCGGACCCAATCACATTCCTGATTAACTGGATACGGACCCAAATGCCAAAAAAATTTTAACGGGAGACTATTTTAAACCGGAGAATTTATTTTCAGACGAGTGTTACGTTCACCACCCATTTGAGTGTTACGTTCGCCCCCCCCCCCCCCCCCCCCCCCCGCTCAACAACTTTCGTTCGCCACATCCCCCCCCCCCCCCTCTCAACAACTTTCTTTCGTTCGCCACCGCGGACCCGGACCTAAGGTCTGAGCTATCTGCCAAAAATGGACCGCGGAAAGATTTAATTGATTACCCCTGGTCTATAGGGTTTAGATCTGCAGACTGGCTAGGTGTCTCCAGAGTCTTGATATGCTTCTCACGGAGCCACTCCTTGGTTATCTTGGCTGTGTGCTTTGGGTCATTGATGGGTCATGATGAAAGACCCAGCCATAACCAATCTTCAATGCTCTAACTGCAGGCATGAAAATGGGTCAGGGGTTAAAAAGGTGAGAAGCCCGGGGGGCGGGGCATGTGACGTCATGGGGATACGGCGACGGGGCGTTGACATGTGACGTCATGGGTATACGGCGACGGGGGCGGTGTGGCTGCTGGTGTATACAGCACAGGTGATGCCAAATATTACGGAGCCCGTAAGGTGACATCATGTAAAAAATATAATAACGTGTGGCCACGACTTACTAACGCGTGCGAACGAGATAATTAACGCGTGCGAACAAGATAATTAAGTATTACTTTATATAAAGCCAGGTTTACCTTCCTTGGGCAGTCAGTTCGCGAACATCCCTGGGATCTGCTTGCTTTGCTGTGAAAAAATAAACTTTGTTGCCGCGTGTGAAAGGCAACATTAGTATCTCGTTCCCACGCGTTAATAAGTTGTGGCCACGCGTTATTATTTTTTTACATGATGTCACCTTACGGGCTCCATAAAATATAGTAAAATCCATTAAAAAAATTTTTTTTGACTGTCTTGTCAATGGATTCAATGTATGAAGCCAGATCCTTAAACGCGAGAGGCCGCTTTCGCCATTCCAGATGGCTCAGTCAAAACCATTACGTCTTAATGAACCAATAAATAGATCAGCAGTGAAAATGAGTGTAAAAATATCAGGGTTCACGTGTTTTTATTTTCTAACATGGGCTAAAGCACAGGGTAGACTCAAACGACAAGCGTTTACAACTTCATCTTCAACCTTTTCAGCCCTGGCGCGAATGTTATCCTCACACGTCCCTGGATTCACCAGTTAGTTACAACTACAGACACTAGAAAAAAAATCTCGTTTCTTATTTTATGTCACCGTTAACTACACGGGGTTGACGCGAATAGAGTTCTATCTATCTACCTATTTATCACAAGAGCTTGTGGCTCTGACAGTATTCAACGCTGTAGCGAACGGCAGTAACTTTGTTTTACCGCAAAATATGAAAACGATTGAAACCATTAATAACCCAATTAAATCCACTGGGAAATGTACGATCTGGTAAATGTAGTGGTAAATGTACGATCTGGTAAATGTAGTGGTAAATGTACGATCTAGTAAATGTAGTAGTAAATGTACGATCTGGTAAATGTAGTGGTAAATGTTCGCTCTTCTGACTTGTCCGCGGTGTAGCACTAGGTCCTGCTTCTCGTCCCGCTTAGCAGTAAATGAATAACATGAATGAAGAACGTTCGTATGATTGAAACGCTATTTGGCCTCTATGATGGTTCTGGGCGGAAACTGCTGGCCACTGTGTCATTGAAATTGCCGATTTCGGAAGTGCTCTGTTTGCTTATTAAGTCAATGTGATAATTAAAATATATGCATATAATCTCCCGACCCCCCCCCCCCCCCCCCCAAAAAAAAAACAAAACAAAAAACTCATCGGATCTACACGATTCACGTAGGTCACCCTTTTCAACTTCAAAACGGCGAATTTCGCCGAAAGGTGACAGATTTTCATGCCTGTAACTGAGGCAAGGAGGTTGTTCCCCAAAATTCCACAGTACATGGATGTTACAATATATCCAGGGCAGTCATGGCCTGGCGGTCAGGGAACTGGTCTTGTGACTGGATGGTCGTGGGTTTGATCCCCAGACCTGAGGCCATGACTGAGGTGCTCCTGAGCAAGGCCCTTAACTCTCAATTGCTCACTTGTATAAAAATGAGATAAAAATGTAAGTTGCTCTGGAAAAGGGCGTCTGCCAAATGCCGTAAATGTAATACATCCTCTCCTTAATACAGTGGTCTCATCTGACCACAGAACCTTCTCCCATGACTCTGGATCATCCAAATGGTCGTGGGCAAACGTAATATGGGCCTGGACGTGTACTGCTTTAAGCAGGGTAACCTTCCGTGCCACGCATGACTATAAACGATGATGTCTTAGTGTATTACTCACAATAACCTCAGAAATAGTGGTGCCGGCTCCTTTTGAGGTCATTGACCAGCTCCTCCCATGTAGTTCTGGCCTGATAGGCAGGTGTTCAAATTCTTATTTGCAGTAGTAACACACAAAAAAATATTTAAAAAATCAGACACTGTGATTTTCAGATTTTTCTTTAGCTTATGTCTCTCAGTGGACATGCATCAAAGATGAAAATTTCAGACTCCTGCATGATTTCTAAGTGGGAGAACTTGCAAAGTCACATGGTGTTCAAATACCCCTCCTGTCGTGTTCGGGTCAAATCTGACCGATTTACAACTTAAACCACTCATAAATATTGTGTTTTACATCTGATTGCTGCAAGGCCTTATGCCAGGGGTGGGCAATTAATTTTTACAAGGGGCCACATGAGAAACCTGAATTGTGTCAGAGGGCCACACAAACAATAATGACGTCATCACAGTGGCTCCGCCCACCTCACGCAAACTTCCGTGAACGGCGGAGGCGTTTATAATTTCCGCGTCACATTCTGTGCAGTGTTCTCTGAAACGATGTGTTGGTATAAAGAAACACCCCTCAAAAACAGGGGAAGGAACATTTACCTGACCAATTTTAATGTTGCTTTTTGTTTCAGATTTGAAAAGTGCTGGAATTTAGGCTAAATACTTGGCTAAATAGCCATCTGAATGAACAGTTTTCTTGTATTACGTTAACAAACACGAGCCTCTTGTAATTCCAGGACGAAACATGAGAGAACGTGAAGACAGATTGGGCGTTTTGAAAATAAACAATAATTAAATAATGTGATAAAAAAGTGAATTATTTCGGATCATTTCGAATATATGTATAAATATTTAACTTAATTAAGTTTAACGTGCTGGGAAATATTGAAATGGACCTTGAAAGTGACGTATATTCCACCTTGTAAAGGTGTATGAACCCTGCAAACATGACTTTGTTCATTGCGCTGAAGCGCGGCGCGCGCGAAGTTACAAAATTCGAGAGGTGCACGACCTCGCGAATCGACAGCGCGCGAGGCCACCGTAATTACGTCATTTTCGCCGCGCGGACCCTCGCACGCGTCAAGTATAAACCAGGCTTAAACCTAGCTTTAAAGCACTTCTACGGCACTTTCAAGGTCCATTTCAATATTTCCCAGCTGACTCAGGTTCTCTCTTAAGCTCTGTTTCTGGAACGGAAAACCTGAGCTTTCGTTAACTCTTGAGTTTATTTACCCGCTTTCTGGAATACCCTCCTGTTCAGTCAGCTATTTGTTGTGAATCGAAAAACAGTTACATATTCAAGCATTTTCAAGTACTTTAGCCTAAATTCCAGCACTTTTCAAACCTGGAACACAATGCACAATTAAAATTCGTCACGTAAATTTTCCGCCGTTTGCGGAGGTTCGCGCGAGGTGCAACGTTCACTCCCGAAAGTATAAATTCAGCCTTACCTTGTCGCACAGCTCACACACACACGCAGGTATGTCCACACGGAATTAACACAAACGTAGCGCTTTCAAAATAAAAGCGTCACAGTTGTATTGCACGCACGACATAGATATTTGTTTCATTTATGATTGGCCTCTCGCGGCCTATGTTATGCCTATGTTTGCAAGGCCCACTCTGATCTGAGTGTGACATGCCACTCATGTGCATGAATTCACATGCGCGCGTGCACACACAGACACACAGACACACAGACACACACACACACACACACACTCACTCACACACACACACACACACCTACACACACACGTACACACACAGACACCTACAGACACAGACACACACACGTTATGCCTATGTTTGCAAGGCCCACTCTGATCTGAAAAATTTTTTTGTGTTAAAACAGACCGGTCTTTTTAGACCGGAAACACTAAAGTAAAAAACGTGAGGTCAACAAAACCGAAGGGATACATATTTTCCTCACTGTGTAAGGACTGTGAGGTACAGAATCAACTTTAAAATTGCTGGGGAATATGTGAAGCCTTCTTTGTATGCTCTGTGGAAAAGTGGTACATTTGATTTGTGTGATTTGTTATGACATCCGTCATATTGTGTATTGTGAATTATGTCATAATGTCTGCTTTGCCTGTATCTATTGTGAGTCTGCCCCTTTAAGTCTGTTTACAGGGGCCGTCCGTTCTTGGCCTTCCACACCTGATGCGGCTTAACATGACGATGGAGAGAGGTGGAAGAGAGGCATAAAAGGTGGAAGTGGACATGAACGAAGCAGGCCTCGGTTTTGTGTATTTGATCATTCGATTGATGGTTACTTCCTACTTCATATGACTGACTACGATTTCAGTTTGTTTTGGTTGTGATACTGTTAGTCTACATTTGTATATATATATAGTTGTTGCACCAGTAGTAAGGGTGACTGGCCGTTTTGTTTCTTGTTTAAGGGTTTGTTCTGTGTTTGGCTAATCAGGGAGTTAAGAAAGACATTGTGTTCTTTGTTTCCCATTTTGTTTGGAAAAAGGTTAGTTAATATTTCCTGTGTAAGATAGTGTGGGTTTCTTTTGTTCGTTTTCATTTTCAGTGAGGGTCACCCTGAAGTATACCTGGTGTTATTACTACCGTCATTCTATCTACATCCTATATATTTACATACTACATAAAACATCTTTCAACTATTCAATTTGGGCTGTCTCTGTGGGTGTTTTTGGCATTCGGCAGTCACAGTTCATCGTATACCGGTCCATCACTTTCATTTTATCTGTTACTAGTCCCCACCTAGACGGGGTACGTAACAGATTGAATAAACAAAGGAATATATAAAACTATGAAAACATGGGTCTTTAATATTATTAATAATACATTTAATCCTTTATGTCTTTGCAGAGTGCACTACACTGCATAAAGCTGATTTTGAAATAACCATTGACTGCCATGACCCACTCCTACTGATTCTACTCTTCAGGTCCACATCTCCCACATTTATTATTTTTGGTAAAATGACTTAGGGGGTTATAACAGTTCATTGGGATTGTTTAATAAGTTTTATAAAATGGCCACCTCAAATGCAACTTGGAAAAACCTAAGCCATACCAAGTAGGTCCCAAGAAGTTTTCAAAAATCCATTATCATTCCTACACAGACTCAGCACTGAAATTATCAGTTTGATGACCAGATAAAATTATCCAGACATGCTTCCATCCCTACAAGAACAGGACTGGTCCTTGAATGAGGACGCATCAATTCACCTGATGTGTGGCAAGCTAAATGTTGACTGCAAAGAAAAAACAAATACTTTTTAATATTCACAAGGCAAATCAAAATGATTTTGTGTGATGTGGAACCTGTAAGGGAATTAATGATTTAATTTGAACATTCTGATCATTCTATTATCTAGGTGGCTGCCCCTCAGCTAGAATGTTTTGTTTTTCTTCCCTGCTTATCTTGTGCAGACTGTCTCGACTGTACCCTCCTTTTCAATACAATTCAAAAAAAATACCAATCATACATTTTTTTTTTATTCTTAAATGGTTTTAAGCTGTGTCTTTGTTCCATGTTTAACTGTGTCTTCTTTAGAACTTTAGAACTTCTTTAGAGCTTCAGAACTCTTTCCGGGCATTTCCATTATGTTTGAATTGATATTGCATAAATTAAACCACAAAATATTTAAATAAGTTTTTATGAAATGTCTTAAAATGGTTTTGCTCCATCTCAAATGTATAGATGTGTGTTTAAAGAAATATTCCAAAACCTATGTAAAATCTAATATTTTTGCTCTTGAATAATAAATTGGTTCCATATTCCCCTGAATCCTAGTCTGTACATTTTCTCTTAGACCTGATGTTTACAACTTCTGAGAATTAAGTTCTGCCTCAGTTGTCTTTCGAGTAAAGCATGTGCCAGTTCAAAGTCCTGAGCAGTTAACACTTTCACTTCATTCAGAACAAATGCAGCAGCCATTTTTATTCAGTAGAAAAACAAAACCAAAAACCTAAACTTAAAAGAAACTGTACTTCAACAAATCACAAGACATAAAAGCACCTGGGGTACTCTAAGTGAATTTAAAACAACTGTACAGTTTAAATTATTAAGTATATTATAATAATTATTACACCTTTTAAAGCAGTATTAATGACCATCTTTTACTGCATAAACTGAAACATTTAACAGACTGCATTTAACATATCAGTTATTTGAAACTGATCTGTGCTAAAAGAATTGCTGAACAAGTTTGTTGGTTTTTTTTTTTTGCTTCAATAACATCTTGCTTTCATTTATTTAAACAAATGCTCAAGTACATCTTTGCTTTATCTGTTCATATCTCCTCTTGAATTCTTGAAATGTGCTGGATGATCCAGACACATTTGAGTCTTGAGCCGATTTGAAATGCCGCCTCTTCCAAGGGCTCACACACAAAGTACCTATAGATTGACATAGTGAGGGGACACACACACACAAACACACACATTTTTATATATTATATACACACACATTATTAGTTAAATCTGTCCAACTGCTCATTAACGCAAATGTCGAATCAGCCAAATCACATGCCAGCAACTCTATGCATTTAGGCATGTAGACATGGCCAAGGTGTCCTGCTGCAGTTCAAATAGAGCATCAGAATGGGGAAGAAAGCCAATTTGAGTCACTTTGAACTTAGCATAGTTGATGGTGCCAGACAGGCTGGTCTGAGTATTTCAGCAACTGCTGATCTACTGGGATTTTTACGCAAAATCATCTCTAGGTGAAGGAATATTTTATCTTCTTCTGTTTGCTGTAACTCTGAACATTGTGTCCCCTAATGCTCTCTCTGTGACCCCTGACACCCTTTTGACAACTCTCCCTTCTTATCACACCTCTCTCCCCCTTTTCACACCTCTCCCCCTCCTCCGGTACGTTCTGAGTGTGTGTACCAGAAGCGGCTTATCATTTCCCCTCAAGGTGCTGCGTTTGATGTACACGTATGAATCACGTTTCATCTTCACACAGGCTTCTGAGAAGAATGCATTTGTTTCCATATATGGTAGAATATATCACCTGATTGAGCCCACCCTGTTGCTTGTACGCACAGGGCTGGTCTGTGTATGTATAAATGAGGGGAGCGGCCTCTCATCTTTGAACATTTGGGTACAGCATGCCTGTGTGAATAAACCTCTCTTCTTTAAGAGGAGTTTGTTCCTCATTTGTTCCGAGAGCTCTCCGCCACACACTTCTCTGCAGGGTGTTACTATCAAACTGAAGAATTAATACTTGGTGATCCTCCTTGACCCTCCGCTCATTGCTGAACACAAGAAAGGTGCTTTCTACTGAGAAACAAAAACCTTTTCACTAGGGTTTACAGAGAATGGTCCAAAAAAGAAAATATCCAATGTGTGGCAGTTCAGTGAGCGCAAATGCCTTGTTGAAGCCAGAGATCAGTGGAGAATGGCTAGACTGGTTTGAGCCGATAGAACAGCAACAGTAACTCAAATAACAGCAACAATAACTCAAATAACAAGTTGTTACAACCATGGCATACAGAAGAGCATCTCTGAACGCACAACATGTCTAACCTTGAGGCAGATGGGCTACAGCAGACCACACCGGGTGCCACCCCACTACAGGAAACTGAGGCTACAATTCACACAGGCTCACCAAAATTGGACAATAGAAGATTGGAAAAACGTTGCCTGGTCTGATGAGTCTCGATTTCTGCTGCAACATGGGCAGGGTCAGAATTTGGCGTCAACAACATTAAAGCATGGATCCGTCCCGCCTTGTACCAATAGTTCAGGCTAGTGGTGGTGGTGCAATGGTGTGGGGGATATTTTCCTGGCACACCTTGGGCCCATTAGTACCAACTGAACATCCTGTCAATGCCACAGCCTACCGGAGTATTGTTGCTGACCATGTCCATCCCTTTAGTGTATCCATCTTCTGATGGCTACTTCCAGCAGGATAACGCACCATGTCATAAAGCGCAAATCATCTCTCAGACAGATTTCTTGAACACGACGATGAGTTCACTGTGCTCCAATGGTCTCCACAGTCACCAGATCTCAATGCAATAGAGCACCTTTGTGATGTTGTGGAATGGGAGATTCACATCATGGATGTGCAGCTGACAAATCTGCAGCAACTGCATGATGCAATCACGTCAATATGGACCAGACTCTCTGAGGAATGTTTCCAGTAGCTTGTTGAATTGATACCCTGAAGTATTAAGGCAGTTCTGAAGGCAAAAGGGGGTACTAGCGAGGTGTACCTAAGAAAGTGGCCGGCGAGTATATATATATATATATATATATATATATATATATATATATATATATAGTACATACTAGGCTTGTCCCGATCCAATATTTGGATTGGATCGGCCGCCAATATTTGCAAAAAATGCGTATCGGTATTGGATCGGCAGGCACGAGAAAATGCCGATCCAGACTCCCGATCCAGTTTTTTTTTTTTAAGTCTGATCCGGGTTTTCCAGCACTTCCATTTAGATAATCCATTCCAGTTTTTGCTGTGTTTTCGCCAGTGAGAGTAAAATCCGGTCCGCATTTTCCACACACCTTCAGCACATCATAGCATCTCCCCAGTTTAGCTCAGTGGCATCTCCTAACCATTAAGATGGCCATGTAAATTTGAAGTTATCTGTAAAAATGTCAGTTGTGTGGGATTATTTAACCTTAAAGGAGGACAAAGACAAAGAGGTAGAGTGCAACATATGCCACAGTAAAGTCAAGTATGGTGGTAAAGCTGTAAGAACTTTTAATACAACCAATCTAATCAAGCATTTAGTGAAATACCACCATAAACAACATGAAGAAAACCGAAGACAAAAAGAAAGGTCCTACACAACAAACACTGGCAGAAACGTTTGCGAAGCGTGACAAACTCCCACTGAACAGTGCCAATGCCCAGGGAATAACGAGTCATTTACAATATTATTTGCACTTATAGCTTTTTAAGCCTTAGTTTACTGATGCCATTTCTGTTTGTTATTTATTATTTTGTCTATTTTGAGAAATAAACAGGTCAGTTTCTCCTTACCAACCATTGTGTATTATTCAAACACACAATTCAGCTGGCTACTTGTTATCAAGAGTAAAACACTTTTCAACATGAGTCTGACAACAAAGTAAGTTGGCTAAATAACTTTAAACTTTAATACATGCTCTGATAGGCCGGTATCGGTCGATATTCGGAAGAACAGTGTACTTTGATTAAAATGTTGATTGGAGAGGGGAAAAATTTGGAAGTGCAGAAATGCTTTAAAATGGCAATTAGAACCAAAAAGATTTGGGTGGGAAAAAAACCATTAAAATGGATCATAGAATAGCCAGAATGGCAAAGACTTGGCCAATGATCAGCTCCAGGGAAATCAAATAAGGGAAATCTAAAATTAACTGTGAGTACTGTAACAATTAGCAGACGGACATGTGAAGCCAAGCTATTGGCGGGAAGCCCCCACAAGGTCCCATTGTTGCAAAAATGACATGCTGAAAAGGTTAAAATTTGCCAAAGAACACACTGACCGGCCAAAAGTAAAACGATGCAACATTTGTGGACTGATAAAAACAAGATTGTTCTTTTAGGGTCTAGGGGCTGCAAACAGTTTGCCAGACGACCCCCAATCTCTGCATTCAAGCCACAGTAGATTGTGAAGCATGATTGCACACACATGATATAGGGCATGTTTCTCATACTATGGTGTCAGGTCTATTTAATCGCATGGCATCAGTTTAAACACAGCAAAATAACTGAAGAGTTCAGGTTGCCTCATGCGGAAGAGGAAATGCCCTTGAAATGGGTGTTTTATAGGGCTGGGTATTGATTCAAATTCCAAGAATCGATCCGATTCTGATTCTGAAGATTAAGAATCGATTTTTTTCGATTTAATCCGATTTAATCGATTCGATCCAATTTGGGGTTTAGTGTTATTAAAAATGTATTTGAGCTGTTTCCTGACTGTGTACAGAAGCAACATGTTAAAACTAGTATTATATCGATATTAATCAGCAAATAGTTACTGGTAGTTGGTAGTTACTGATGGCTGGAAGACTGGTGAAAAGGGTCATCATAAATCTACCTTCAAGAAAGGTAATCCAGGACAATAAACAGAGGACATCTTTGAGGTGTCTATATCTGCAACAGTGGGCTCCTACTGGGACACTAACCAGTGCATTATTATTATGATTGAAATAATTAAGAATTCACCCAAAAGCTGTTGCTACCAAATGCATTTTTATTTTAAAAGTGCTCACACTTAATGTATAAGTATAAAATGTATAAAATGTAAACGTGTATTTTTCTTTAAAGTGAGAATAAAAGAACAGAACTCTTACGTTACGGTCCCCGACCCCTCCGTTTTGGGCGCGTTAACGTCATCTGCGTCTAATCGTCTACGTCGGTGTATTTCCGTGGGTGCGGGTGCGTCTTGTGATAGTCCTCACCTGTGGCTCGTCTCGTAATCATGTGGGGCTAATGTGGTTTGTCTATTTAATTTGTGCTCACGCAGCGTCCTGTGCTCGTCGTTGTTTGAGTCACACATGTTCTATGTAAACGTGTTTTATGTGCGCTGTCTGCGCTTCGGTAAATGTAATAAACGTAACGATTTGGAAAGTGCAAAGGATTCTCTCTCGTCCATCGCCTTGCGCCCAACGTTACAAGAACATTTTAAACTTTTTGTAAACTGTAAAAACACTGGGTAAACGGTCAGTAACACAGACTAACTGTAAATAGTCACTGACACTGGATAAACTGTCCTTCTGTTTTTAGATTTCCGATTTGACTATCGTCGTTACCGGCACTGTCCGACGCCAAGTCGTTTTACAGTTAGTTAGACCGAGCACGCCTGCGTGAATTCAGTGACGAGGCAGGGGTAAAAGTTCACAAAAAAAAAAAAAAAAAAAAAAAATCGATCTTTGGACGTACGAATCGATAATCAGATCATCATATGCGAATCGATTCTGAATCGGAAAATCGATTTTTTCAACACAGGCCTAGTGTTTTACCATGACAATGATCCCAAACACACCAGTAGGCATGAAACATATTGATTTCACACCCAAGATTAACCTATTAGAGTGGCCATCCCAATCTTAGGACCTCAACCCAAGAGAAAACATGTGGGGTGACATCAAAATGCTGTTTTTGAGTCAAATCAAAGAAATTCAGAGGAACTTTGTAAATGTAGTCCAATCATCCTGGACAGGAATACCTGTTCACAGGTGCCAGAACTTGGTCAACTCCATGAAACATAGATGTGAAACAGTAGTTTCTAACCAAATATTTGTTTTGTGATTCATAGGAAAGCAAAATATGCAAGCATTTTTCAGTTTATACAGTAAATGTTGGTAAAGAAAAATGCAGACACTCCAATTTTTAACAGTGCAATATTCTCATTTCTTAATTTTCAATAAAGTAATAAGCTTGATATTACTTATATTGGACAACGTATATATTGTTTTGATTTGGAATAGATTGTGCAGTGTGCTTGTACACAGCTGTTTGTTTTTAATCAACCAATCAGCAATCATATGCCCAACTATAATTCTACAAAATCCCTGACACTGTGCAAGTGTACCCAAGAAGAACTGATGCCGATTTAAAGACAGAGAGGTCACACCAAATATTAATTGGCAAAAAAACCTATTAACTCTTAACTTAACACTTTTGAAAGCATTCTTACTTAGCAGTATTTTTCCACATCTGCTGAAAATGTTTGTGTGTAACTTTGTGTGTACACCTACTAATGTATAATAAATAAATACATACCTGGATTTTCATCCATCTTTTTCTTCCGAGTTAGCGTTTTAACCTTTGGGCCTGGCAATTGAAAAGAAAGTTGAATCCAAGTACAAGAAACCATGCAATAAGTTTCCTCCCATGACATCAAATAGAAAAGTTTGCAGTACTTACCACACTTTGTATCTGCAGTCTGGTCCGCTGTCATGTTAGGAACTTCATGTGTTAACCTGAAAGACTCTGGCAGTACTCTGAAATCCAATAATAATCCCTTGTGTGATTTACACGTGTCTTCATGGAATGTACGGGTCATCTCACAAGATGAGACAACGGATTTACTTTTTTTTTGTTGTTTCTTTATTTTAGCCCAGTTGGTCGAATTCTGTTTGTGCTTTGATTGCTTATATGGATTATGCTGTCGGTTAGCTGCAGATACATTTTTGTTTTTTGTTGATTCAGATCCACTTGTTTGTATGTCTTTTTTACATGACAGTAAGGTTCCAGTCACATCAAATGCTGCTGACAATGAGCACATTTTTCTGGCAGAGATATCGGCACCATCAATTTTTGATTCAAGTTCTACTGCACTTTCCTTGTTCTCTGACGTTCTGCTGTCTGTAAACATGTCTAATGGCACCTGGCTGTTTGTACACAAAATCTGTTCTTTAGTAATTTGACTTCTATTGTTAGAATAATCACTGCAGTCAGAGCCTACAATTATATTAATAGTTTCTGCAGGACGATGCACCTCATCTGATGGTCTCATTCTACAACGCTTTCTTTTCATACAACTACCAGTTATAGTTTTGTTCGGGTGAGATCCATATAATGAAAGATGTACTATTGTTTCCTTCTTTTCATACTGTAGATTTGTAGTATCTTTGCTCTTTTCACCAACTCCATGAATGCCATTTTCTGTAGAGAGCAGAGGTGTATATTGTATATCGTGTATTAACGAACATCGTTTTCTCTTCGCATAGTCATGTGACCCACATTGTGCAAGTGAATTATCCTTACATTTTTCCATTACAGTATTTCTCATTTTAGGTACATCCTCATCACCCGAGAGACCATCAAATATCTTGGGCTCATCCATGCTGGCATACTGACGGAAAGCCGCACTACTTTTTGCAGTTCGGCTTTCATTGGTCTCCCTTACACCTTTGCATGATGCCTCAGTAGGAGGATTCAGTTCACCCTTTTCCTCACACATGCAAAGCTCACCATTTTCATATCCTAAGACTTGAAACCATTTAGAAAAACAACAGTATCTATTTACTCGCCCAGTGGTGTCGCTTCCATTCTTTCCTTCGGAGGGTTTTATTTCAGCGTCCACATGCTGTTTATGCTCAGACATCACATCGGGCAATTTAACGATGACATGATCACTGCTGCCTGTAAAAAGCTCTGCAGAGATATTGTTATTTTTTACCTTCTCGTTCAACTCACCAGAAAAAATTCGTTTAGCTTTCGCCGGTGAGAGAATGTTGATTTTAACAAAAGCAAACGGGTCTGTGCAGTTGGCATTATCACAGCTTTTTGACGGAAGAGTCAGCACTGTTGCAGCTGCTTTGGCACTTATAGCTGATGGCTCCTTACTCAAGGACAATGGTGAACACCATTCATTGCTTGGACTCTCTTCTAAAGTCATGTCTTCTGGTTCACCCCCTGCTCCATCTAGTCCTGCTGTTGCTGGTCTGTTCATTACATTTTTGCAGTGATTAACAGTCATAGTTGATGAGGGCTTATCCTTGCAGTCCATCAAATGCTGCTGTTCTACAGTTTCTCTGGCAAAATATTTTCCTTTATTTTTTCTCTCGGTTTCAGTCAGTTCCACTGCTGTTGCCCTACCAATATCATGTTTGCAGATATTAACAGTCGTAAATGATGATCGATTATTCAAACACACCATCAGAGACTCTTTTTGTTTTAGTGATTCTGCATGTTTATTTGATCCTTTATTTTCACTGTGCATGCACATTGGCTCCTTAACTAATGCTTTGGCTTTTTGAACACTTGTGTGGATTTTTCCATGCTCTGTTGGAAACTTTGTACTCCGTGCCTGTGAGGAAACCACTCCACACTGTGCATTGTCTGTATTTGTTTGATCACGTACTTTCCCCTCAATTATTTTCTGCTCTTCCACTGTTACTGCACCACTAGCCACTTTTGGTTTGCTACAAAAGGTCAACGATGAATGAGAACTGTTGTCCCGGTCATTAAGCATGAAGCAGGATGAATTGTTTACAATTCTGGGTGGTGCTAGGTCAGGCTTTAAAAATTGAACATCCTCTTCTGCTTGATCCTCTTTTGACATTTCTTTAAGAATTACAGAATTTTCTGTTCCAGAGTGCAGACTTGCTTGTTTCATGATGTTGATGTAATGGTCTGATCTTACTGCATTACAGAGCTTCTGATCATCACCATTCCAATACAACTTTACAATCTCACTTGTAAGATCTACAATAGGGATATCTTTCTGACTTTGTTCCACTTGTTCCGAGTCAGTTACCAAGGTGCGCAATCTCTGAAGTGACCACTCATTTATAGGTTTAGAAGACAATTTACAAGGTGACTGAATTCTCTTTGTGGTTTCAGTGTTCTCAGAACTTTTGTTTGAAACAGTAACGTTGTTTTGTTTAAGAAAATGAGTACTGGTATGATCATCCATGTGACATGACTGTGCTGGCTCCTTTGTCTCACCATTGACACTACCAAGAAGAACAGAGCATCTTTCACTATGGTTAGGTTCACTAGCTACAACATTAGCTGTAGTCTCAGGAAGCTTTGTCAATACTGACTCCGTTTCCTGTGAAACATTTAGTCGTCCTGCATTACATTGAAATTTTAAGATACTTTCATTTGCCCTTACTGAATGTACTACATGTGGCTGATGGTCCTTCTTGTCCAGTATAGATTCATGACCCCTTTTATTTAATTTGGTCCAATTGTTTGATAATGTAACAGAAGGCACTGCCTGTTGAGCTAATGGTGTAACGACAGCAACAGCTTTCAGAGGAACATGCTTCTCATGCCGGCTCTCTTTAGGTATAAAAGCATCTTGATGAAAAGTCTCTCTGCCCATTTGACCTTCTGCCAAAACATTTTCAGCAACAAATCCAGTGTTATCCTTTGTCATTGTAACAAAAAACTGTTTTCGTTTTTTGTATGGAAGTACCACAATCCCGTTGACATTGTCCGACTGAACGTTCATGATGGTTTGCTTTTTAAAGTATTCAGAACAAACTTGAAGTGAACGACTGGGTACTGGGTTACTATTTACTACTGGAAAAGGTGATCCAAAACATCTTTGCTCTATGGGTACTCTATGCTGGATGCTGATCTTAGCTGGGGATTGTTGATGGGAAATCTCACTCCTGAAAGGTGCTTCTGGTGGTCCTTTATATGGAAAGCAATGTGTCAGTTTATGGCAAGGGTCATTATTTCCAGAGATCATTGTTGTATAATCATGGGTTGAAGTCTGTTCAGCCAGTCTTTGAATTGGTTCTATCGAGTTATCTCGCAGAATGGTCTGAGAGTTCTTTTGTTCTAAAGGCGACCTCCATTCTGAGTTCCTATTGTAATGACCCTGTACATGGCTTAAATGAGATTCACTACTATATTGAGGGTGTGTAGAAATATGATCACTAATGGTTTGCAGACTTTGTAGTGATTTGGTCCAGTAACTTCGAATGGTTATTTGGCCCTCATGTGAAACTCTTTCCTTGTCTCTCTGAATAGTCTCAAGTGGTATTCTTCGGTTATCAGAAGATGCATAATAATTTAATTCACCAAGTTCTGCCATCACTGTTTAGAATCCATAAATGGGGTTGCAGAATACCAGAAAAGCATGTTGATACCAACCTGGAAAAGAAAATTGGGTTACTCATTTGTCATTGTAACATGGGATAACTGAAGATACCTTAACTTGGAGATATAAGCAAATTTAATGAAGTAATTGGGGAGAATACAAATAAAGAAATAAAAGGAGACTACTACTTTGAACCTGTGGAATATTGAATAAAATTAATTGGGGAATAAATTGTAGCAAAAAGCACAGGAGGTTTTCTTCTAAAGGGATAAGGCTGTTGAAGTATGGCATGCGGACCTCGTGCAGGGTCAGCATAAAGGGTAATAGAAAATAATTTGCAATATAGATATGATATGAGGGACTTAGAAGATTGGCCAACAAAATTTCATGGAATGGGCAAGATCATTGGATTTTACTCTCACTGGCGAAAACACAGCAAAAACTGGAATGGATTATCTAAATGGGTGTGCCGGATCGGACTTTCAAAACAAAAAACTGGATCGGGAGTCTTGATCGGCATTTTCTCATGCCTGCCGATCCGATACAGATACGATTTTTTTTTTGCAAATATCGGCGGCCGATCCGATCCAAATATTGGATTTGGACAAGCCTAACTTCCACAGCACTGAATTCACCTTACTAAAGATCAATGATCTCATGTCTGGGGACTCATTATTAGTTATTATAAGTGCAGCCTTTGACACAGTAAGCTATTCCATTCTTCCGTCAAGGCTGCATGAACTGGGCATTGATGGCTACTCCCTGTACTGGATCTCATCCTGTCTAACTGACTGAAACCAATTTGTGATCCTCTCTGGCCATAGTACTTCTTTCACCTCCTCTGCCACTCAAAAGGTTAGCCAAGGATCAGTTCTTGGCCTCTCCTATTTATTTTATATGTTATTTCCTTTTAGAGGTGCACGATATGGACTAGAATTGCGATGTGCGATAACATTGTTGGATATCCCGATATCGATGTGGACCACGATAAATTAAGATTAAAATACAGAAATGTAGTGTCTCTCTGAACAGCAGCACGTTAATTTGTTTTGTTTTTTTACTGTGTAATGAATCCAGAATAATTCCAAATATTTTGCAGGTTTATTCAACAATAGATTCAATCTAGGTTTATACTTTCACGAGTGAGCGACTCCGCACACCTCGTTAACCTCCGCGAACGGCGGAAGCGTTTAATCTTGCCGTGTCACATTCTTTGCAGTGTTGTCCGAAACGATATGTAGGCCTAGTAGTATAAAAAAACACCCCTCAAATACAGGGGAATGAACTTTTACCTGACCAATTTTAATGTTGCTTTGTGTTTCAGGTTTGAAAAGTGCTGGAATTTAGGCTAAAGTATTTGAAAAGGCTTGAAATTGTAACTACTTCGTTTCACAACAAATATCTGTCTGACTGAACAATTCTCTTGTATTACGTTAACAAATACGAGCCTCTTGTAATTCCAAGACGAAACATAAGAGAACGTGAAGACGTTAAGATTGGGCGTTTTGAAAATAAATATCCATTAAATAATGTGATAAAAAAGCGAATTATTTCGAATCATTTAGAGTATATGTATAAATATTTAATTCAATAACCTGGCAACTCTGCCTCACTCTGCCTCTTGCCTACTTACGTCACGTGATCATAGTCTGCAGCGCGAATAGCTCCCTCTATTGCTGGACGAGGATAACGCAATTTGAGTTTGCTGTTATTCAAGGAGTTATCGTGGCTCTTTCGATGTGTTTATCGTGAAACTTCACATCGCGATAACGATAAAAATACGATTAATCGTGCAGCCCTATTTCCTTTGGATACAATATATCTCAATTTTTAACACTATGCCAATGCAAATAGATTTACAGTTCTATGTACAAAATACATTAGAAACCCACTCTTGAACTCTTGAATCTGGGTGTCATCCTTGATTCAATTCTCATTCAAGGCTCAAATCAATTCAATAGCTAGTTAAAACACATTTCTTCCACCTACTCAAACATTGCTAGGTCATCCATAAATCTGCTGCTGAAAAACCCATTCATATCTTAACCTTATCGCAACTTTCTTTTGTTCGACATTAACTCATCCTTGGCTCACAGGTTCCAGATGGTTAAAATTTCTGCTGTCCGTCATCTCATTCATACTCACTTTTGCTGTCAAAATTGCACCTATTGAATCATCACTGGCTCCCTGAAAAATATTGAATAAAAAAAAATATTCCTACTGTTGGAAAAAGAATTTGAAAGAGCATTACTTTATTAATCAACTGCTAAGCATAAAGCGTTAAAAATTAAACTGTACATCACGTTCCAAGAAAGGGCTGACAAACATATATTCTGAGAACATGAGTGACCTGTTTTGACAGAGGAAGACCTCGGCCCCAGCCTGCAAGCGCACTTGACGACGCACCTGGCTCTGGGCAAGTTTATTTTGGGCGCATGCTAGAGACGGATGTGCAGGCAGGTGAAGTGTCACAGAATGTTGATATTGGGGAGAGGTGGGCGCTGAGCCGCAACAGGTGCACTCAGCCGTTTTGCTGACAAGAATGTCGCACGAACCAGTACAGAGGAAAAGCGTGGGTGGGTGACATCTGTGCCCTCTGTACGAACCTGTTACCTGGAAAAGAACTAACAGGAAACTAAAGAAAGAGTTATAAAAGGGGAGAGTTCACCCAGCATGGGGCTTCTTGCTCACACTCTGCTATTTGGCATTCTTGGCTTTGGTAGACTTAGGCAACTAGCCCTAGTGCACTAGATACATTGTATCAATATAAATTGAATACAAAAGTACTTTTGGTGTCAAGACTTTATTTGGATCATCCAGTCAACAACCTGTCGGTCCATCGGGGCGGTGTTGGGGCCCGTCTGGGTCTACGGAAGGAGAATTTCCCCAACACTACTCCCCTATAAAGCCTTAAGTAAACTTGCTCCTTAATATCCATCCGATCTCCTTCCCAACAACTGTAGAAAAAAAACTTAAGGTGAAACGAAACGAAGGGAGGGTGTGAAAGAGGGGACATCGCCCAAGACAGGAGTTTTTTGCTCGGATGCTGCAGGGATCCACTTGGGTTAGGTAGACTTCTAGGCAACTAGCATCAGTGCACTGAAGAGTTTTTGTACCACGTACACTTTGGCTATTTTGTACTCGCTTTTATTCTATATAAATTGATCTGAAAATAACTTTTGGTGTCGAGACTTTGCTTGGGTCACTCAGTAGAAACCAATCGGTTCATCGGGGCAGTGTTGGGGCCTATATGGGTCAGGAGGAAAAATCCCAACACAACCCAGCCCACACTTTCAGGTTTTCAAGGTACACTTGAAATAAAGGTTATAAAGTGTTAAGAATATTAAGGGGTTAATTGACATATTATAGCCAGCACAATGGAGCGCCGCAGAATACAAGGAGCCACCTGCGAGATTAGACTGCAACACTGACCAGAGGCAGGCAACACACACACACACACACACAGGAGCAGATTGTGTGCAAGGTAAACACCATGAATACTGAAAAACACCAAGCTGTAGCAATTAAAATAGGAACAGTCTCTCACCACACAGGTAAAACAATATCAAATAAAGAATGAAAGAATGTCAACTGGCAGATGGGCAGGGCAATGAGCGCTTCATACGATGGGAGTGAAAAAACCGTATAACCAACTGCTTTAGTTTTAGAATTCAGATCTTGCTACCTGCTAGAGGAGCACACTACGCTGTGCTTCTCCTTGTCCACAATTCTGCAATTAATACAGTTCGAACTGCTTAACATACAGTCTCTGTCCGAAATGCCCTTTGAAGTTCTCGGCGCTGTGAATTGTGCTATATATTTTTGGATTTGATAGGATTTGTAGTTTTTAAATATTTAAATTTAACTTCGCATAGGAATGAATGGCAGAATGTTAAGAAATTCAAATGATAACTGCCAGTTATAGTGTGTACTGTGATCATTTTTTCATGACAAACCCCCTGACTAAACTGCTGTAAAATCCTTAAACATTCATAGAAGCTCCATTTACTTGAAACTTGTCCTTTTCGACACACACACACTATCTCTTCATTTGATCAAGCAATTTTAGATTTATGAGCATTTTTGGCCCTAGGCACTGAAAACTGCCCCTTTGGCTGCCATGTAAATTTCTCAAAATCAGAACTGACTTTTCCCCCAATTTGTCCATGTGTTTAACTTGTCATAAATTAGACATCTTTGTCAAACCACAATTACAGCAAAATCGTCAAGGGGTCCACTCACACAAATTCTTCAGTTGAGCAATAAGTTGAAAATGTCCTGAACTATAACCATTTGTTCGGAGGTTGCAAATTGGATTCAAGCAAGACTTCTCCGCTAAAAGCTGCAGAGTGAGTTATTTTGATCAACTCTCTCCATCTCTTGGAGAGGGGTCACATGCACATACATACATCTCCCTTATACCCACTACACACAGACACAAAGCTAAGGTAGTGGAGTTCACCTACACACAAACACACTAGGTATGGATTTTCTTTTACCGCGGTGAAAGAGCAACGTATCACCGCGGTGACGTGGTGCGAATCGAGGGCTTCCTCCTGCAAATACGTCGCGAGTTCAGTGTCCGCACCGGGCTAAAAGCTGCATATGTCTACTAAACTGAATACATTTAACTGAACTGATCAGTTTCTGAAAGGTGCCTGTAGCATTCCATGTGCAATGGTGTTGTGTCGAATTCCGACTTGCCACATTAATCCGCGCATAAAGACGATACAGATAATATTGTCGATTTATGTTTCTATGCATAAATAAGAGCTAGACTTTAATTATCCATCACAGCAAACGGCATTATCTATGTCCAAAAATACAATGGCTCAAGGTGTTATTTATTTGAAATAAAATACACATTGGCTATACCAAAGTTCACCTCTGACCACGACTTCGCAGTATTACAGCAGTATTATAGCAGTATTATGTCCAAATATCTAGTTAGGACAAAAGTAGAGTGCTCAGTGAACCAAATTATAATCACTGTAACTCCCGAATATCATCTGTAGCGTCTTTATGCGTGTGCAAACGAGGGGAGTCTGAATTCGGCACAACACATGATGGTTTGAAAAAATTTCTCCAATGTGCCTACTGGTTGCATGTGCTAAATGAAAATAAGCACTTTCTTCTTTGATTTACAACTTTGTCCTACCACCTGATTAACTTTGTGCTCCACCCCTGATGGGTGAAGAAACATCTACAGAAAAGCTGCACCTCATTATAAACCGCATGGTTCAAATTGTGGGGTGAAAAAGTAGTGGCTTAAACTCTGGAAAATACGGTAATCGCACACAAAAATCCAGCACACCCCCCTTCCCCCAAACCCCATTTATTTAATGGACTGTTCCTCTCGTGTACACAGCGATCGCAATGGAAATGTTTTTTCCATGTTTTTTCGCAATGGAAACGATTCCTTTTATAGATAAATAAATAGATAAACGGCAGTAATGAGCTCAACACCGCGGTAGGCACTACATAACCGCGGTAATGCGGTTATCGTCACAGCCCTAGCACACACCATTGTACACCATCCCCCCAGACACACACACCCCTTCCTTCATGCCTTATACACCTTCATTCACAATCTTTCTCTCTCCCTCTCTCTCTCTCACACCATACGCTGACTGTACACTTTCATACACACTGCACAAACCGTCGCACACACACACACTCACACTTTCATGCCATATACAGACCTTCATTCACGCACAATTACTCAGACACATACCAAAGGTTTCCTTGAATTACACACACACACACACACACACACACACACACACACACACACACACTATGCACACACTGTACACACCTTCATTTCATGCTGTGTACACACAATCACTTACACTCTCTCTCTCTCTCTCTCTCTCTCTCACACACACACACACACACACACACACACACACACGTAGTGGAGAAAGCCAAAGTTTTTGTTTTCTTTTTCTGAGGACCCACACGGGAAAATCCCTGCAGTGTTTAATTAAGAATGCACAAAGGTTTTCTACCCAGAGGACCCAAAGTTCACAAACCCACAAAGGACAGTTCCTCATAAATTTGAGGAACCAACCTTCTGACTTCCCCATGGTTTTACCACCAACTACCACCTCTCAGAAATTCACTCATATGCAAGAATACAACATTGCATATGCGTTAGTTATAGTCTGGACACAGGCTATACATACACACACACACTTGTAAAACTAAGATGAGCCAACACGGAACAGCTGAAACAGAGGGGCCTGATGAGAGACTAGAAGGGGGCGGAGCCAGACATGACAACTACAAGCTAGAAATCACTGTGTTCTTATACATGCTATGACTACCCCGCTCTGCTGCAATTCATCATGGGTAACGTCGTGCGGAAGCCAGTATATTATTAACTAGACAGTATGTTAACTATTCTCAGCCGGACACTACGTTGCCTGCAATGCATTGCGCACACGTCAAAACCATTTCTGTCTGGTGATACATGATTTAAGCGACACCAGCGAGAACACAGGAGCTTTCTCTCATTGCATTTCAAAAGAGAAAACAGATGTCACTCAGTTTTAAATGGAAAACAAATTCCAACATTCATTTACAGTGATGTCTGCCGTTCATGACACAATGTGAACTAATTAACGTTCAAGTTCTTTATAAAAAAATGTGTTGCGTTCAGTTCAATGTTCACAAAAAAATTAGCATGTTCAATGAACGCGTTCTTTTGAACACGTTCATGCACAACACTGTGAATAGTACGCAAAAGAAGTATGCGAGAGAATTTACTTGAGTTTCTCTTTTAACAACTTCCGCCCTGCCCCGCCGCTCTTCCTTGCGCAACTCACCCCCGCCCCCTTCTCCTTTTTTCAATTGCAAACATGAGTCCCCGCTTAACGACAGGGTTAGAGACTGAAAAGTCCGTTGTTAAGTGAGACCCTAGATTTAGATACGCCAAATTGTATATATGTTAAAGAAAAAAAACTAACAATGTTCTCGTGCGTACAGCATGAGAAAGAGCGATCGCGTTGCCGAGATGGGCTGTGCTGCCTCAGCTTATTGTACACAACACTCCACTGTGCTGCCACTGCTCCTCCGCGCACCGCACGAAATTTTTTGAAAAGTCGGTCATAACTCTGGTCCGTCGTTAACCAGACCTTTATTTTCATACAATGTTTGCATATGGTCTGTGTCTTATTAGTCACTCTCTTGCCATTTATCATTTCTGACGGCTACACAAAATGCTGCCAAACAAATGATTTGAAAGTGGCGGATGCATCTTCAATAGTAATACCTGTATTTCCCGACATCATTCTGGCTGCTTGCTGAATCACAAATCTCACGAGAGATTTTTAACGCGACGAGAAATCTCGCCGAGTTACATCTTGCGAGATCTCGTCACATCCCCAATATCGTATATTAATAATATCGAGATATTATTTTTGCTTCATATTGCACAGCATTAGTTCTAACTAGGCCTGTCGCGATAATTACATTATCCCGCGATCATTTTTGCTGATGTCGATAATTGACCACTGGGTTTTTGGTTATTGTTACTACTTGGGTTGCAGCAGTAACCTGTTTCACGGTATACCACGATATTAAAATGCATGGTTATCATACCGTGTGCGTTTGCTTATTACTGGTAAAAGGCAAGCCAGCGGAGAAACTGACCCCCGCATGCGGAACTCCGCTCCGGTTCAGCTACTCAGCTCAAATTAAGATAGAATAATGAACTTGATATCCTATATTAGTGTTATTAAGAGTAATAAAAATTATGCTAATAAAATTGTATTGAGTATGGATATTCAATTAAATCCTTAACTTAAAATTCACAAATAATTTTTTTAATAAAATGTTTTATTTAAAAAACTAAACTGCTTGTCATATTTGACATTTTCATGAATGGATTTAAAATCGATACATTTTTATTTCATCTTTAATTTAATTTTCCATCTCTGCACAAAATTCTTTAATTGTATTTAACTTTTTACCTTTTTTCTCTCAGAGAGAGCAGGGAAAGACAAGTGGGTGGAGCAAGCTGTGGGTGTGTGTAAAAATGGCGTCTGCTTTCACTTTCTCTTGGAAGATGCCGAGGAACAGCATCACCTACCCAATCGCAAGCTGGCGACAGTCACCCACCAGGTGGGGTTCACATCAGAAAATGATTGAAAGGGTGTTGGAGCAGAACAAAGCAATCTCTCAGGTACTTAGTGCAGACAAGAAGACCAGGCACTTGGTTCCCTCGTGGCAAGATGTGGATTTGAGAGTCGATGCAAGAGGCCTCGAGTGCACTAGCAGAATTCACTGACTCACGCTCTGGTGAATTTTACGTGAGTGTGTTCTACCTCAAGCCGATGCTGCATCTCTTCAGAACACAGATTCACAAATGCCATCATGGTGACTGTCATGGCATACCTTGATGAAAAGTATGCTGACCAGAAAACTGATGACCTGCTTGATGTGGCAACCATGCTTCAAAGTTCAATGCATCAAACCAAAAAAGCATTGTGGCATTAAAATGAGAGCAGTGTCTGAGATGTTGAAGGACAACCAAGACCTGTTGACTTCAGTCCAAACAGAGGAAGCAACAGACGAAGGAGGAGCTGCTGCAGTACTGCCTAGCCAGAAGAAACAGAGAAAGTCACTGGGCAGTTTCTTTAAGAAATCTTACTAGAGGTGTGTCAAAAAAAAAAAAAAAAAAAAAAAAAAAAAAAAAAAAAAAAAATCGATTCATATATCAAAAATCGATTCTCATTTACTACGATTCAGAATCGAATTTAAATGTCCCAAAATCGATTCTAAGTCGTGGTGAAGTCTCGCGTTACGTAATTACAAAATTACGCGAGACTTTACGCAGCAGAGTCTGGGACACACATGTGCGGAAAAGTTTCAAAACAAATGGAGGAAAGATATTCAACCTGTCCCGTCTTCATTTAAGGCAAAAATATGGGTCCATTTTGGTTTTTACCGAATGCCAGGGAAGATCGAACTTGACACAATGTAGCTCGTGTGCAAGGCTTGTGTAACGCAGTGAGCACGGGAACGTACACACCGCGTGAAATAATAGAGAAGGGTGGACCCAAGTGAAATAATATAGAGAAGGGTGGACCCAAGTGCTGGCTCGCAAGAGCAAGACGTTTGATACTTGTCAAATGTATTAGTGACCCAGAACGAACAAACAAAACAACGCGGAAGACTCAACGCGCAAAAGAATAGAAACAAAAACCATGAGGGCACAGAGTAAATAGAAACAAAAAAATAATGCGGAAAATACAATGCGTGGAAAATAACACTCAACCGTAGAGAGACGGAAGAAAGAAGCAAAATAAAAGTAACTAAAAAACAGCGCGGATAAATGCAACGCGAAAACAAAACCAAGGACGCCAGCAGAAGTAACTGGAAAAAAACGCCGCAGCAAAATAAAACCCTTCCCAAAAATAAAGGCAAAACAGATAGGAAGAAATACAGGATTGGGAAAACTTGAGATGAGTCAGGAAGCGACGCAGGAGATAGATACTCGAATAAGAAAACATAAAGGTGGCGAGACGCCATTAAACGAGAAGCAACCACAGAGAAAGCAGGGACCTGGCTGTGTACGGTTATACCGGTTTAGTCTGGGACTGACTCTGGTGCCCCTAGCAACGGCTGGGGGAACTGCATCCGAGCCAGCCCTAAGAGCTTGCAAAATGAAGCTGAAGAATTTTGGTAACAACAAAAAGCATTTTATTTTACCAAAGCACATTATTTTTGTTAATTAAAAGTGAAATACACTTTATTTTCTGTATTTGTCATTCTGTCTTGCAAAGCAGACTGTAGTAGATCATGCAGATTTTATAGACTGAAGCAGAAATTTTTATAAATAAAATCATTTTTTGAATTGAAAATCGATTTTGAATCGAATCGTGGCCCCCAAAATCGGAATCGAATTGAATCGTGAGATAGTAAACAATTCCCACCCCTAAATCTTACTCCATCAGCACAGGACTTGGTGAAAGAGAGACCATGGAAAGGGAGCTTGAGAATTACCTGCTTGCACCAGATGCAGACAGTGAAATGGACTCTTTACAGTGGTGGAAGATTCATGAGAGAAACATTCCAAGAGTAAGCCGCCTGGCAAAACACTACTTGTGCATCCCTGTAACCAGTACCCGCTCTGAGAAGGTTTTTAGTACAGGGGGTAATATTGTCACATGCCACAGGGCAGCTTAGAAACCTGAGGCAGTGGACAGGCTTGTCTTCTTTGCCCGAAACCTGTAGCAGACTTGTCTGAAATAGTGATCGACCGATATATCGGCCGGCCGGCATATCGGGCCGATTTTTGGCATTTTTAGATTATCGGCATCGGCTGATATATGAGACCAAAAGGCCGATAATTACACAATGCACACAGGCAATGCTGTGGGCAGCTCTGTCATTCTGACTGGTAGAGCACCCTCTTGCATCCATTTTGCCACTTACAGGAAGACATCAGTGAAAGCACAAGTACAGGAGTACAAGCCTTCAGCCTGCATCTGAATGCCGTCTCATTAGAGAAATTGGAAAAACTGGGAAGCTTTTGACTTGTGGGAGAGGGAGGCGAAACAGCGGGATTATGAATTGCAAACAAAAACTAAACTTGAGGTTCGACAGGAACTTCAGAATCTCCAGTCTGTTAAGTGTGTTGCAGATCCAGACCTGGACGGATGTCCCAGGCGACCCCCAACCGCCCCACCCAACCCCACCGACTCATTAGAGACGGTGGTGGAAATTTGGTAATTTCCATTTATGTCAGGCTTTCTTAGTATACATTAAACACATTAGATATAGGTGTTAGAGATCTTTTTACATATACGTGTGTTAATCATGGCACTGAAGCCATTCTCGTGATTTCAGTAGGCCTCAGATGTGTGTGCTTATGTTCTCTGGCCTCGGCTGAGGCCTAATCTGATGTTCCTCTGGTGTTCCAAAACTGACCTCGCTGGAAGATGCCTAATCTCTACTTGGAAGGGATTCGTCGACACTCAGTCTGTTGTGACATCACGAGGATGCTGAGCGTGGAGGGGACATGCGTCATACGCATCTGTCAAATCAACGTTAATTATTTCATGTATTGTCCAATCACATTTGGTTGATCACCTCATGTTCACCTCGTGGACACCGTGTGTATTGATGATTAAACATATAAAAGATGAGTTTGGAATGGGGAATTGGCTCTCTTTTGTAGACGCCTTGTGCATTTGGAACAGGGATCTCTTGGAAAGGGGTCTCTGAGCTCTCTCTGTGACAGACACCTGGCGTATTTATAACGGAGATCTCAGGGTTAATCCATGCTTTGTTAAAATAAATCATTGTACTTTATTATCTAACCCAACTGCTTCTGACTTGTTATTTGTGCTCACCATTTAAGGGTTTCAGAATTTCCAACACATTTTGGCACCCCACGACTGAGGACGGCACACCTGAGGGGGAGACTAAGCGCTTAGCTCCTGAAGGCCTTACTTCAGTCAGCCAACGACAAATTCCATTGAGCGGGACTCGCAGGTGTGTGTGCCTCCTCGGCGTCTGAGTTTTCCCAGAAACAGACGAACAGTTAAAGTAACTAAAACCCGGTGAGTACAAACTGTCAGATAAACTTAGTGCAGAGGTGGTGACTTCTCTCCTGGTGCGTGTATATACGGTGATGGTTATCGGGCAGGGTAACTAAACGATTGAGTGTTTCACCCTCGGCTGAGAGTCGAGGACCAGGGTATCAGGGAGAGTGAGAGTCAGGTTCTGTGCGAGTGTGTTGTGTGTGGGAGCGTTGGAATTTGTCTTCAGAAGCAGCAAAATGGGTGGATGTGCCAGTAGCCGTACTGACTGTGGGATCAGTGAGATACTGCGCGCACATCCTAGAGTAAGGTACATGAAAGAACGGTATGGGTCCGAAAGTTTAAAACAATTTCACATGTGGGTTACAAAGTGTGATTTCCCAGAGGGAGGGAGTTTTAACATGAACCGAATTGCAGCATTAAAACAAAGTTTGATAAAGGAACAATGTGATGGGTTTAAGGTAAACTGGGAAGCTTTTGACTTGTGGGAGAGGGAGGCGAAACGGCAGGATTATGAATTGCAAACAAAAACTAAACTTAAGGTTCGACAGGAACTTCAGAATCTTCAGTCTGTTAAGTGTGTTGCAGATCCAGACCTGGACGGATGTCCCAGGCGACCCCCAACCGCCCCGACGGCCCCACCCAACCCCACCAACGTCAAGCCCCAGAAACCATTCAGAGGAAACAAGCCTCCTCCAGCACGGCCAATCAGCTCGGTGGCTCTGCACACGAGATCGCGAGACGGGCAAGACGCAACAGCCGGACCAAGCCAAGGACAGATGGTCCGCGTCAGCGAGCTGTCCCTGCCCCCACCTCCGGAAACAACCAACAATCAGGTGATGTGCCCAATGGTGGAAGTGGCGGGTCAGGATGGGCCTATGCTTGTTATGAGACCATGGACTTTTGCAGATTTACAGGAAGTCGTAAAGCAGCTCAAGCACCCACCCTATGCCTTTCCCCTTGTGATGGATTTAACCAAAATAGCTAACTGCAAGCAGGATGACAGAGAGACTGTGCAGGAGTACCTGTGTCGGCTCACCCAGGTGCATGATGCTCACTGCGGCATGGACAAGCCCGACAGGATGGACAATGGGCCGGTCACACCCTATGAGGCTCATTTGCGGAATGCTTTCATCAATGGTCTGAAGCTGGAGATATCCGAGAAGCTGAAGGACACCTGCATCACGTGGGAGACAGCCAAGATGGAGGTGATTGCGACGGAAAAGGGTGAGTGCCTGGAAGCAAGACAAAGAACCGCGACAAACAACTTTCCATGGTTCAAGTGGTGAGGGACGATGAAAAAGGCAAAGGCGGGAAAAGGCAGAAGAGGATTAAAAAGGTGAAGAACCGCAGGAGAGATGATGACCACAACGCTTGTTACATCTGTGGGAAAGAAGGGCACTGGTCAAGGGAGTGTCCACGAAGACAGGATAAGCGGGAGAAGCAAGGTCAGCAAAGTCAAGGTGGGGACTGATGGTCGGAGGGGTCGACTGGTGATGTTCCGGAAGGGTCAGGTAAGACACAAACTCTTCCTATGCCCTGCAATGAAGAAATGCTTTTGCCTTTACACGCAAATTAATGAGGGACTGTCATCTGGGGGACATATGCTGTTTTATGAGACAAATGATGCTGCTGATTGGTTCAGCTAGACAGCGCAGGGTGAAATGTTGGTGGAGAAACGGATGTTTGTGTGTGCGCATGACTGGCGAGTGGGTGTGACTGTGTGCGGTACAGTCCATCAATGGACGTTTTTCTAAACCACTGAATTGGGTAGTCAGGGTAGGGAGAGGAAAAGAGCTGTATCTGGGCATGTTGCCAACATTCCATTGTCCAAAGATAAAGGGTGTGTGTGTGGGACTGGAGGGAGTCCCGCAGACTCTGTGGTCCAAAGGGAAAGGGTGACGTAGGCTTAATCAGGGAGTGTGAGCCGGTGTGCAGCACACCTAAGTCTGACTTCAGGCCTTGTAAACCACAGTATCCCTTGAAGCGGTCACGACCAGTCTTTGAGACATTGGTGGGGGGGGTGGGGGGTAATTGTTCCATGTGCTATTTCCAATTTTTTCCTGAGAGAAAATTTAGGAGGGCTGGTGTACCAGAGGAGTGGAGATTGATAAAAGGTCGCCAGGCGGTAAATTTAGCTGTGGTAGCGAGAGCCCCGTTGGTACCGAATCCCTATACAACTCTGTCACAAGGCCCACCTGACAGGAAGTGGTTTTCGGGTGTTGATTTGGCTAATGCCTTGTGTTTTTTTTGTACCGGCACATACAGACTCACAGGTTTTGGGTTGATTTTAAGTTTTCCAGAATTGAAATACAAACACTGCAAACATCCCTAACATTGGGCTCGCCTAACTCTGTACTTTCATTTGTCCAAACAGTAGATGAGTAGCGGTGACTGAGATCTATTCCCCAAGGCCAGACCTGAGGGAGATCTGGAGCCATTTGTGGACGGATCGGCATCACGGGACCCAGCAACAGAGTAAACCTGTGTGGGGTATGCGGTGGTTTCGCAACACAGCACTGTTGAATCTGGACCGCTGCCAGAGCACGGTTCGGCGCAGGCAGCTGGATTGGTGACTCTGGCTGAGGCATGCTGAGTGGTTCTAAGTGAAGCAGTGGCGATTCGCATGGTCAACGGATATGCCTTTGAAGTAGTGCACGACTTCGGGGCTATCTAGAAACACAGGGGGTTCTCACTTCCTCGGGGGAGTTGATCACACATTGTAAATTAATTGCTGAACTTTGTGATGCCATCCTCCTCCCGAAACAAATAGCTGTGTGTAAATATGATGCGCATACTAACAATATAGTTTTTTCTGGGTAATGAATGGGCAGGTGTGGCTGGGCAGGTGGCTGGGCAGTCATTTAAGCAGAATTTGGACATGTACACTCTGTGTGCTGATAACACCATTGTTTCCCCATCAGCTGAGATTAGCGAGCTCCAGGACACAGCAGCCGCCTCTGAGTTGTCTGCAGGGCAATGCGGGCGGGTGCGATGGAACGGGGGGGGGGGGGGGGGGGCCAATGATGAACCGTTTCTTCTTGGGAGCATGTTTCCTGTGTATGCACAATTGATAACATACAGGCATCGGGTGAGAACGACCCTCTGTACCGACAACGAATGAGTGCAATGATGCCATGTTGATTGTCCTCTGTCTTGTCACAAGTTCGCAGGGCGGTGAAAGAGGCGTTCCCTAAGGTCCACAGCACAACATGGAACGTGGATTCACGCTAGCCATTGCAAGAAGGTTCCAGTACCTGAGCAGACGAAGAGCGGTCCTGAAGCATCCCAGCTTCTGTAGGGTGAAAGGAGGGTGTTCGGGCACCTCAGCTGAGTGGGTGGAAGTGCAGATAGGAAGTGCAAAAATTGAAATGGACCTTGAAAGTGCCGTACAAGTGCTTTAATTCCACCTTGTATAGGTGTATGAACCCTGCAAACATGACTTTGTCGATCGTGCTGAAGAGTGGCGCGCGCGAAGTTACAAAAATCATTTTCGCCGCGCGGACCCTCACGCCGCTCGCGACGCGTCAAGTATAAACCAGGCTTTAGTATGGGAAAGGGCATACAAGCACTCTCCCAGACATTCTTGATAAGAAATTTGATTAATACTATAATGTAAGCAAAATATAAAGTGATTAATATAAGAAATTTGGTTAATACTTTAAGACTAGTCAAATTATATAAGGATTACAAAAAGCTATTTGATTAGAATATATGAGCTTTCATTCTTGAGTATTGTAGTTAAAATATACCTTAGTATTCCTTTACACATATAATTCTCCAACACATTAGCATCCCCACACAGCTCCCGATATCTTTTGCTGTCTGAACTAGCCAAAGCATGCCTTTCTGTCCCTGCTACCTCTGTTCCAAGTGAGATATGTTGATTTGAGCTGTGGTGGTGCTATAAATGTCTCTGCATTGTGCTCGTATTGGCCGCGGTGTACTGCATTATTTTCATACAATGTTTGCATATCCATGTCTTATCAGTCACTCTCTTGCCATTTATCATTTCCGCCGGGTACCCAAAATGCTGCCACACAAATGATTTGAAAGTGGCGGGAGCATCTTCAATAGTAATACCTGTATTTTCCGACATCATTCTGGTTGCTTGATGGATCACAAATCCCGCGAGACATATTTTTAACGTGATGAGAAATATCGCCGAGTTACATCTCGCGAGATCTCGTCACACCCCTATTACGTTCACATGTGAACGTATTGATGAGTGAGTGCAGGCTATAAATATTCATAGATGGGGTGTGTAAGGAAAAAGAAATTTAAAGGTGAATAACTTAATGTATCAAACTTAATGTTTTTCAGGGAGACTGTGGGAAAGCAGGAGTAATGAAGCCTCAGTGGCCTTGAGGAGAACAGAAGGGGCCTATTCAGAGCAGGATGTGTAGCAAGCAGTTTTTAGATAACCAGGCAGACAGGCTAGGAGAGAGGAGCAGGTGGGTCTTCATGGAGAGCAGCCAGGATTGGGGAGTTATCAAAACTTAGAGAAGAATCAAAACTTGGAGACAAGGAGTATGAAAGGGAGGACATCGCCTAGCACGAGAGGCTTTTTCGCTTGGACACTGCTGAGATCCACTTGGGTTAGGTAGATTCCTAGGCAACTAGCACCAGTGCACTGAAGAGGTTGTACCACGTATACTTTGATTATATTGTATTCAATTATATTCCATATAAATTAATCTAAAATAACTTTTGGTGTCAAGACTTTGCTTGGGCCACTCAGTCAAAACCAGTCGGTTCATCGGGGAGGTGTTGGGGCCCGTCTGGGTCCAGAGAAGAAAATCCCAACAGGTGAAGTGCAAGATTGGATACTGTTTGAGAATTATATGTGTAAAAGAATGCTAAGGTAAATTTTACCCACAATGCTCAAGATTGGAAGCTCATATATTCTAATCGAAAAGCTTATTATAATCCTTATATAATTTGACTAGCCATAAAGTATTAACCAAATTTATTATATTAAATCACTCTATATTTTGCTTACATGATATTATTAACCACTATCACCTCTAGGAAAATCCCAGTTGACAAAAAGCCATTGTGGGATTTAGGGAAAAACAGGGTGGGCTCATCATAGAAGCCTTAGACAAATAGTCTTTGTCTAACAGGCTAAGTTAGGGAAATTCCAACAGAGATGGGGGAGGGGGACACCCAGAACTATTATTTAAAGATTAGGGACAGAAGCGGACTGGTGTCAGAGCTGCACACTGGGTGACACGAATAGGCTGAGGCCGTTACTTTTGTGTAGTCAGAGACCTCTTTTATTTATTATTTCTTGTTTGTTATTAACTTTAATAAATGATTTAAAAACACAAGACTGGTGACTTTTTTTTTTGTAAATGTTCCGTATTTTGTCAATTGTGATTTTTTACACCGCAATCGAAATTTGTCCTCCGCTTTTAACCCATCTGTGCAGTTAGAACACACACACATACTAGTGATTACTAGGGGGCTGTGGATCACACGTGCCCAGAGCGGTGGGCAGTCCTAGCCCGGCGCCCGGGGAGCAGTTGGGGTTAGGTGCCTTGCTCAAGGGCACCTCAGTCATGGCCTCAAGTCTGGGAATCGAACCCACGACCCTCCGGTCACAAGACCAGTTCCCTACCAACAGGCCATGACTGCCCCAGTGATGATTTTTTGCATCAAACGAACACACTGCGCTAGGACGGGAGGAGAGAAAGCGTGACAATACTTTGGGTCCACACAGCATTGCAGTAAACTCTAAAATAAACTAGCCTAATTTATTCAATAACACACACACACACACACACACACACACACACACACACACACACACACACACACACTATATTGCCAAAAGCATTTGCCCACCGTTCCAAATTACCGGAATCATGCGTTTCAATCAATTCCATGGCCACAGGTGTACAAAATTAAGCACCAAGGCATGCATTTGTGAAAGAATGGGTCGCTTTCAGGAGTTCAGTGAATTCCAGTGTGGAACTGTGATAGGATGCCACCTGTCCAACAAATCCAGTCGTGAAATTTACTTGCTCCTAAATATTCCACAGTCGATTGTAAGCTGTACTATAAGAAAATGGAAGTGTTTGGTAACGACAACAACTCAGCCACAAAGTGGCAGGCCACAAACTGACGGAGCGGGGTCAGCGGGTGCTGAAGCGCATAGTGCGAAGAGGTCGCCAATTTTCTCCAGAATCAATCACTACAGACATCCAAACTTCATGTAGCCTTCAGATTAGTTCATGAACAGTGCGCAGAGAGCTTCATGGAGTTGGTTTTGTTGCACTTCTACTTCTCTTCATTACGTCAGCGCAGCGTGTTCATTCATGGAGAAGGAAATAATTAGAAACAGCAGACCACTTGCAGACCTACTGCAAACAAAAAAGCTCTTATTTGTGCCGAGATTTCACAAATACAACACATGTATATGCTCCACACCCCAAGAGGTAGAGATCAGAGATTTGATCATAACTGCTAAATTGCAAGCTTATATGCAGATTCTTCTCCTATCTGCCCTTTCAGTAATCTTCCATTCCAAATATGGAGTTTTTCATACTTTTATGACATCATTTGATGTATTGTTGTAATAACTTAAAACATCCTCTGTGAACTCGCACAAACTTCCTGTGTACCATCCTGTTCTCCGTTACTGAGTGCACACTACTGCTTAACCCTTGTAATGCCCCTAAACCTATGAATATACTGTTGTAGCTTAATGCACCTTATGTAGCATTCATATCTGGTTTTAATATCGAGTTTACTGCAATGCAAAATATATTGTTGCTAACACTCACGTCAGGAGAACAGATTCACAACACACGAGTGTCAGGAGAGTTCCGAGGTTTGAGAAAGACATCCACAACAACTAAGTTGAACAATCGGTTAAGTAAAACCAACCGGTCTTCAGCGACAAACAGGACGTAGGAACAGCTAGGTCAAGATAAGTTCTAAAGAAAAAGCTCACACTTGCGACAGAATGATCAGGATATCATAAGCAAAGAATCAAATTTCCATTAGTTACCGTTACAAAAATAGTAGCATATACTCTACTAGTTATTCAAATGAAACACCTAAATCTACCAGCTTTACGCTGTTTAATTTTCCACGTTAGGAGACATCCGACCATAAGTCTACAATTAAGCACAACCAACGATGTAATCATGAAGTGTTTTCTGGCACGGATTTTCGCGAAACTGTAGTACATTTTTACACGTGTTTCGTTCAGAATCGTTTCCGTGGTGTTCGCTTCGGTGTTGCCGGTCTAATAGTTGTACTCGTAGTCGAATTTATGTTGGGTTTCATTTTCTTATGCAGAATAATTTGATGATGTGCATCTGTCGCCAATCTTAAGTTTACAGCCAACAATCCACAATAGAACCAGCACAAATGTAACGATACATTTGTTTAGTATCAATTCGCCTTCGCTTTAATAATTCTGCGTTTATATGGGTAGATTACACTCTTTAAAAATAATGTGAGTACTCTAAATATGATGTCGCCAAATTGTAACGAAGTAATTCGTTAAGGCATCGACTGAAATCTAGACTGACCCCAACTTTTCGTGGGCTAATTCTAATAAATATTGTAACACACGTAGTCTCTACTAAAATAAAGCATCTGGAAAAAAATGTAAACTTACAGAACTCGTGCTTCGAAAGAAGGGGTATCCTCAATAATCTTTGTCGTGCATTGCTGTTTTCTAGCTTGCCGTTAACTGTATTATTTAAAACGACACGAAAAGAACCATCTTTAAACAGCTGATATGGCCAAGACTGATATGGCCACGCCCCTCTCCTGGACTAATCCCATCCGAAAAAAGTCCGCGAAAGTTGAAACAGCATTTTTCAGCAACATTTCCAGAAACATCTAGAGGCAAAACTAGCAAACTGATTTCAGCTGGTTTGCTCGCGAATCATCAGGATGTGCTCAAAGACTACAGAAACGAATTCTCCTTATAGGAAATTCTAACTACCCCCTCTTTTATTCTCAAAGAGTAACTAATACAAATAAAGTATCCACCAGGACTGGATAAAAAACGTAGGCCAACTAAACAAGGAAAGGCCCAGCGTTTCCATGTTTTTTGTATGGCAGAATATTCTTCCCTATGTGGAATAAACCCATGCCTGAGTATTACTTTTGCAGTGGAAATGTTCTCATTCTCTGGAATAATTTTACAAACAATAACAAACAATGTACTAAAGATACGCTGGTCGTGAAAGCACCAGCTGCAATTCAAACCCACCATCACAAGGATCACACAACCAGCACTGCTGAATGCACATGGATGAGGTGTTTCCTTTCCCTCCTGCTCAAAGTAAGCTTTGCCTTGGGGTGGCAATTCTATTTCTGTAGAATTCTCTACCCATAACTCTATGTTTAGTAGGATTAGCATTACTGTTAGCATAGTGTTATGATCTATTTACCCCGTTAAATCTCTTCCTGTTAGGGCCTTGCCCCATTCTTGAAATATAAGTCAAAGCCATTATTTACTTATTAATTAAACATTTGTTTAGTGAAGGTTTCCATTCAACTACAGAATCAATGAGTACACATAATAGCTAAATTGTTTTATTGTTTTCATTTCCTTACAGTAGTTAGGCTATTTGTTAGTATTGCAAGAGCAAGAATTGTTATAGTAATACTGCGTAAATGGTTCAGTTGAATTTCGCATCCAGAAGTGACATTTAGGACTCCCTGCTCTGTGTTGGTGGAATGGATGGCACAGGAGTCAAGGTTTTATAACATATTAACCAGTGTTTATTTGATAGCAAAAGAGTTACAGAATAAGAAAAGCATAAAATGTATAATATGACGCCTACGCTTTATGCAGCAAATCTGAACGGCTTCTCTCAGTTCACTTTCTTTATAGTTGGTGTGTGCGTGCAGAAAAAAACTAAGGGTGGCTACTTTTCATGTGCAGTTATCAATTCCCTAGTATTCAACCTTGAGTGTACAGAAATGGATAAGCAATGTTATCTCTAGCTCTGTTGCTGTGCAGAAAACTCCAGTCAAACCGAAAAACACCTCCTAGTATGGTCATAGTGATTATACAGGGCTACGTTATAGTATCTGTATGGACATGATTAAAACAAGAATCACACACATGAATATAATTAACATTTTCCTTCTCCCCCTTTGATTCTTTTAATCATCCAACATAATCTTCATGCAACAGTAATTTTTCAGAAAGTTTAAGGAATCATTTGGTTTTGCAACCCAGTCGGGCTGCGAATTGAGATCAGGTGGGTTGTCATCAAGTTCAAACAAGTCGCTTAATTTGGAGAAGTCATCAGTAGAATTTACATCATCATCACAAGGATTTTCCGGATTCTCAATGTTGGGATTTTTCCTCCTCACCCAATTGGTTCATCGGGGCAGTGTCCCCTCTTTCACACCCTCTCTCTAAGTTTCATTTCACCTTTAGGTTTCTTTTCTACATCAACTGCTTAGATGAGTTGGTACCTAGTAGGCTTGTCACGATACTAAGAATGACAACTTTGATACGATACTTAAAAAAATAATGAAATTCGATACCATGTTCGATACCAAAGTCAGATACTGTGCTAATTTCTGTTTTAAAGCCTTTTTATTTTTTTTATAAACAAACAAATGAATGTTGCTTTGTGTTTGAAAATACTTGAAATTGTAACTTCATTTCACAACAAATAGCTGTCTGACTGAACAGTTCTCTTGTATTACGTTAACAAATACGAGCCTCTTGTAATTCCAGGACGAAACATGAGAAAACGTGAAGATGTTAACATTGGGCATTTTGAAAATAAACAACCATTAAATAATGTGATAAAAAAAGCGAATAATTTTGAGTATATGTATAAATATTTAACTTATCCCAACAAACATGCGACGTCAGAAAGACATTAAAATCATGTCTGTATCACATCGGTCAGTCCAGACCCATTTTTGCATGTCTGGTGGACATTCAAAACTGGTTCAAAATCTGACAGTGTGACTAGGACCTTAACCTTAACTTAACTTAACATGGACGTCTATGACGAGTTTTCTATCTGAACGTCTGATGTTGGGGGAAAAAGAAATTCTCCTTCTGTAGACCCAGACGGGCCCCAACACCGCCCCGATGGACCGACAGGTTGTTGAGTGGACGATTCAAATAAAGTCTTGACACCAAAAGTTCTTTTGTATTCAATTTGTATTGTATAAAACCAAATGCAGATTAATCAGAGTATACGAGTATACGTGGTACAATGTAGGCCTGTGTTGAAAAAATCGATTTTCCGATTCAGAATCGATTCGCATATGATGATCTGATAATCAATTCGTACGTCCAAAGATAGATTTTTTGTGAACTTTTACCCCCGCCTTGTCACTGAATTCACGCAGGCGTGCTCGGTCTAACTAACTGTAAAACAACATGGCGTCGGACAGTGACGGTAACGACGATAGTCAAATCGGCAATCTAAAAACAGAAGGACAGTTTATCCAGTGTCAGTGACTATTTACAGTTAGTCCATGTCACTGACAGTTTACCCAGTGTTAATCCTTTGCACTTTCCAAATCGTTACGTTTATTACATTTACCAAAGCGCAGACAGCGCACATAAAACACATTTACATAGAACATGTGTGACTCAAACAACGAGCACAGGACGCTGCGCGAACGCACATTAAGTAGACAAACCACACAAACCCCACGTAATGACGAGACGAGCCACAGGTGAGGATTATCACAAGACGCACCCGCACCCACGGAGATACGCAGACGAGTAGACGCAGACAACGTTAACACACGCCCAAAAGGGAGGGGTCGGGGACCGTAACGTGAGAGTTCTGTTCTTATAATCTCACTTTAAAGAAAAATACACGTTTACATTTTATACTTTCAGTTTATTAACAGGCATGAAAATCTGTCACCTTTTGGCGAAATTCGCCGTTTTGAAGTTGAAAAGGGTGACCTACGTGAATCGTGTAGATCCGATGAGGGAGATTATATTTTAATTATCATATTGACTTAATTAGCAAACAGAGAACTTCCAAAATTGGCTATTTCAATGACAGTGGCCAGCAGTTTCCGCCCAGAACCTTCATAGAGGCCAAATAGCGTTTCAATCATACGAACGTTCTTCATTCATGTTATTCATTTACTGCTAAGCGGGACGAGAAGCAGGACCTAGTGCTACACCACGGACAAGTCAGAAGAGCGTATTTACCACTATATTTACCAGTACATTTACCACATCGTACATTTACCAGATCGTACATTTTTTATTGGGTGGATTTAATTGGGTTATTAATGGTTTCAATCGTTTTCATATTTTGCGGTAAAACAAAGTTACTGCCGTTCAGCGTTGTTCATTGTCAGATCTAACCCAAGCTCTTGTGATAATAGGCACATCTATCTACCTATTTAAGTTCGCGTCAACCCCGTGTAGTTAACGGTGACATAAAATAAGAAACAAGATTTTTTTTCTAGTGTGTCTGTAGTTGTAACGTGTGAGGATCACATTCGCACCAGGGCTGAAAAGGTTGAAGATGAAGTTGTAAACTCTTGTCGTTTGAGTCTACCCTGTGCTTTAGCTCATGTTAGAAAATAAAAACACGTAAACCTGGTATTTTTACAATAATTTTCGCCGCTGATGTATGTATTGGTTCATTGAGACGTAATGGTTTTGACTGAGCCATCCGGAATGGCGAAAGCGGCTTCTTGCGTTTACGGATTGCGTTTACATTGAATCCATTGACATGACAGTCAAAAAATTTTTTTTTTATGGATTTTACTATATTTTACGGAGCCCGTAAGGTGACATCATGTAAAAAATAAATAAATAACGCGTGGCCACGACTTATTAACGCGTGGGAACGAGATACTAACGTCGCCTTTCACAAGCGGCAACAAAGTTTATTTTTTCACAGCAAAGCAAGCAGATCCCAGGGATGTTCGCGAACTGACTGCCCAAGGAAGGTAAACCTGGCTTTATATAAAGTAATACTTAATTATCTTGTTCGCACGCGTTAGTAAGTCGTTCGCATGCGTTAGTAAGTCGTGGCCACGCGTTATTATATTTTTTACATGACGTCACCTTACGAGCTCCGTAATATTTGGCATCACCTGTCGCTGTATCCCCAGCAGCCACCCCCGTCGCAGTATACCCATGACGTCACATGTCAACGCCCCGTCGCCGTATCCCCATGACGTCACATGCCCCGCCCCCCGGTCTTCTCACCTTTTTAACCCCTGACCCATTTTCATGCCTGTATTAAGTGTGAGCACTTTTAAAATAAAAATGCATTTGGTAGCAACATCTTTTGGGTGACTTCTTAATTATTTCAATCATAATAATAATGCACTGGTTAGTGTCCCAGTAGGAGTCCTGTGACGGGCAGGGGTGAGCAACAAAAAGGAAGCGATCACGCCAAGTCTCAGGGAAAAAGGATGGTTTAATAGAAAGTGTGCAAACCTAAAACCCGTGCAATATCTCCAAATCAAGGATATAATGACCAGCGGTCAACTGGTACAAAGACAAGACATATATAGGCAAACAAACGACCCTCAGGTGAGACAGATCACGGGCTCCGCCCACCTGAGGGACGCACATGACGTCACCAGACAACAACAACAACAGCTGCTGTGGACAGAGGCGGCCGGTAGGGGACCGCCTCACCGTGACAGACCCCCCCACCAAGCCACACACCCAAACACCAACATGCAACACAAACGCGCCTCACCGACGCCCTCCGTGCCATACCACGTGGCACGGGACCACAACCGGTCCCCCCCCAAACACACATTTAAGGGGAGGAGCAAGCGTGGAATTACACGCAACAATGACATTTCACGAGCACGCTAGGACACAACAAACACGCAAACACTAGACAAGCAAACAAACGGTGTACAAACAAACAGACTAAACCCACACATGCGCGCTCTACATACACATACACAATAGTGACGCGCCGTTCCGAGTCGCAGTCGCTCCCCACATAAAACACAAGACACACGGGGAGCGAGGCGACAGTGACGAGCGGCAACCGCGTCACACATGAAACATTTAACATGAAACAACGAGCACGCACACGGATCCACACGTCCGTCAACATGTACACATTTTTCCCACACAAAACATGAAGAGCGCTCCCAGGGAAGACGTCCTGGTCCTCGCCGCGCCACAAACACGGCGGATCTCTTCAAACAAACACCACGCAGACAAACACTTACCACGAGACATGACCACGAAAGAAGGAGAAAGAAAAAGAGACTCGCAGGGTTGCCAACTTTTGACGTTCGCTTGGAGTGAGATTTTAACCTAAAGCCGGTGGCGAGTGTATTTTGTTGAGCGGGGGGGTGGCGAACGAAAGTTGTTGAGCGGGGGGGGGGGGGGGTGGCGAACGTAAAATGGACACCGATTCAGTGTTATATCGCCGGTGGATGGCGCCAGAGCTAGCAAACTAGTAACGTATTGAATCATATATGTGGTTCTGAGGTAAATAAACTGGATATTTTTTTCGGCGTGAGATATCGGAAGTGTGGCGTGAGAGCGTGTGAAAACGGTCAAATGCGTGTGTCTCACGCTCAATGCGTGACAGTTGGCAACCCTGGACTCGGCGGCTTCCGAAGGGTGGCTGGTCATTCTGTGACGGGCAGGGGTGAGCAACAAAAAGGAAGCGATCACGCCAAGTCTCAGGGAAAAAGGATGGTTTAATAGAAAGTGTGCAAACCTAAAACCCGTGCAATATCTCCAAATCAAGGATATAATGACCAGCGGTCAACTGGTACAAAGACAAGACATATATAGGCAAACAAACGACCCTCAGGTGAGACGGATCACGGGCTCCGCCCACCTGAGGGACGCACATGATGTCACCAGACAACAACAACAACAGCCGCTGTGGACAGAGGCGGCCGGTAGGGGACCACCTCACCGTGACAAGTCCACTGTTGCAGATATAGACACCTCAAAGATGTCCTCTGTTTATTGTCCTGGATTGCCTTTCTTGAAGGTAGATTTATGATTACCCTTTTCACCAGTCTTCCAGCCATCAGTAACTACCAACTACCAGTAACTATTTGCTGATTAATATTGATATAATACTAGTTTTAACATGTTGCTTCTGTACATAGTCAGGAAACAGCTCAAATAAATACATTTTTAATAACACTAAACCCTGAATTGGATCGAATCGGATCGAATCGATTAAATCGGATTAAATCGAAATAAATCGATTCTTAATCTTCAGAATCGGAATCGGATCGATTCTTGGAATTTGAATCGATACCCAGCCCTAGTACAATGTATCTAGTGCACTAGGGCTAATTGCCCTATTTTAAAAGTCTACCAAAAGCCAGTATGTCAAACAGCAGAGTCTGAGCAAGAAGCCTCGAGCTGGGCAAACTTCCCCTTTTATACCGTTCTCTCTTCAGTTCTCTATTAGTTCTTTTCCAAGTAACACAGGTTAACACAGAGGTTATCACAGAGGTCAACCACCGCCCCCCCCCCAGCAAAAGATGGTGTGCACCCATCGGTCTCAGCTCTCACCCTTCCCCGACACCGACGTTCTGCGACCCTTCATCTCCCTGCACCTCGATCTCTGGCGTGTGCTCAAAATAAACTCGCCCAAGCCAGGTGCAGCAAGTTAACCACAAGTGCATTGAAAGGTCGAGTGCACTTGCTGACTGAGGTCTTCCTCTGTTAACACAGGTCACTCATGTTCTCAGAACATATGTCTGAGAACATAAGGCAGTAATAGACGTTCAAAAGACGTCACAAAAACTTTCATTCTGGCTTTTCAGTGGACATCTTTTGAACGTCTGACAAAGTGTCTTTGCTCGTGCTGGGAAATATTGAAATGGACCTTGAAAGTGACATACAAGTGTTTGAATTCCACAAGGTGTATGAACTCTGCAAACATGACTTTGTTTATCGCGCTGAAGCGCGGCGCGCGCGAAGTTACAAAATTCGAGAGGTGCACGACCTCGTGTGCGCCGCGCTTCAGCGCGATGAACAAAGTCATGTTTGCAGGGTTCATACACCTATACAAGGTGGAATTAAAGTGCTTGTACCAATATTTCCCAGCACGTTAAACTTAATTAAGTTAAATATTTATACATATACTCGAAATGATTCGAAACATTGCACTTTTAATCACAGGTCTATGGGTCTGTGGGACCCATTTTCAAAAAATCAGCTTAAAAAAAATTATACAATTTTTTTTTTTTTCAAACTAAGATTCATTGCCCTTGGCTCATTTTCCGTGAGCAACATAAATCAGAAAATATTTTCAATGACCACCCCCCCGTACACCCCCCTTCACATGTGTATTACATACAGGGTCCAGGGTCAAAGTGGGCAATCAACATTGGGTTGGGTAGTTGATAGTCGTCAGTATGACTTTAAAGGATATACAAACAAAGGACAGAGGTGTTTGGCATGCAAAGGTGGGCAACCATCAACAGTTTTGATGGTTGCCACATCAGGGGTTGATTGCATATTGTCAGACAGCAGACGAAGAATCTCCATAGAGACAAAGGGGTGAGATCTGAAAAAAGAATCTTTTCTCTCAGCCCTCATTATCCCTCCATCCTCTCTGGACCTGTGTGTGTGTGTGTGTTTCACCCAATCATGGGGACATGATGCTATAAATGCTATAGAAGATGGCAAAGCGATTCTCAGTTCAGACTGCCTTACAGCTGATATTGGAAGAGACAGAGGATTCAGACGAAGAAATTTCAGGATCACATTTCTGAAATATCAGAGTCTGATACTGATAATGAAAAGGAGGATGAGCAGCAGCCAGCTCCGTTAGCACCAGCCCGTGAGCACCTAGCCATAGGACCAGCCTGTCAGCCAGCCTGTTTTATGATTCATTTCCTTATTGTGTTACATTTTAATAAAAAAGTAACTAATAAATAAATAAGAGAGCAAACAAATTTAACATATGTATTGTTTATTTTACTTGCATTTGGGCTAAATCTGCTGATTATTTGGTTTATTTTCAAAGCGCCCAAACTTAACCTCTTCACGTTCTCTCATGTTTCGTCCTGGAATTACAAGAGGCTCGTATTTGTTAACACAAGAGAACTGTTCAGTCAGACAGATATTTGTTGTGAAACGAAGTTGTTACAATTTCAACATTTTCAAGTACTTTAGCCTAAATTCCAGCACTTTTCAAACCTGAAACACACTGAAACACAAAGCAGCATTAAAATTCGTCAGGTAAGTGTTCATTCCCCTGTTGTTGAGGGGTGTTTTCCTTTATACTACCACATATAGTTTCGGACAATAATGCAAATGGAAAGTATAAACGCCTCCACCGCTCGCGGAGGTTCGCACGAGGTGGGCGGAGTCGAGCGCTATGGTCACGCAACCAGGCTTTAGCGCCCTTCGTTGAAATGTTCCAAAAGCACCACTTGCAAACTGGCTTGTTCATGTCCTTCGGTTTTCCATCTGTATCTGCTTCGAATCCAACAGCACTGCGTTTGCTTTAGCTGCCATTTTAGCATTACAAACTGTCCTGTGCATTACGGCAGCTTGGATGGGTCAAACGAAAGCACATTTTATGTAAAAAGAATCGATACTTAAGAGAAACGAGTATTGTACCGTTTCAGAATGTTCAGTATCGATACATATCGATATATCGATTTTTTTGACAACACTAGTACCTAGTGTCCATGTGCATTCTAACTGTGTCCATCATGCATCTACACAATAATGGAGCACAGCAGACAATAAGGGTTAATAACAAGGCTGGAATAGTTATAAACAATATGCTCTTCCATGTAGAAAAGAATGATCCACAGTCCCATGACTGAACCCCTGCTTCTTCTGCACGGATCGGCAATCTTGCTCATGTGGTGTAGGGCCATAAAGATATTACCTCCAGGCGCCCTCCTCCCTCCTTTGCTAGAAGCATATCTAATGCCATCCTGTTCTGAGTTAGCGTTAATCATACTGCAGTCAGCTCCTGTTTAATGCCTTTGGTAGCTTTCATAGTGTGGAGGAAATTGTTATTCTAATGCCAAAGAACTGTTAACAGTATGAATCAGTATGTAATCATGTACTGTTGGGCTCTGTACTTCTCTTCAACACTTCAGCCCACCGCGTTCGTTTGATGCAAAAGGAGATAGCAGGAACAACAGACCAAAATAATTGCAATGCCAAAAAAGCCTTTTATTTGAACAGAGATATCTCCGGGGATCTCATACATACATATAAAACATGTACATCAGAGAGATCCGAAAGTTACTGGTAACAGGTAGGTTTTATATGCTACTCCTCCACCCCTATAGTCATCTTCCATCCCATATATGGAGTTCTCATACATACATGCATGACTTTACGTTATTTTATGTTCACAATGTCTCAACCTGATAGGGTGTCGTTAAAGGCAGTTGTTGCAAGTCACCTTCTGTGGTGCTTATCAGTATAAAACATACTTCGCAAGAGTCTGACACTTCCTGTAGACCAAACCGTTTTCTGTTGCAACAATATGCTGTATTGCCCTTGTGAGGCCCTTCTTAAGATTTATAGGTTAAAGCATTTAAGGCAGCAATTACCGTATTTTCCGGACTGTAAGCCGCTACTTTTTTCCCCACGATTTGAACGATGCGGCTTATACTGAGGTGCAGCTTTTCTGTAGATTTTTCTTCACCCATCAGGGGGTGGAGCAGAAAGTGAATCAGGTGGTAGGACAAAGTTGTAAATTAAAGAAGAAAGTGTTCAATTTCATTTAGCACATGCAAGCAGCAGGCACGACGGAGTATTTTCTTCAAACCAACATGTGTTGTGCCAAATTCCAAGTCCCCTCGTTTGCACACGCATAAAGACACTACAGATAATTTTAGGGAGTTCCAGTGACTATAAATTAGTTCATTGAGCACTCAAGTTTTGTCCTAACTAGATATTTAGACATAATACTGCAGTAATACTGCAAAGTCGTTGTCAGAGGTGAACTTCGGTATAGCCAGTGTGTATTTTATTTCAAATAATTAACACCCTTGAGCCAGTGTGGCTTTGGACATAGATAATGCCATGTCGTTTGCTGTGATGGATGATTAAAGTCTAGCTCTTATTTATGCATAAAAACATAAATCGACAATATAATCTGTAGCGTCTTTATGCGCGGATAAACAAGGGGAGTCGGAATTCGACACAATACCAGCTGAAAGCCAAAACAGTCGCACATGAAATGCTACAGGCACTGTTCAGAAACTGATCAGTTCAGTTAAATGTACAGTGAGTCCCCGCTTAACGATGGGGTTAAAGACTGAAAAGTCCGTCGTAAAGCAGTTTTCGTCGTTAAGCGTAACCCTAGATTTAGATACTGTATCATACAGTATAGAAAAAACGAACAATGTTCTTGTGCATGCGTACAGCGTGAGAAAGAGCGATCGCGTTGCCGAGATGGGCTGCGGTGGAGGCTGCGCTGCCTCAGCTTATCGTACACAACACTCCACTGTGCTGCCACTGCTCCTCTGCGCGAAATTTTTAAAAGTCGGTCGTAACTCCGTTCCGTCATTAACCAAACCCGTCGTAAAGCGGGGACTCACTGTATTCAGTTCAGTAGATATATGCGGCTTATAGCCCGGTCCGGCTTATACAACATTTTTCATTAAAAAAAAACTTGGTAGGTGTGGCTTATATTGAGGTGCGTTCTATAGTCCAGAAAATACAGTACATCTCATTTTAATATCATTTTTACTGATGAGCAAAAAACTAATTTTCTCAACAGTACCCCTCGCTCTCTGGATAGGAGGAAATACAAGTGTGATGATAGAATAGAATAAAATAGAAACTTTATTGATCCCAAGAGTTCAGTTCCTCCTGGGTTACGGCGTAAAGCATCGAGATCCCAGAGTGGCCGCTGCATCAAGAGCACCGCTGTTCACAGATTGGGGGGAGAAACATAGAGAGATAAACATGGAGGAGACAAAAAAATATGATCACAGATTATTCTCGCAACAGTCTGTGAGCATGCAAAAAATCCCCATAGCACATATAAGCATAACACAGACAGTCAAGCAGTGAAAGGTGTGATTCATCTAGACGGGGAGGGGGAGCCAGAGGCGTGGCATACGGTTTTTGTGTCAAAGTTCGCAGTAGAAAGCGAGAGCCATCTCTGACAGTCTCTGTGTGGGGGAAGGAGCAGGTAACCAAGACGACTTTTGTTTGTCTTAAGTGAATTTTGTTTGGGTGCCAATGTAGAGCCTGTTCATGAGCACAAGAAACTCTTCTTAAGTCAGTGGTCTCTCAACTGATCTAAATTTGCACGTAGAGCAGCGAGACCCTCCATGATCGAATCCAAGCTTTTACTAACAGTCATAGTCTGCGTTCCCACAGCTCTACTCATCGCGTCAATCATGTTGGGCAATTTCCGTGGTCATTCAATATCTGACCTCACTCTTCTAATTTCCCAGGGCAATGCCTAATCCAATCAGCAGAAACACAGTGATCAAAGTTCCAAATAGATACACGTCCTCAACATCTTCCAGGGAGAGAGGCATGAGACACAAACCACACCATGTTCCCCACAAACATGAGCACATATCCTGCTGAGAACATTCCGTCTGGACATGTGGGTTCTTCTGCACCATGACTCCTCGTGGAAAAAAGTGTCATTTGAATTGAGAGAGCACTTTCAATTTCATTTTCTTTGTTCAAATTCTAAGAGCAGCGTCAGGGTACTGAGACTAGACAGAGAAGCTAAACAAAAAACCAGGGAGTGCAGGTGCAAGGGATAAGTGCAACCTCCTCATGAAATCCGGAATATGAGCACATGCCAAGAAATGACAACAATTGTTTCTTAGTTTGGTGGTTTGAGATGTTTCACTATGGCCTTCACTCTTTCCTCAGATAGTGCATTCGATTGTTGTGAGACAACATGTCCTAAGGAATTTACTTTTTGCAGTATTGCTCTGCTAGATGATTTAGCAGTGCTACTGTGGCATGTCGGCAAAGGTCTCTGGTCAGAGCACAGACTAAAAGATCATCCACATATTGGAGTAAAGCTGTTCTCTCAAAGTTTCAATGTTTTTAAACTCACATGTAGTGCACCATTGTAAATGGTGGGTGACTCACAGTAGCCTTGACATAATCTAGTGAATGTGTATGTTTTTCCTTCGAAGGGTGAACTGGCATGCTGAAAAATGTCCCCCCATTGTCTGGGGGAATCTGGGAGAGAATGGTGTAAGGATTTGGAACTTCTGGGCCTCTAGGGTGTACCACCAGATTGGCAGCCTGCAAATCCTGAACAAACCTACATTCCTCTCGTCCTGGCTTCTTAACTGGGAAAATTGGAGTTCTTACTGGTGAGTTTTCGCATGCCACTATCACGCCATCCTTCCATAGTGATTGGCAAACGGGCCTGATGAATTTCACGGCTTCAGGTTTCAACAGGTATTAGTGTTGTTTGGATCTGTAATCAGATTTGGGAACGATGTGCACTCGCTCATATCCTTTAATGAGACCCACATTGTATAGACCTTTGACCAAGATGGCGGCGCATGAACAATGCAAGGCTCAGCGGCTCTCCAGAATCTGCTATTTAACATTTTTTATATACTTTTGACGCAGAAACGCAATAAACAATAACATCTGTATAACTTCTTAAGACCAACTGAGTGTAATTGTTGAATACATGTTCAACATGAGCCTGAAGCTCAGTCGAGTTCCACAACTGTGGAAAACATCCTGCGTGGTACCGGTACCAAAGACTCCACACCCAAAGGGCCTAAACAGCTACAGGCCAGTGGCACTGACGTCTCATCTGATGAAGACACTGGAGAGACTGGTGCTTGTACATATCCGGCCACTAGTGAAGTCATCGATGGATCCACTTCAGTTTGCCTACCAGACTGGTGTTGGTGTGGACGATGCTGTTATCTATTTGCTGCAAAGGGTGCTTTCTCATCTGGAAAACCAGGGAAGCACAGTACGGATCATGTTTTTTTATTTCTCAAGTGCTTTTAATACCATCCAACCTGGATTTTTGAGGGACAAGCTGGATTTAATAGGTGTGGACTCTCACATGTCTGACTGGATTTTGGACTATCTTACACATCGACCACAATATGAGGTCGCGGGTCTGTGTGTCGGACTTGGTGGTATGCAATACAGGGGCCCCACAAGGAACTGTCTTGGCACCGTTCCTTTTCACCCTGTACACTGCAGACTTTAGGTATAGCACACAGAACTGTCACCTCCAAAAGTTCTCAGATGACTCAGCCGTTATCGGTCTCATCAGTAATGAGGACGATCGAGAATACAGACTGGTTATTCGGAACTTTGTGGACTGGTGCCAAGCTAACCGCCTCCAGATAAATCCTGGGAAAACTAAGGAGACTAAGGTCGTTTGGAGTGCAGGGGCCACTCCTTAAGACTTTTTTTGACACTGTGGTGGCATCAGCCCTTTTTTATGGAGTAGTGTGCTGGGGCAGCAGCATCACTAATACAGACAGGAACAGACTGGACAAACTGATTAGAAAGGCCAGTTATGTCCTGGGAGAACCCTTGGACACGGTACAGGTGGTGGGAGATAGGAGGATGCTAAAAAAACTAACAACTCTTATAGACAATGAATCCCACTCCATGTATGAGACTTTATCAGCTCTGGGCAGCACTTTCTGTGACCGACTGCGTCACCCAAAGTGTGTTACAGAGCGTTACCGGAGATCCTTCACCCCTGCTGCGGTTAGACTGTACAATCAGCACTGCTCTTGATAATAATACACTTTTTGCTTATAGTTCTTTTGCTTATATTCTATATGTATATATGTATCGTGTAAGTTTGGAGTTTGTCCTTTGTACTACTGTCACTTTGCTGCTGGGAGTTGTGAATTTCCCCATTGCGAGACTAATAAAGGTTTATCTCATCTTAAGCAAAATAAGATTCCAAAAAAATAAAATTAAAATAATAAGGTTTTACAGCTCCGTGTTCCTCGGAAGCGGAATATGTAAACAATGCGCACGAGGGCATCAAAGACATGAATCGAAACTAGCTAGCAGTGGTACGCTAACGACAGCTAGTGTCGCCACAACTGGCAGAAATTATCATACAGTTAAGCCCGCCCACTAAGAGGGAAGATATGATTGGTCAATTTTAGTGTCATTTGAAACTGGTATTGCGCTGAATTATAACTGCTTGGCCCTCTGTAAATGAACAGCGGGACCACCAATTACCAACATTCTGCGAAGGCATCGCAGTCCTGATGGGGGAGAGACAGGCTCACGGGCTTCCACATAACCCCTCACCTTCCAACACAGATTGAATAGACACGGTTGAATAATTTATTTGCTTATATTTTTATAATTGTTTAGATGTCGATTGTCAAACTCTTAAGTAGATAAAATAAAATTGGATAATTATATATTTATGTTTTAATAATATTTTAGGCCCTCTGAGAGGGCGTAAAGGGCCCTGACGGTTCCCCACTGCTTTTGACTGGGCTACTCAGCCACAATGGCTCGGTGGTGCTGTTCTACGGCAGACATCAGGACTCAAATCTCTGACAGTTTTATTGCCGATCTCCGACTCATTCCAGAGATCTCCAGAACACCAGAGGCTGTACACTCTTCCCGGATGGGCGGAAGTGCATGAAGACGGTGCCGAAAATGTAAACAAAGGTGGGGTAGGTGCAGAGGGAAACGAGCTAAGCTAAAGGTTACACCACACTGGCTGCCCTTACCCAGCATGTTCCTCTCCAATGTCCGTTCTTTGGCTAACAAAATGGATGAAATATGGCTCTCCATCACCAACAATGGATTATGGACTCAAACATCATGATTTTCACTGAAACTTGGCTAAACAACAGCTGCCCAGACAATGCTATTGAGATAGCAGGACGCCACACATACTGAGCCGACAGGATAGTAGAGGACTCTGGTAATACCAGAGGTGTGTATTTATATTAACAAAGCTTGGTGCACAGTCTATGCCACTACTGAGAGATAATGCTCATCTAATGTGAAGTTTATAAAGATAATAAAAGATTATTATCTCCCCATAGAACTTGATACTAATGTTAAGCTGGTTGTGAAAGAACTTTATGCAACCATTAGCAAACACTAGATCATCACCCAGAGGCTGTTTTTATTGATGTTGGTAACTTCAACCACTCCCAACATGAAGACAATCCTCCCCAGATTCCACCAACATGTCTCCTGCTATGCCCTCACCCACTTCCTCCGAGGTATCCTTCCTCAATGAGCTCAACAATTTCTATGCTTGTTTTGCAACCAAGGCAGATGTGTCTGCAGACCACCAACCACTAACTCTTTATCCCACCGATGTAAGTGCTTCATTGAGAGGGATTAAAGTCCACAAGGCTGTGGGTCCTGATGGCATCCCTGGACGTGTTCTCAGAGCGTGTTCTGGAGAACTGGCAGGAGTGTTGACGGTACCAAGCTGCTTCAAGACCACCTCCATCGTCCCGATGCCTAAAAACTCCAATCTGTCAAGTCTCAACGACTACTGCCCAGTAGCCCTTACCCCCATCATCACAAAGTGCTTTGAGCGGCTGGTCCTAGCACACCTCAAATCCTGCCTCCCCACTCTGGACCCCCACCAATTTGCATACTGCCAGAATAAGAGCACAGAGGACATAGCCTCCATAGCACTGCACTCTGTCCTCTCACACCTGGATAATAAAAACAACGACTCAGACGACAGCATTTAAACATAAAAACATTTATTTATCACATTCCATAATAAAAAAACAGCAAACAAAGGGGGCAACCGGGTAGGCTTATGTGTGTGTGTGTATTCGTGTAGGTGTATGTGTGTGTGTTTATAGATGTGTATTCGAGTGCGCATGCGTATGTACGTGCATATGGGGGAGGAGGTCTTTCAGACAAAGAGAAACTGGACGGTGCGAAAACCAAACTGAGCTCTCCACTACTGCCACAAACTCTAGCTAAGACACGGTATCGTCGGTCACTATACAACCCCAACAAGATTATAGTTTGGACACACGCTTAACTATAATATGAAATACTGTTCTAACTATGAAGTTTGAAGTAAATTAATTAACCATAAAGTTTACAATGAATTAAGATTAACTGAAGAGGCTTTGTACAGAATATCTAGAATTAGTAAGGGTTAAACATGAATATAAGCACAAATATAAATGTTACATTCACACTCTACAAGCATACAATATCACTCTACATCTGCCCAGATGCACAGTCTTACTTGGCTTTGTCCGTCCACGGCTGCACAGTAGGCCAGGCAGCCTCTTGAGGAGGACTCCTTCGAGTGCTGGATCGCGTTGCTCCATCCAGGGGAAGCTGTGATGGCCATTCGGTCGGCGGTCCCTCGGTGGTCAGTTGCGTGTTTTCCCGGGTAAGTGTTTGCAGTCGACTTTGAGATGAATTCGCGGCGGTCTGGCCGTCACGCGAATGTTCAAACAGTTCTTAATTACCGTTGGCTAGCTGAAGCGGTTGGGTTATTAGCGAACTCCGCCAAAGAAAAGTAACGAACTAATTACTTCTTGCGACGGTCGTTTGTTTCACAGGGCCCGAGTGTAGAACCAATACCGCTTTGTTCTTGAAGGTGTGCGCGCTCTTTGTCTCTAGGTAGCTACTGGGATGCAGCCAGGTAGAGAGACCGGACAAAGGGGGATCCTCCCTTTTAAAAGGGATTCGTCTGATGATGTAGTTCCACATCCGTCCTGACTTGGGCCGTGCCACTAGGGAGAGTGCCCCCCCCCCCCCTGTCTGTGGAGGCATGGTACCTACACAGTCATTCCCTGAATACTCATCACAAAACCCACAAACTTAGGCATCAGTTCATGTGCAACTGGTTACTGGACTTCCTGACCAACCGACCCCAACATGTCTGGCTGGATAATCACTGCTCATCTACTATCACGATAAACATGGATGTACCACAAAGCTGTGTCCCTTCCTCTACTCCCTCTTCACCCATGACTGCTAACCTGTTGATGGTTCCAATACCATCATTGTTTGCAGATGACACCACAGTGATCGGCCTCATCAGAGACAACTATAGGGAGGAGGTGGATCGTCTGGCTGAGTGATGCGACACTAACAACCTTCTGCTCAACGCTGATAAAACTAGGAGCTTATCATGGAAAGAATGCTGACCCACATCCACATCAAATGTACAGCAGTAGAGCGTATGAATAGCTTCAAGTTCCTAGGTGCCCACATCTCCAAGAATCTCAGCTGGACAACCGGCTGCTCCAAGCTGGTCAAGAAGGCTCAACAGCCCCTCTTCTTTCTAAGGACTCTGAGGAAGAACCACCTGCCCTCAGACAAAGATCTGATAAACCACTAATGGATTTTGACCATAGATCTGCTACAAATGAACAGCACAGTTAGGATCAGAATGATAATCCAATGTTGAGAGAGAATGTAGAGAGAGAGAGAGAGTGTGTGTGCATAAAGTTGACAGTTCTGCTACTGTTGCCTATGCTTGGGATAATTATGTTTTAATTTGCAAATGGACCCCATATAGGGATCATGAGGGCCAAGACTGGAACACAGTGGTTCAAGTTGTTCCTGAGTAAGCTCTAGCTCATGACCAATCCTTAGCGGGATATTTGGGAGTAAACTAAATGTATAAACCAGTGTTGTATAAAGTATTAGAGACCCATACTTGAGTAAAAGTACACGTACTCTATCAGTAAATTGTCTTGAGTAGAAGTTGAAGTGTTCTTTAAAAACTTTACTTAAGTAGAAGTACAGAAGTATTCAGCATTTTTTGTACTTAAGTATTGCAAGTAGTTTATTCTAAAATTTATTACTCAAGTACTGAAAGTAAAAAGTACAAGTATTGTGTTTTGAATGAATTAAAGAAAGCCGTCAAAGTTTAATTATCAATTGTTTTTATATATCTATTACAAATCAAAGACCACAAACACTGTATGTTCTGTATGTACAAACAAGTAGCAACTTAAAAAACTGGGCTTAACACTTCGTACACAAAAAACAGATAACCTATGTCCTGCTACGTCGTAGGTTTCATGCAGAAGTACAAGTTCGCCTTAATTTAGCTGAGAAAACTAGATGTATTTTGGACGTAAAATCCGTCCGTTGGATTCTAAGGGTGAGCCTACTGCCCTGCGTTTACCCTCAATAAATGCCCTTACCCTATAAAACACTACACTATAAAAATGGGCACATGATTAGTCAGCATGAAAAGAGACACGGCTTACTGTTGCTAAAAACACAACTCAGCGTGACATTGCCTTTATGATTGCCAGCTAATGTTAAGTGAATACTGCAGCACGTCATGAACATAATTAGGTTAGTTAGCTAAGATATCTAACCTAACTAGTGCTTACTGACAGCTAAAGCTGGTGTGTTTTCTGTGTGTTATATTTATAACTTACATTGATGTGTTTCTTCAAGTTCGAAGGTGAATATTTGAAGGCCAATATTTCACCCTCTTTAGGGAGGCAGAGATGGCACTTCATCCTATAGGAATTTACTTTCACTCCAGCAAACGCAAACACTGTCTCTAGGTAGGGTCAGGGTGGTCTCCTTCCTCACCGCCACGATCACTTGATGTTGAAGGTGTGGAAGGTGCCAATATATGTACATTAAAATGCCAACAAGCTTATTATGCAGCACTTATGCTGCTCTTCTGCTGTTACCAAACACAGTACCATCTCTTTTAATGAGATAAAAAGCGAATTATTTGGAATAATTTCAAGTATATGTGCATTTATGCTTAATATGAGTTTAATATGTAAATTAAGCTTAAGTTGCTGGAAAATACTGAAAATGGACCTTCAAAGTGCCGTACAAGTGCATGAATTCCACCTTTTAACTTTGCACACACAAAAATCGAGAGGTGCATGACCTCGCGACGCGACCGCGCGCGTGGCCAACGTACATGGGCGGAGCCACCACAATTGCGTCATTTTTGGTCCCTTGTGGAAGTCACGACGTGTCAAGTGAACCTAGATTACGAAGCTCAAGTGTTCAGTGAAGGCAGCAGCAGAGTAAACGAGACGTGACCGGAGCATGCGCAGTTTTCTCATAAGACAACCTGATCGCTTGACCCGGTGACAGCGCCAGCTAACATGTTTATAATTGTAACGAGTAACTATACAGCACGTAAAAAACTGTATCGGAGTAAAAGTATTAAACTGATGGAAAATATGTAGTGAAGTAAAAGTGGAAGTAGGAGAAAAAATATAATACTCCAGTAAAGTACAGATACAGCATTTTAGTACTTCAGTATAGCAGTGAAGTAGTTCTACCTCGTTACTATACAACTCTGCAAGTAATAAAGCAGTAAGTTATAAAGCAATGCTGGCAAGTTGCTTTGACTTCTCATGCTTCTGACATATCAGCTTTTGTTACGCCTGACAATTATCTGCAGTACACAGGTGTTCGGGATGAAAAACATTCCTGCAACCTTTCAGATGTTAATTAATTGTGTGCCAAGAGATATGCCTGATTGCAGCATCTATTTGGATGATGTAGTTGTACATTCAAAGAGTTGGAATGAGCATGTTCAGACCCTTGAGTTGGTGTTTTCACAACTCCAAGCTGCAGTCCTTACAATGAACCTTGCCAAGTGCAAGTTTGACAAAGTGATTGTTAACTGTTTAGGTAAACGAGTGGGACTTGGCTGTGTATGACCTGAGGATGCCAAAGTGAATGTGATCAAGAAATTTCCAGTTGGTGTGAACTACAATGATTTCTAGGGATGGCCTGTTATTATTGTGGATTTTGTCAATTTTGCTTGTTACGATCCATGCGACCCAGGGCTTCGCGGCTTCGGTATGTTCATCCTAGGGCGGGGCAGGTCAAGACTCTATAATTTCATGCAGCTGCATGCTATGGTTGGCCAACGGGAAGCCTTAGCGCTGTGCAGATGACCTTTTGTGACCTGGGCCTAAAATCGAGCAGCCTACCCCTTTTTTTGTGGGGTGCATCAGAGGACATGGGTATTGCTGCTACATCGATGCATTGGCCCGCAGCGCCCTCTCAGGGTTCTAACCATAGTAGACATTTCCTACAACAAAAACTTGAAAGGTTCACCATGCTCAAACAGTTCAACCTAGAGCTTCTTGGCTTCAATATGTTGGTCCCGGGGTGGGGTAGATCGAGACTCTATAATTTTGTGCAGCTACGGGAACCCTCAACATGTTAGTTTTGGCCTCCAAATCGGATTAATTCCCATGCAAGGTTGATGGACCTTCAAAAACTCATTGCGCTGGGCCAGTTAGAGCTAGGGGTCTGAAATTTGCTGAGGGTCATCTGGGGGTCCCACGGATTGACACTCTATAATCTGGTGGGCCTATGTCAATGTTTTGGCCCTCAGGCACTCTAACTCTAATGCTTTGGGCATGTAATGCAGTCTGAGTGTTTGGACCACTTTTGGCGTGTGCTTGGACCACGATTTGCCATCCATAACCCTAATTTACCAATTTGGTAATATAAGCACTTATTTTTTGTCAAAGTTGGACAAGGACCAAATTGACATTGGATAGGTGTTAGGCATGGCCTCATGACCCCCTGAGTCCAATTTGGTGGTCCTATGTTGAAGTGAAGTTGGTAACCCTAATGGACCATTTTGGTAATATTTGTACCACTTTGGTGATATAAATGCCACCTTTGTCATATTAGGGTTACTTGGTAATGTAGAAGTGATTAGACCGCTTTTGGAAGTGCTTGGAACCCGAATTGGTATTTGTAACCCTAAAATGCCACTTTAGTAATTTCTGGTGCTTGGACGCTTAATCGCCTGGTTCTTTTTTGCCTGACTACTTGACCCCCACAGAGTTTGACCTCATTGGGCGTGACCTAGCGGTCACAAGAATTTTTTTAAATTTGTCTGTGGGATTTTACATGTTTACATGTATGAGGTTTTTTTTTCAAGGTCATATCTTGGGTCATTCTTGGTGTGTTGGACTTGTCTTGGATCAGCCTTCCACCCTGTATGGTCAGTCTCTTTCGTAATATGCAATCCCTAATTAGGGAACGTCCTATATGCAAGGACACTCTCAAAGCACAAAAGTAGTCATCCCTGGTTACAGAAACTTGTGTTTCCTGACAGTTCAAAGCCAGTAGGTCTAATACACACTACTGCTTCTCAGTCGCAGTTATTGGCAATGGATGCTACCTCCTAGACCTTCATTTTTGAAGGCACCATGTCAACATCACCTACAGATGTGGTACAGTACCCCATTCCTATGTTAAGGGATAGTGGTGCAGCACAATCATATATTTTAGTCTGTTTTACCTGGACTTGGTGAACTTAGTTGTGGCTCAGATGCGCTAGTTCAGGGCATTGACATGAATGTGTTACACGGTTACCACTCTATAAGGTGTTTTTAAGGTCAGACTTAGTCACTGGAACCGTTAATGTAGCCATTCAACTGCCTGTATGAGGTGTCACTTTCATTTTGTGTAATGACCTGTGTAATGCCAATTGTGGGTCTCTACCTGAGGTAATCCCTGTTCCAGAACTCCACAAACTAGAACCACTGTCGGAAGAATTTCCTTCCGTATTTAGCATATGTGTTTTGATGCATTCCCAGGGACATAAATATGCTGATGAAGCCCATCTATTTGAAACTTTCCTGGGGGAAGAAAATAACCAGCCAGGTAAGGCCAACAGTTTCCTTCCTGCACCTTCTTCTGTTAATTCTGAGATGTCTAGAGATGAGTCTGAAGCTTTAACAGGGTATATACAGAGATTCTTAAGTTGAATTTTTTCAAATTCAAAGATTTTTTCGAATCTTTTTAAAACCTACAAAATATTTTTAAATACCTGCATGGCTACTGAATTGACCTCTTGGTTGTTGAGAGAGGGGGGGTATGACAGGTGACGGCACGGGGCATACAGCGATTACCATTATGTCCTATTTTATGTCACCGTTAACTACATAGGATTGACACGACCTTAATAGGCCCATCTATCTACCTATTTTTCACAAGAGCTTGTGGCTAGCTCTGACAGTGTTCAACGCAAGCTGTAGCAAACGGCAGTAACTTTGTTTTACCTCAAAATATGAAAACGATTGAAACCATTACTAACCCAATTAAATCTACTGGGAAATGTACGATCTGGTAAATGTAGTGGTAAATGTACGCTCTTCTGCCTTGTCCCCAGCGTAGAAAGCACTAGGTCCTGCTTCTCGTCCTGCTTAGCGTCACAACATGAATGAAGAACGTTCATATGATTGAATGCAGTTTGGCCTCTATGATAGTTCTGGGCAGAAATTGCTGGCCACTGTGTCATTGAAATTGCCGATTTCGGAAGTGCTCTGTTTGCTTATTAAGTCAATATGATTATATATATATATAATATTAGGGGTGGGACGCGATTATTTAAAAAAATATCGAATTAGTCAGAAGCTTTGTAATTAATTAATCGAAATTAATCGCATTTCAGTATTTAACATGAGAAATATTAATTTAAGTTTGAATGATGAATGAATCAATTAACATAATCATAAACCTCAACATCTTGTTTATTTTTACACCAGTCTACTACACAGACCAATAGATGTGCAGAAGACAGAGCAGACAGTTTTCAGAACACTGCAAATTCTGACCTAAAATGTTGTTTAATTTTGGGAGTTTTGCTCAGGATATTGGAAGAATAAGAAGAATTGAAGTAAATCAGAAGATGTTTTTTAATACCATTTTAGATGGTATACTTTTTCTTTAATTTCCCAGGCCTCTGCCACAGGCATCTCCATAGTGCCTAGAAGTGGTCTTCTGCATGATCAAAGCAAATGACTGGATCTTCCATTCATCATCTATAATATGAGCTGTCACACCAAGATCATTCTTGTTGCTAACAGAGGTCCAGTGATCCCCAGTCAGAGCCACATTTGTGGCGCTCTTCACAATAACCTGTTTTACTTCCCTTTCCTCATCATACAGCTGCTGGATTTTCTTCGACATTGTCTTTCTGAATGGCAGTTCGTAACTTGCATCAGTTGACGCAATTTGCAGCGCTTCTTGTAAGCCTTTATGTTCGACCACAGAGAGGAACAACTCTGCAAATAATGTGACGCGTCAAGTTTAAACGCCTCCACCGCTCGCGCGAGATGTGTGGAGTCGCGCACTACGGCCACTCGCGACAGTTTAATCCAGTCTTAATGGTCCAATGAAGGTCATTTAAAAACCAGGACATTTCCTCACTTAAAAAAAAACCTGGGACAGGATATGAAATACGGACATGTCCCGGGAAATACGGACGTTTGGTCACCCTATCGTACTAGGAATACATTTAGCAGCTACGTTATCATTACTGACCTGCGTGTTAGCCCCAATATGTTTTGCGTTGAGGTGGTAACGAAGGGTGGAAGTGCTCCTGTGATAAGCGAACTTCTTCCTACATAAAGTGCAAATAACACTATTTGTGTTTGTACTTCCATCTGGAAGTTTCTTATATTTAAATTTCCCATCCACCAGCGTAGCCTCTTCAGTCATCTCCATCATGCTCATCTTATCACAAATTCAAAAATATCCTCTGTCCAATGTCTGTGTTCTTTTGCCCATATTAATCTTTTTCTTTTATTAGCCAGATATGGTTTTTTCTTTGCCACTCTGCCCTGAAGGCCAGCATCCCCAAGTCGCCTCTTCACTGTAGATGTTGACACTGGCGTTTTGCGGGTACTATTTAATGAAGCTGCTAGTTGAGGACCTGTGAGGCGTCGATTTCTCAAACTTGAGACTCTTAATGTACTTGTCTTCTTGCTCAGTTGTGCAGCGGGGCCTTCCACTTCTCCTTCTACTCTGGTCAGAGGCGGTCTTTGCATAGAGGCATAGCTAGGCAACTGCCTTGGGCCCCTCCAACTGCAGCCCACTGTAGGGGCCCCCTGACTAGCTGCAAACTTCCCATAGGCCTACAGCTGGTAATATGGACAATAATTCACAGATAGTGCGTTCATAAATGGTGATTTTTGTATGTTTAAAATGGAAACAAAAACAACACAATAAATTACAAAGAAATACAGATTCCGTGCACACCCCCTCTCTTTCGCCTTAAAATGGAATATTCCATCCATGCCATGTGCGCTAAATGACAGTTCCAAAACATTCGCCCCTTTCACACAATAACAAGCCATCGCATGTCTGCGCAACTCAAACGAGCACACTGCGAAATTACAGTGCATTCAGAACGCATTCTGATTGAGCAGTGCTGTGCGAACGCGCTGCTTGTGAAAGACGAAAGTGAGGTGAAATTAAGTGTACAAGTGGGTTGTGAGCGAAGCCGTGAACTTGACGAATTAGCAACATGAAGCGCCACTACCCAAGTGGCGCTACAAAAAGAAAAAAGAAGGAAGAGGCAAAACTAAAAACAGATGCTCTTCCAAAACTGACAAGCTTTTTTAGTGTGTCAACACCACCAGACCCGAATGTTTTGGTAAAGGAGGAGGACAAGGAGGAGCCGCCGGGCCCGGCTGTTGATCCAACAACAGGAGAAGGAGAGGAGCTAAACGCATCAAACAACAACAAAGACGAAAATGCAGTGGAGGATGCGGTGAGTAGGCCTACTGGTGCCGTTTCTGACCACCCAGAAGAAAGTGATGTTCTTGGTGATGACCCGGCGTTGTGGCCCACAGTAGTTAGTGACAGGGAACGGTGCGAATTGGTTAAAAGAGGGCCCGTGCAGCAACAATCAGAATTCCCAAAAAATGGAAAGGGTCGGCGGTTCACAACAGCGAACTACTATATGCAGATGAAGAATGGAGAAAGGATAAGCAGGACGTGGCTAGTGTACAGCAAGGCGAAGGACGCAGCCATGTGTTTTTGTTGCCGACTTTTTGGCAAGGGAGACACACAGCTGAGCTCCACCAATGGCTTTAATCATTGGAAAAATCTCCAGGCTCACCTCAAGTACCACGAGAGGTCTACTGAACACATCAAAAATATGGATGCCTGGCACACACTGAATGCACGCCTTCAAAGTGGGACAGCTATAGATCAGAGGACACAGAATCTCATCAATGCTGAAGTAATTCAATGCAAAGAAGTTATGAAAAGGTTGCTTGCTATCGTTTGCCATCTAGCTGAGCATAATCTGGCCTTTAGAGGGCACAGGGAGAAGTTGTATGAGCATAGGAATGGAAATTTCCTAGGGCAAGTACAGTTAATGGCCAAATTTGACCCTGTGATGAAGGAGCATCTCTGGAAAATTAAAGAGAAACAGATTGCTGATACCTACCTGAGCAAATGCATACAGAATGAATTAATATGCCTTGTCGCCCAGTGCACCACTGATGCTATAGTGGAGCGTGTGAGAAGGGCCAAATACTATGCAGTCATCATGGACTGCACTCCAGATGTAAGCCACAATGAGCAGCTATCAGTGCTGCTGCGAATTGTCAACTGTGAGCTCACAAATGGCGTTTCTATCCATGAGCACTTCATGGGATTTCTTGTGGCAAATGACACCACAGGCCAAGGTCTTCTGCAGCTGTTTCTGGGACACCTGGAAAGATTGGGGTTGGACCTCTCCAACTGCCGAGGCCAATCTTACGATAATGGCAGCAATATGCAAGGCAAAACACAGGGTGTCCAGGCGAGGATGCTGGAACTCAACCCCAAAGCACTGTGTGTGCCATGTGGCAGCCACACATTAAACCTGGTGGTGGGGGATGCTGCAAAGTCCTCAACCATTTCTCTGGGATTCTTTGGCACACTACAAAGGCTGTACAATTTGTTTAGTAGCTCTGTTCAGCGTTGGACCATCCTTCAGGAGCATGTGAAAGATTTGTCAGTCAAGGCCTTGTCCGCTACAAGGTGGGAGTGCCGTGTGGATGCTGTCAGGGCTGTGCGCTACCAACTTCCTCAGATTGTTGATGCATTGACAGCTGTGCAGAAGCATGCAACATTGAAGAAGGATCCAGAATGTGCCTCCACTGCTGACAGCCTCAAGGAGAACATAATGAAGTGGTCATTCATGGTGAGCACCTTTGTTTGGTACGACGTGTTATACCACATAAACCGTGTCAGTAAGATCTTGCAGAGCCCCAGTGTGTCTATTGAGACACTAAGGAGAGAGGTCATGGCAGTGTCAGACTATCTGGAAGAATATAGGGAGTGTGGCTTTAATTCAGCACAAATAGATGCCAGGGAAGTGGCAGAGAAGATGGAGGTGGAGATGAGCTGGCCTGTTGTGCGACAGAGAAAAAGGAAGAGGCAGTTTGATTATGAGGGAAGAGATGAGGACATGTCTACTCCAGAGGATCTCTTTAAAAGAGAGTTTTTTCTCCATCTTGTTGATACAGCCAGTGCAACTTTAAGAGAACGATTCTCTAACATGCAGGTCTTCTTTGACCTTTATGGGTTCCTTTACTCATCTGACCTATTGAGAAGCACCATTCAGAGAGGGAAGCTTGATGATTGCTGCAGACAACTGGAGGAAGCAATAGGAGATGTGGATGCAGAGGACCTGAAGATGGAGCTCAAAGGAGCTGTCCGGTCCTTCCCTCCACACATCACATCTCCACTTCAAATGTTAGACTACATTTACAAGGAGAATGTCTTAGACATTTATCCAAATGTCAGCATAGCCCTAAGACATATCCTTACTCTTCCTGTCACTGTTGCTTCAGGTGAGAGAAGCTTTTCTACCTTGAAACGCCTGAAAACATACATGCGATCTACAATGGCCCATGACAGGCTGTCTGCCCTTGCAACCATCTCAATTGAGCATGAGGTCCAACAATCCCTTGATATGGATGCAGTTATAAGCAGGTTTGCAGAGGCCAAAGTGAGAAAGCTCAAATTTGTTTGAGAAGAAACTGCCACCTGTTCAGTGTTCATAAGAAGAGAAATAAACAGGAAAAAAGAAGCAGGAAGATAGTGACAGTAAGGCCAGACACATGGACATTCCAGGGAGAGAGAGCAGAAGAAGAGGTATAGAAACAGAGAGAGAGAGAGAGAGAGAGAGAGAGAAGGAAGAGAGAGAGGAGGACAGCACAGATACAGGGACAAGAAGTGAAGTAATGATTTTGCAGTGCATTCCTGTGACTACTTGAGCCCTGCTTGATAATTAATCATTTAATCATTATCATCTCAAGCAAATTGAATGGTTGTGCATACTGTGTATCATATTACAAAAAAGTGTTAACTGTAATGTGTTTGCATTTATTTTTCTGTTCTAGATCTCTACAGATGGTACACATCCCCGACCCTGATGCATGAAAACCGGTGCCACACACACACACACACACACACACACACACACACACACACAGTTACACTCTTCATTACTCACTCAGACCTCTCTCTCCTCATTAAGTTCAGTTACAATTCTAGATAAAAAATACTGACTCACTCACACAAACGCTCTCAGTCACACTGCTTTACTTTTTTTTTTTTGGCCTTCGGACGTATATTTTATTTAAAGATATGTTTATTGATTGCACATATAAAAAGTACAATTAGCATTGAAAGCTTAAGTTTCCTTTTTTAACTATTTTAAAAAATAAATATTTTCCATTTTGACATACAATGGTGTTATATCTGAAACTTATTTCTCGCATATTAATGTTGATGGGCCCCCTAGCTAAATTCGCCTTGAGCCCCCAAATTGCTAAGTCCGCCTCTGACTCTGGTTAGAACCTGTCTGTGCTCTCCTCTGAAGGGAGTAGTACACACCATTGTAGGAAATCTTCAGTTTCTTGGCAATGTCTCGCATGGAATAGCCTTCATTTCTCAGAACAAGAATAAACTGTCGAGTTTCAATTGAAAGTTGTCTTTTTCTGGCCATTTTGTGAGTTTAATCGAACCAACAATTGTAATGCTCCAGATTCTCAACTAGCTTAAAGGAAGGTCAGTTTTATAGCTTCTCTAATCAGCAAAACTGTTTTCAGCTGTGCTAACCTACTTGCACAAGGGTTTTCAAGGGTTTTCTAAATATCCAATAGCCTCCTTACACAGTTAGCAAACACAATGTACCATTAGAACACTGGAGTGATGGTTGTTGGAAATGGGTCTCCATACATCTATGTAGATATTGCATTAAAAACCAGACGTTTACAGCTAGAATAGTCATTTACCACATTAACAATGTATAGAGTGTATTTTTGATGCATTTATTGTTAGCTAAATTGAAAAAAAAAACTGCTTTTCTTTCAAAAACAAGAACATTTCTAAGTGACCCCAAACTTTTGAACGGTAGTGTACGTGGTACCAGTAGCGAACCGTGACCATTAAACCTGGGCCTGCTACCCCCCCGAAGAAAAATTTTCCTCTCCTAATAAACTGCAATAAAGAATAAAGAAAAAAACGAGACGACAGTATAGCTTTAGAAACGCATGTAGTGCGTTCAAATAACATTTGTACTAGATAACTTGTTAAGCATGGATGTCACCCACCCACGCTTTTCCTTTGTTCTGGTTCATGCTGTGTTGATATGCAGAATGCATTCAAATGAAGTTCCACATATGACCACTAGATGGATCTATTGCGGTAGTTAATAGAAGGTCAGGGATACATATATGTGGGTCGAGGAAGTCGTGTAGCACATGCAGGTTGAGGTTGGTTGAATAAAGCGGAACACAAGTTCATTATTACAACTATGTTTATTGACTGAGTTCATAAACAACACATGGTACCAGGAGTAAAACTTCGTGTCAGACAACAGAATTAACCGAAGATGGAAATGTTGAAGCCACCGGAGGGACTGAAATTGGTCGGAAATGTCGACAGCAATTGGCGGTCTTTCAAGCAGAAATTCGAGCTGTACTTGTCCGCCACGGGAATGGACAATAAGCCAGGGCCGAGGAAGATTGCATTGCTGCTCACGGTTGCGGGTCCCCAAGCTATAGAGGTCTTCAACACATTCGAGTTTGCCACGGTTGATGACAAAGAAGACTACAGTAAGGTAATAGAGAAATTTGAAGCGTACTGCTCTCCAAAAAAGAACGTTGTGTACGAGAGATATGTATTCCGTTCACGACTGCAACAGGCGGGAGAAACATTTGATTGCTTTATGACTGATTTAAAACTAAAGGCACAGTCATGCGAATTTGGGGATTTGAAAGATTCCATGGTCCGCGATCAGATAGTTTACGGACTACTTGATAAAAAGACGAGGGAGAGAATGCTAAGAGACGATAAGCTAACTTTGGAAGAGGCGGAGAAAATATGCCATGCTAATGAGCTAGCGCAACAGCATGCAAAGACGTTTGCTGATGCGAGTACCTCCGTAGTGCACGAGAGTGCTAGAGTAGCAGTCGTCAGAAACAAAATGAAAAGAAATTATCAACAAAAGAATAACAAAGACGCAACAGGCTGCAAACGATGTGGTGGAAAACATGAGCCAAGACAGTGCCCTGCATATGGCAAAACATGTGCAAAGTGCAAAGGAAAAAATCATTTCGCCAAACAATGTCTAACCAAAGAGAAATCAAGGCCAGTGAGGATGGTTGAGGAAACAGACCTAAGTGAGACTTTCTTCGTAGGCATGGTGTCATGTGAAAATGCCGAGAACGGGCAAGCCACAAAAGCACAAGAAAGTCACACAGAAGATGACAACTGGATAGTCTCACTGCCAATAAATGGAGCTTTGGTAGCACTTAGAATTGACACAGGCGCGCAAGCCAATTTGATCAGCATGACAGAAATCAGCGAAATGAAAGAAAAGCCAAAAATACTCAAGAAAACTGTGCAGCTGAAAGATTATAATGGAAAAGAAATAGAAAGCAAGGGGCAGTGCAGACTGAGAGTGACGGTGAAGAACAAGGAATTCGATGTGCTGTTCTCTGTAGTACCTGAAGGTCGAGAGTCACTGATAGGAGGGGTCACCTCGAAGAAATTAAATCTGGTGAGAAAAGTCTACCAAATCAACTGTGCAGAAGCTGTGATGACACACGACAGCACAGTTAACTCTGTGGTGCAACGTTTTCCTGATGTATTCAAAGGACTGGGCTGCCTTCCATACACATACAAAATTCAGTTGAAAGAGGATGCGCAACCAGTGATCCACGCACCAAGGAGAATCCCTGCACCACTGAGGGAGCGCCTTAAAAAGGAACTGGACAGAATGAGTGAGATGAAGGTGATCACAAAAGTTGAAGAGCCTACAGAGTGGGTAAACTCTATGGTGTGTGTAGACAAAAAGAACAAGAACAGAGAGCTGAGGATTTGCATGGACCCAGGAGACTTAAATAGGAACATAAAACGTGAGCATTACCAAATACCGAAACGCGAGGAAATTGCAAGTGAAATGGCAGGTGCCAAGTATTTTTCAAAGTTGGATGCAGCACAAGGATTCTGGCAAATTAAGCTAGATGACAAAAGCTCACGATACTGCACATTCAATACGCCCTACGGTCGATACAGATTCCTGCGGATGCCATTTGGCATAATTTCAGCATCAGAAATCTATCATCGTGCGATGGATAACATGCTTGAGGGTCTAGTAGGGGTTCGTTGCTACATTGATGATCTAGTCATATGGGGTTCCACCCTACAAGAGCACAACGAGAGACTGACAAAAGTCTTACACAGGATATCTGACTATGGACTGAAATTGAATCGTGCAAAGTGTCAGTTTGGTGTGCAAGAAATAACATTCCTCGGAGACAAGCTGTCTGCTGAAGGCATTGAGCCGGATGACAAAAAAATAAAAGCAATCCTTAGCATGCCACGCCCCACAGACAAAAAAGGGGTACTCAGAGTGATGGGGATGATCAACTTTATTGGCAAATTTATACCCAACCTATCTGTAAAAACATCAGCACTAAGGGAACTACTGCGTGACTCCACCGAGTTCAAGTGGACAACAAGGAATGAGCGAGAATGGAACGCTCTCAAGGCAACTCTGACCAAGTCCCCTGTGCTTGCGTACTATGATCCAGCAAAGACACAGAAGATTTCAACGGATGCGTCGAAAGATGGTCTGGGAGCTGTCCTCCTGCAGGCAGAAGGAGATAGCTGGAAGCCAGTTGCCTACGCTTCGCGATCAATGACAAGAACTGAAACCAAATATGCTCAAATAGAGAAAGAGTGCTTGGGATTGGCCTATGGACTAGAAATATTCCACGGCTATGTCTACGGGCTTCCCACTTTTACTGTCGAAACAGATCATCGCCCCCTGGTGTCGATCATCAAGAAAAATCTCAACGAGATGTCGCCCAGGATCCAGCGACTCATCATGAAATTGCAGAGGTATGACTTCGAGTTAGTATACACTCCAGGCAAACACTTAGTGTTGGCAGATGCACTGTCACGAGCACCTGTGATGAGTGACGTGAGTTCCACTGAAAAGGAAATTGAAAATCACATCAACATGATAGTTGAGTCCCTTCCAGTATCTGACGTCAGAGCAAAGCAAATAAGTGATGAATTGGACAAAGACAAAGTATTACAAACAGTGATCAACAATATGCACAGCGGATGGCCCAGGGGTTCCTGTCCAGAATACTATCACTTCAGATCTGAGCTAAGTGTGGCAAATGGACTGTTACTGAGAGATAATAGAATTGTCATTCCATACAGCCTTAGGCCAGAGATACTTAGACAGCTACATGAGGGACACCTTGGAATAGAGAAGTGTAAAAGGAGAGCCAGAAGCGCTGTGTATTGGCCTGGCATTAACAAGGACATCGAAAACATGGTAGGAAAGTGTGAAACATGCAACAAGTACCAGAGCAAACAGGCAAGGGAACCCATGATGATTCCAGATCTTCCCATTGCTCCTTGGGAAAAAGTTGGAACTGACCTGTTTCATTGCAATGGGAAGGACTATTTGCTAGTCATTGATTACTACTCAAATTTCCCTGAAATGGCCCTGCTCTCAAGCACAGCTGCCAGTACTGTCATTATGCATGTGAAGTCCATATTTGCCCGGCATGGAATACCAAAGACTGTGGTGAGTGACAATGGTCCTTGTTACAACTGCAAGGAGTGGCAGCAGTTTGCGAGCCACTATGGCTTCAGTCATGTCACATCCAGTCCTCAGCATGCTCAGGCAAATGGCAAAGCCGAAAAGGGGGTGCACATCATCAAACAGATTCTGAAAAAGACCACAGACAGCAAGTCAGATCCTTATTTAGCTCTTCTAAGCTACAGAGCTGCTCCGCTTGAATGTGGTTTATCCCCAGCAGAGCTGTTAATGAACCGAAAGTTACGCACAACACTTCCCTGTTATACAGACATCAAGTACAACACAGGGATACAGACAAAATTGGAAAGCATGAAATGGAAACAGAAGCAACGTTATGACAAGTCAACTAAACCTCTCAGTCCACTTGCCAAGGATGACGTGGTACGAATCCAGGATCAAGATGCATGGAACAGGAAAGCAACTGTTCTTCAGGAGGTCGGACCTAGATCCTATGCAGTAAAGACGGAGGACGGACATGTGCTCAGGAGGAACCGCCGCAGCCTTCTGAAAACAAAAGAGACTTTCACAGAGACTGAGAAGGAATCTGATGCATTTAGTGCAGATACAGCATCAAATGCAGACGATAATGGACATTTGCAAGTGGATACAAGCAATGTTCAGTCGAACTTACCTGTCCTGAGAAGATCTGGTCGACAAATAAAAAGACCTGATAGATTGGACTTGTAAGAGGATGGACTGAATGTTAGTTTATTATTATTATTGTTGTTTTAAAAAAAAAAGTGATTGTTGACAATTGTTGATGAGTGTTTAAAGTATCTTTGTTAATGTTAGATCTAGAAAAGGGAGGATGTGTTGATATGCAGAATGCATTCAAATGAAGTTCCACATATGACCACTAGATGGATCTATTGCGGTAGTTAATAGAAGGTCAGGGATACATATATGTGGGTCGAGGAAGTCGTGTAGCACATGCAGGTTGAGGTTGGTTGAATAAAGCGGAACACAAGTTCATTATTACAACTATGTTTATTGACTGAGTTCATAAACAACACACATGCGACATTCTTGTTAGCAAAATGGCTGAGTGCACCTGCTGCGGCTCAGCACTCACCTCTCCCCGATATCAACGTTCTGCGACCCTTCACCTCCCTGCACCTCTGTCTCTGGCATGCGCCCAAAATAAACTTGCCCAAAGCCAGGTGCATTCAAGCATTCAAGAAAAAGATCAAACTGTGGGTAAATCATTTATCCAAAGACAGACTGGACATGTTTCCCAACGCTTGCCAGGAAGCACAGCAGCTGGACACCATGGCCAAAAATGACTTGCATCTCAATAAACTTCAAGACTGGTTTGACAACTACACTTCCCACAGAGACACGAAGATAATGCCTGGATACGCAACCCTTTCATCGTCAATGTCAAAAGCGTCATGTTGCCAAACAACATCAGTGATATCATGTGACCAGATGCTGAAAAAGAGATTCAGAGATGTAAGCCTTTCCCAATTCTGGTGCAGCGATGTGATGGCTAAATATCCACCTCTTGCCACTCTTGCAGTCAAAACAATCCTACCATTCAGCACGACCTATCTTTGCAAAAGTGGCTTTTCCACCTTGAATAGTGAAATATCTCATTTTGTGTCCTTATTTATTTTATGCAGTTCTGAATATTTAATTTTATCATAGTTACTTTTATGCATGTTGTCCTCCTCAGTTTCTTAAAAATTGTTCATACATTCACTTTGCATGCTTATGTATGTTGTTTTTGAAGGCTATTTTTCAAAAATTAGTTTGATTTGTATTATACAACCCCTGGCAAAAATTATGGAATCACTAGTCTCTGAACATGTTCCTTCAGTTGTTTAATTTTGTAGAAAAAAAGCAGATCACAGACATGACAAAAAACTAAAAGCATTTCAAATGGCAACTTTATGGCTTTAAGAAATACTAAAAGAAATCAAGAAAAATTATTGTGGTAGCCAGTAACAGTAAGTGATGGTATCACTCAATTCTGAGAAAAGAATTATGGAATCACCCTGCAAATTTTCACTACAAACACCTGCATCAGATTAAAGCTGCTCGTTAGTATGCAGGTAAAAATGAGTGAACACACCTTGAAGAGCTGTTGCAACAAATGGACTGACATCCACATCAGAGATGTCAATTGAAACAAAGGAGAGGATTATCAAACTCCTTAAAGCAGTAGTTCTCAATTATTTTCTGTCATGCCCCCCCTAGGGATCATAAAAATTTTCACGACGCCCCTTGAATTGAAACACTATTGAGAACCTGATAATAATTAACTATTTATCTGTACAAACTGCAGTTTTACTTTCTGGCACCACCATTCTGCATATAATCTCACCTGTTTATCAAAACAGAATAATAAAATTAGCTACAACAACTTCAAACAATTACCAATTTGAAGTCTGACAGAGTCCTGCACCGGGTCGGGTACCCGCAGGTACGGGCAAATAGATGCAGGGTGGGTTTTACACATACCGCAATTTTACGGGTGGGTATGCGGGCGGGTAAGTTAAATACTAGTGGGTATCGGGAAGTAAGTTAAATAAGTGGTCGTTTTTAGTAGGCTTTTATTTGCTACGTAATGAACATAGTGTTAGGCTGCCTGATTAGCGCCTCCCGATCGTGGTGGCGAAGCTCAGGGGGAGCTTACTTATACCGTAGCTGCGTTGGTCAGAGCGAGCTAAAACTTTACTCTTCACCCGTTCTGGAGTAATACCCAAACTTCGGTTCTTTTCCAGCGGAAACATGAGCAGAGGCTGGTTATAACGCAGTACCGGGCATTTATTGTAGCTTGCTTGGTGGTTACAAAGCTAAATGGGTGGCCGTGCTATAACAAGGAAAATGACGAGAGAGAACTTGGCGTTTAGGATTTGTGATCCAAGAGCACAGAACGCAGCTCAAACCTGGGACTGTGGACGATATACTGTTCCTGCTCAGTAACCTAGGATAGATTTGTGAACCTATGCAATTTTATTTAGTTGTTATACTGGCATTTGTTCCCTCTCGTTCTGCATTGTCTTATGGCACCGGTTGGCTACATACATTTTCTTGCGTTTTATCAGTTGCTACTTTTAGATAGGAATACTGTTCCTGCACAGCAACCTTAGATTTTATTTTGTGTTGTACTGACGTTTTTTCAGAGGTGCATTGAAAAAGAAAGTGCTCTATACCAGAGGTCAATAATAGGTGGACCGCGGTCCAGATCCAAACCCAATCTCATTCCTGATTAACCGGATACGGACCCAAATACCATCCCATCCGGACCCAGAAAAAATTATTTAAAATATTTTTAAATTTTGACAAGAGAATAAATTTTAAACCGGAGCATTTATTTCAGCGCTATTGAAAATAACACTCCGTCACGAGTGTTACGTTTGCCATCCCCCTCTCCAACCCCTGTCTGGATGTCTGGTCTGACGGCGTCTTGCGCCCCCCCCCCCCCCCCCCCCCCCCAGTCCCGGTCGCGCCCCACCATTTGAGAAGTACTGCCTTAAAGAGGGTAAATCGTCACGCAGTGTTGCACAAGATGTTGGTTGTTCCCAGTCAGCTGATAAAAGATAAGATTTTCAAAGTTTTCTTGATTTCTTTTAGTGTTTCTTAAAGCCAGAAAGTTGCCATTTGAAATGCCTTTAATTTTTTAGATAAAACAAAATAGGATAAATTATATTATATATATTTATGGTTTAAGAATATTTTAGGCCCTCTGAGAGGACGTAGAAGGCCCTGACGGTTCCCCACTGACTAACAGTAATCCAAGCGGACCGCTGCCCAGGCTAGTGAGGAGTAACAGATCTCGATAGGTCACAGTTCTCGGTGTAACACCTGTTTAACTTAGAAGTCAGTAAGCGATTGGCTAAGGCAGCGTTATGGTAGCCAATCAGATCCAGTGTTTTTACACGCGCGCCGAAGCACACCAGTGACACGTGACACAAACGAAGAAGAGGCAGAAATGGCGAGTCAGGAGCAAGCCGAAGAAAAATTAGCATTTTCAAGGTGGCGATATAAACATTATTTAAGAAATTACTAACTGAATGTCTACCAGACTTGATTTATTTAATTAAGAATAGAGGTTTTATTGTTAAGTTCAGGGTTCGTACGGTCATGAAAAACCTGGAAAAGTTATGGAATTTGAAAATAGCAATTTCCAGGCCTGGATAAGTTTTGGAAAAGTCATGGAAATTTGCTTGACACAATAAATGTTTGTCGTTCTGATAACCGGAAGAAATATATATATAGCCTTTTTTTTCATTGTGCGGACCGCTAACGTAACTTCACACGTTAGTTCGCTGCGTTAGCGACGGACTCCAAACGGAGCTGTAGATTGTACTTTGACATGTAAATCAGCGTAATGCTGGTAAATGCCGATTCAACAATGGCTGCTTCAGTTGGACAAATACAAGCTGTGGTTTGAGAAAGACAAGGACGCGTGCAAAATGTGCACTGTGTGGTTAACCAATCGGTTAACGATGGGGTTAGAGACTGAAAAGTCTGTCGTAAAGCAGTTTTCGTCGTTAAGCGTGACCCTAGATTTAGATACGCTTTAATCATAAATACAGTATAGAAAAAAACTGCGTGCGTACAACGCGAGAAAGAGCGATCGCGTTGTCGAGATGGGCTACGGTGGAGGCTGCGCTGCTTCAGCTTATCATACACTATACACCACTCCACTACACTCCACTACACTCCACTGTGCTGCCAATGCACCTTCGCGCACCGCGCAAAATTACGAAAAGTCGGTCGTAACTCCAGTCCGTCGTTAACCAGACCCGTCGGTAAGCGGGGACTCACTTTTAGCCCGGATACGGCTTATAGCTACAACATTTTCCATTAAAAAAACTTTGTAGGTGCGACGTATATTGATATTGAAAATATGGTAAATGTTTATTTTTTCAATTAAACCACGTGGCTTTTCATTAATTTATGATATACTGTGGAATTTTGGCCTGGATTTTTTCTTATTTTTCATGTCTACACATATGTTTAGAGAATGTATAGTCATTGAAATTTGCCTGAAAGTCATGGAAAAGTCATGGAAATTAATTGTCAAAAAAGTGTATGAACCCTGTAAGTTGTCTCAGGTTGAGAGAATTTAATTAAATTTATATAGTAACTGTAGTAACTGTTATATAGTAACTGTTTACTTTTGCTTTTTTTTTTTTCTTTTTTTTTTTTACAAAGATTTTTTTTTACAAAATTTTACAGGGATTTTAAAGGATTTTATCCTGCACTGGTCTCTTGATGTGCAATACATATCAAAAGTTTCTGATCTACTCATTTCAACTGACTTTGAAAACTGCTTTTTCAAAAAATCCTTATTCATTGGCATATAACTTTTTTTTACTGTAATGCAAATAGTTACTTTCCCTGGTAACAAGTTACTTTTATTATAGAGTAATTCTGTTACTAACTCAGTTACTTTTTTGAACAAGTAGTGAGTAACTATAACTAATTACTTTTTTAAAGTAACGTTCCCAACACTGGTTATTAAGCCAGCGCCATTACCCTTTGTTCTGACCACATTGGAATAAACCAGCTGAGCTCATTAACTTAACCCTCTATTGCACACATTATTACACCAACATGGAACATGAAAATGAATCACTTAAAATGAACTTTGATTTACATATTAAAAGTTTTTTTTGAAATATATTTATAAGGGGTACATTTTAGTACGTTACCATATGGATCATATAGATCCGGGGTGGCCAACCCATCAGAGACCAAGAGCATACGGGGGCGAGTGTAGATTGTTGACCGGGGGGGGGGGGGGGGTAATGGACAATCGCAATCAATTATTATTATTATATCACGATTATATAATTATATTATTATATCAATCAATCGCCAGTAGTTGTAGTAACTCGTGTGAGCGTGTGAAGACAGTCAAATGCGTGTTTTCCACTACGTCTGTCATGTTTGCAGGGTTCATACTCCTTTATAAGATGGAATTCAAGCACTTGTACATCACTTTCAAGGTCCATTTCAATATTTCCCAGCACGATAAACTTAAATAAGTTAAATATTCATACATATACTCGAAATAATTCGCTTTTAATCACATTATTTAATGGTGGTTTATTTTCAAAACACCCAATCTTAACGTCTTCACGTTCTCTCGTGTTTCCTCCTGGAATTACATTAACGTAATACAAGAGAACTGTTCAGTCAGACAGATATTTGTTGTGAAACGAAGTAGTTACAATTTCAAGAATTTTCAAGTACTTTAGCCTAAATTCCAGCACTTTCAAACCTGAAACACAAAGCAACATTAAAATTGGTCAGATAAATGTTCCTTCCCCTGTTTTTGAGGGGTGTTTCTTTATACTACCATATATCGTTTCGGAGAACACTGCACACAGAAAGTTTAAATGCTTCCACTGTTCGTGCGAGGTGTGCGGAACGCGCTACGGTCACTCGCGAAAGTATAAACCAAGCTTTAGCGGCTCGCTAGGCTTGTAAACAAACGCGCAGCATGAAGATGTAGCAGTGTGTCGCCCTCAGAGCTGATGAGGTAACCGGCACACGACATGGACCGGCTGGGGAGCCGCATGCAGCTCGCGAGCCGCAGGTTGGCCACTCCTGATATAGATCATAGAACTTTCATATATGAATTTAATTAGTTTTGTTCACTGGAAAATGTTACAATTCATTAATCAATGAAAAATAAACAGTCAAAGACCTTTTTGAAAATATACTAAGAAGGAGCAATGAAAGCATATTCATATGTGTGCATACATATGTCACTCAGTGTGAAAGCTTTTGAAGCAGTTTTTCTGGCCAGTGGTCAGTACGGTCTAGACCAGGGGTGCACAACATACGGGCCTCTGTTGCGGCCCGCCGGTTGATAAATAATTTGACCCACCTTCAGGCTTCGTGCCTGAATTTGAATGACGAAATCGAGAGGCATCGAGATCACGAACCAACAGTGTTGTTTTTTGGGCTACTTTTTAGTTGGGCTACCATTACATCGATCGCCACATAATTTGTCTCCATTTTACACGACTCAACACCCCCCCCCCCCCCCCCCCCCCCCCCGCTCGACAATTTAAACTCGCAACCTTCAAGCAGCTTTACATTTATTTTTGGCCCGGCTCCTCCAAGACGCATGCTGCTTGACAGGACTGGGGCAGCTGGTCCTCTATGACGCTTCTCCTCAAGACAGAACTCTTGAAGTCAAGCAAGCTCATCTGTATCTTTGGAGCAATGTCCAAGTCCTTGCAGTCTCTTCGGTAATGTAGCCTTCCCTGTACAACTGTGAGGTCAAACATGAAAAGCTATTCTGTGATACCTTTTTTTTAAATCTTATTTTGGTACGGTACAGAGCAATCAGTGACACTAACAGGTCCACAACACCCATGCTCTTATTGTAGAGCACCACAATGTTGGGACACACAACAGATGTGACCTGTTTACTTTTCTTATCCCATCTTTCAACTGTGGTAGTGGGGTTTGGTGCTGCAAAGGTGCTGAGTAGGGTGACTTCTCTATTATCGTACCTAGGGGTGACCTGCAATAGTCGCTGATTCGACTATAGTCGACTATACCCCCTAGTCGACTATGAACGTCATAGTCGAATGTACCATTCTAACTGCGTGGAGGTGCCCGAGGATGCAGCTAAGCATTAGTTGTTACATGAAATGTCTTTGTTTTCGTTATATATAGCCTTTTGTCAAATAAAATCATCCTAATTTCTGTTAATAAATATTTTAAAATGGTGTTTGCGCATTAACAATAGGCATCTTCCTTACTACACATTAATAAATCACACCCTGCAGTTGCACAATCCAAACGAGCGGAGCTGAACACGCAGAATACGCAGCATCTACCGAGATTATAATGGCTACTAAAAAACTTCAAAAGTATTTTGAAGAAGATAAAGATGAGTAAAGTGCAAGTTATGTCATCAACGTCTTTCATTTCGCACGACAACAACCAACATGGCATACCATTTTAAAACGCGTAAGGCGAAAAAAAACCAGTTCAGTCGTTTGTCGTTTCGGTCGTGTCAGCTCATCTCGTCGCAGTGTGTCTCGGCAAGTAAATCTATAAACAATTTTGTTGTTTGCTTTTAAACACCGTTATTTGAACCTTTCCTTATATTTTTTTTGCTGTTGTGTGTCAATTTTTTTTATATTTTCAGGCAGGCATATTTTATTTAAAATATTTTTGACATTTTGCACAGTGCCTGTCTGACAGTTCGATATGCGCAATGCGCACTGACGGTTAATGTTCTCTAACGTTTCATAAAAAATAAGTAAGTAAATAAATAAAAGCTGAATAAAGCCAACCTACCGTATTTATTCATTTATCTGAGTGTTTTAGGTTTTTACTTTGAAGAGGAAAAAAGTCCTGAATGAGAACGGGATCCAGTTTAAGATGCTCTAAATAAAAAATAAATAAATAAACCCGATTCGACTATTAGTCGACTAAAGGGAAAAGCTGACGAATCAGATTCGACTATGAAAATCCTTAGTTGAATACACCCCTAATCGTACCACTTCACAGCTTTGAGTGTGACACCATTGTTTGTGGCCTCCATCTCATCATATGTACCCCATCCTTTGGCCCTCATTTCCTTGTTTTCCATGAAAGTACGTCCAGCAAGTCGGTTCTGCCACACAGTTCCCACACTGTGGATTTTAGATTTTTCCAAAATCTGTTGTCATAAAGCTTGTATGACTTCAATACAATGTTCCCACTTGCACCAATGTCTGGAACGCCGTGTTCTGCAGGAATAGAACCTGTATAAAACTCAAAATGATGGACAATTCCATGTTGGTCTGCCAGCACAAAGAGCTTGTAACCCCATCTCTTGGGCTTCTTGGGGTTGTACATTTTCAGTGCACTTTTTCCCTTGAAAGGGATAATTTGTTCATCCACACAGAGCTTCTCATCAATGGGGACAGTTCCAATGCTCCTCAGAAGCCAGGACAACAGATGCCTCACCCTGTAGAGTTTATCATATCCATGTTGGGCCATGGCAACTTGGTCATTGTTATCGGCAAAGTGGAGGAATCGTTTGATTGTCTCCCAACGGCCCAGGGACACGACACTTGCCACACAGTCAATTCTGGTGTTAGTGTTCCAATACATGCGAGTGTTTGATAAGCCATACACAGACATATACAGTGCTATGCCAAAGAACTGTTCAATTTCTTCAAGTGTAGCATTCAGTGGCTTGCTGGGATCATGTTGAACTGAGTAGAGGTCGGTCTGCTTTGTGATACTGTCAAATACTTCTCTACCAAGAAGACCCTGGAAGTATGTGATTGGCTCATGGACCACTGTTGCATAAGGTACGGTGCCTTTCCATTTGGGAACTGGAAAAATTTTCCTTCTTTGCCAAAAATGCGGGAAAGACACCTGAATGTAATCCGAGTGTAAGAGTACATACCTGTCACATCTTCCTCTGTATCAGTTAAATCTGATACTCCCTCATACTCTATCACTGAACTCATCCTCATTTGCATCAGGAGGAATAACCACCTCTGCCCTATTCTCAGCCCTATTTTCCGGCTTAGCCATAGAACATTGTTGGGTTTATTTTCTACACAAAATAATAAACATATGGTTTCATAACAAATATCTGTAAGCATATACCTAATTTATTGAATTAAAAGACTATCATCATGTAAACCTTGTTCCAATAAAAATTAAGTCATAACTTACCACAGGATCTTTCAGTATTTTTTAAATGCTGTAAATGGACAAAAAATGCCAAAAATGTAGATTGAGCAGCTCTTCTTTGGAAGGGATAAATGTCATGTGATGTCCTCCAAGTATATAATTGATTAAAACAATGTCTGTTATCATTCAAAAGTGGTTCACTTAAATTCACAATTAATGGTTTGGTATCTGAAGGATTTAATTACCCTTAGTTGATAACTAAATGTTACCAGCAATTGTTGCAATGTTTTTTTTTTTGGCCACTAAGGAAGAAAGATGTGATTTGCTATTGCAGGTCTTGTCATGTATGTCAAGTAATTGGAAAGCCAAATAATTCCTCCAGACCCTTTAAAACCAATTAAAACCAATCCCTGCTATTAGGGAACCTTCTGAGCATGTCATTATTGATTGCGTTGGGTCAAAGACAAAATCTGGGCATAGTTATGTTCTGACCATGATGTGTCTCGCTACCTGCTCAGTGAATTTCAGCATGGAACTGTGATAGGATGCCACCTGTGCAACAAGTCCAGTCATTAAATTTCTCGCTCCTAAATATTCCACAGTCATCTGTATTATAAGAAAATGGAGGTGTTTGGGAATGACATCAACTCCGCCACAAATTGGTAGATAACGTGAACTGTCGCAGAGGGGTCAGCGAATGCTAAAATCCATAGTGCGAAGAGGTCAGCTACTTTCTGCAGAGTTGATCACTACAGACATCCAAACTTCATGTGGCCTTCAGATTAGCTCAAGAACAGTGCGCAGAGAGCTTCAAGGAGTTGGTTTCCTTGGTCGAGCAGCTGCATCCAAGCCATACATGACCAAATGCCATGCAAAGCGTTGGATGCAGTGGTGTAAAGCATGCCACCACTGGACTAGAGCAGTGGAGGCGTGTTCTTTGTAGTGACTAATCACGCTTCTCCATCTGGCCATCTGAAGGATGAGTCTGAGTTTGGTGGTTGCCAGGAGAACAGTACTTGTCTGACTGCATTGTACCAAGTGTGAAGTTTGGTGGAGGGATAATGGGTGGGATAATGGTGTGGGGTTGTTTTCAGGAGCTGTTCCAGTGAAAGGAACTCTCGATGCCAAGACATTTTGGAGAATTACATGCTCCCAACATTGTTTCTTATGCGGAAAAAAAGAGGCGGCTGTTTCCTCCTCATAGGTGCTGGGAGGGTCCTCCATGTCTTGACCTCCATGTTAGACTCCTCTTCTGACTTGGAGAGGTAGCACAACACTACAGAGTCTACGCCTCCCACCACGAGGAGTCTGTTAGGGAGGAGTCTGATTAATTTTGCCAGTCCACTGAAGGCTGACTCTCCTGGGTGGGGAACCTCCTGACGTACAGGACGGGGTCCTCCATGGAGGGCGAGCTAGCCTCACCACCGCTGGCTAGCGCAGCCATGCCCTTGGGAGAATTGTGGTGCAGAGGGAAGAAAGAAAGAAAGATCGTGCTGTAAAGAAAGATAGATTCACGGGTTGTAAGTTTTGAACTGCTTCTTGAAGCTGTGTGTTGGAAAAAGAATTTGAAAGAGCATTACTTATTAATCAACTGCTAAGCATAAAGCGTTAACAATTAAACTGTACATCACATTCCCCCCCCGGCTCAACAATTTTTCGTTCGATTGATGTGTATTAATCTGGTAGCCCTCCGCAATAATTGGTATCCAAGAAGTAGCTCCCAGTTTCAAAAAGGTTGGTGACCCCTGGTGTATATGCTTTATTTCTAATACCACGTTGGTAAATGTTTTCTTTTGTTTATGGGTTACTGATTTTAAGTAACATAATGGTTGAGGTGGGGAAAAGTTGGAAAAAAAAGAAATGTTTGATGTTTATATATGTATGATTTGTTATTCCGTTTTGTGTATGATTAATTAATTATGAATATGATGTGAGGTTTGTGTAACTTTGCTTTGTTGCTTTTGTCAAAGCATAATAGAGTCTGCACTGGATTTGGCAGAGAGAGGTGCATATTCTTTGTAAATAAGGAGCCTGACTGTGATGTCTTTTTTATTATATCACTACAGTTAACAACAATAAACCTGGGTACGCCAAGGGCAGCTGACTTGTGTCACTTGTGTGTTACTACTACCAGAACACAACGCAGAGAGCCAGGGCCAATAGGCCTATAGGGAAGGCCAGTTACACAAACAGAGACATTTATATAGCAATAACCCTAATAAACACATTTACACAAACCAACATGCACACTTAAATATGCAACCATACATGACTCGTATAACAGTAAACAGAAAATATAACAAGACGACAAAAAATATAACTAAACTATAAAACTATAAGACTATACAAAATTATTAATTGTATTTAATTAATCATTTTTAATTTTGTTAATTATGAACACAAAAGCAATAGAAATACACAGAATCTAAAACAAATACAATGACAAAAAAGTTCTTGATTGTCTTAATTTGCGACGACCGTGAGCATGAATAAATCCCACTGCCCTTTTCTTTGGGCTGCTTTAATCGGACTGCTTTAGTTTTTAAAGAATAACTAAGATATGGCCATACTATAATTGTAGGACTAAAATAGTCCTGCAAAATAAAATGGAGGTTTATGTATATCTATAATCTTGACCCTGGGAAATCTGCCATTTTATGCAGATCACGCCTCTCACTGCTTACTGTCTGTGTTACCAATGCTGTATGTGCTATGGGGATTTTTTGCATGCACACAGACTGTTGTCCTGTTCGCGAGAATAATCTGTGGTCATATTTTTTTTTTGTCTCCTCCCAATGTTATCCCAATGTTATCACTGTCTGTTTCTCCCCCACCCTGTGGAGTCCTGGTGGTGCGTGTACACGTTGCGGCTGACTCGACTCTGGGTTCCTGGTGCTTTAACTGTGGGCCCGGGGGGATGGAATTTCGTACCTTGTACCTGTGCAAAAGTATTCTGTAATTCTGATTCTGAGATGTACCTACAACCAACATACATTGTTTACGGTGTAGTGGTTTTGGTTCTAATTTCTGATCCTGCATCACCTACACAATTCAATCCTCACCTTGAAAGAAAGTGTTATTTAGTTAATGTGATAACTTACATATCAAAATAAGCGAGACTTCAGAGGATTGACCATAATGTTTATTCGCATACAGCTAGCAACTCTCACACGGGTACAACGTAACACTGCAAGCCTTCTTTCTCATCTCTGTCGTTATAATGACTTGACTACCTGATGCCTCCTACATTTACTTAAACATGTGACCTGAAGTATCAGGATATCACATCCCTCCCCTCTTAAGAGAACACTACTCCCATGAGCCTATAATCTAACAGTTACCTAAATCATTGAACATTAAAACCCTCATTCAGAACATTTACTGTACTAGACAATCTAAATCTACCAGGACACCATTAACCAACTAACTATCCTGTCACTGGTTGTAAGTATCTACTTAATTATTTAACAACAACTAGGAAGATAGGAGAACTACCATCCTTCTAATTAGTTTCGTAGCCAACTTTTACTTTTTTTTAAGTTCACTATGAACTTAAAAGATCACTATGAAGATGACTAGGAGTCTTTCTGGTGTGTTCTGAACGTCGCAGCACTGGCGAATGGTCTACTCTCTCGCCTGGCTGACCAGCTGGAGGGTGAACCTGTGCAGTGTCAGCAGGTTCTCTCATGCCCTCTCCCTCTGACACTGGAACAACAGAGTCATGAGGGAAGCCCTCCATCATCCTTGGAATTGGAAGGTTCGCTGGTTCCAGTGGGCTGTCCAGACAGAGCAGGTATCTCTGTCATTGGAGCGAGCCGCCTCCGGATCTGATCTACGTGACGTCTCATGGTGCGTCCATCCCCCATCTGCACCGTATAGGAGACAGGGCCGATGGTCATGTTGATGACAGCAGGGACCCATCTTGGGCCATAGCCGTAATTCCGTATGTACACATCATCACCCGGAGAGAAACTTCGCCACTTCGTGTGTGTCATGCTGTTCTTTCTGCTTGAGTTGTTTCCATCTAACCTTCGACTTCGCATCTGGTAGCAGAAGATCCAGTGTGGAACGCAGTCTCTTTGACATCAGCATTTCCTCTGGAGACAAGCCAGAGTAGAAGTAGAAAGTAGTTTGAGGCGTAATTCTGTAATTGAACAGAAACCTGGCAATTATCAGATACTATGGTTTGAAGCAGGCCATGTGTGCTAAAACTCTGTCTGAGTTTTTCAATGGTGATGTGACTCGTTGCACTGCTTGTGGGATACAAATCAAGCCATTTCGAATGTGCATCCACCACTATGAGGAACATCTTGACTAAGTAAGGGCCTGCATAGTCAACATGTAGTCTGCTCCAGGGTGTCTCTGGGCATTCCCAAGGATGGAGAGGTGCAGCAGCTGGAGACTCTCTGTTTTCCAGACATGTGTGACAGGACTGCACTTCCTTCTCTATATCAGCATCCATTCCAGGCCACCACAGGTATGAACGTGCCAACCCCTTCATCCGGGATATGCCTGGGTGCGTGCAGTGCAGTTGCTGGGTGGCCCTGCCCCTTTTTGGAACAACCACTCTCGCTCCCCAGAGCACACATCCATCCTTGACGCTAAGCTCCAGCCTCCTCTGGCACCGCAGCACCTGTGATAGTGTTTTATCTTTCGCTGTCCATTGTTTCACCTGCGTCATTGTGACTGATGAATCATCCATCACCTCCAGCATCAGGACTTGACCTATCTCCTCTTCCTCCTCCGTTTGAGGCAGTGGCAGCCTGTTCAATGCGTCTGCGTTTGAGTGGTCTCTACCTGGCTTGTACAACAACCGGTGCTCGTACGATCTCAGGAGTTTTGCCCACCTTTGTACTCTCGGGGACCCCACCTGCGCTACTGGCTTTGTCTCATGGAACAGTGACAGCAACGGCTTGTGAGCCGTTGTAATAGTGAAATTCATCCATATATGCACTTGTGAAACCACTTGATCCCGAATATGATGACCAACCCCTCCTTGTCCAGCTGCAAATACCGTTTCTCCGCTGGTGTCAGTGTTCGTGGCACGAACCCTATGGGCTTTTCCTCACCGTCCTCCATGACATGTGACAGCACTGCACCGACGCCATACAATGAGGCATCACATGCCAGGACAAGTTCTTGGTCTGCAGAATAATGACACAGGACATTTGCCGACTTCAGGTGTTTAGAAAAACAAAATGCAGCTTCCAGCTCTTTCGTCCAGGTCTACTGGGCATCTTTCATCAGTAATCTGTGTAGTCAGGCGCTAAGTGTGGCTAGGTTAGGGAGGAACTTATTGTAGTAATTCAATAGGCCCAGATACGGTTTCAGCTCAGTCACTGTGGTTGGACGTGTAGCTTCCTCAATGGCTCTTACCTTGGATTGTACTGGGTGCAGCCCCTCTGCATCAATCCTGTGACCCAAGTATTCAACCTGGTCCTGTAAGAGAGAACACTTACATCTGTGCAGTCGTAATCCAGCCTCTTTAATCCCCGGAGTACCTCGTCCAGTGTACTCAGGTGCTCCGCATGGTCTCTTACCGTCAGCAGAATATCATCGAGGTAGATCGCTACTCGAGGCAGACCTTGTAGCAAACTCTCCATCGTTCTCTGAAATATCGCTGGCATGGAGGAGACTCCGAAAGCTAGCCTATAGGTGAAGAGGCTTTTATGGGTGTTTATTATTAGGTATTTCTTAGACTCATCATCCATCACAATTTGCTGATAGGAATGGCTTAAGTTGATAGGTGCCGCCCACTCCACATACCTCACAGGTGATATAATGCCCTGTTCCAGGAGCTTCTCTATCTCCCCTTCAACCTTTCCCCTCATGGCATACGGAACTGAGTGTGGCCTGAAGAACTTTGGAAATACGTCCGCAGACACCCGAATTGTGGCCTTCATGCTTGTTTGAAAACCTCCTTGTGTCTCAAAAGCACATCCTGCAATCCCTGTTTTTCTGTTGTTACATGTTTTATTTCCTCCCACTTCAGTCTTAAAGTCTCAAGCCATCCGCGACCTAACAAACTAGGGCCAGTACCTTCCACCACCACTAAGGGCAGTGTCTTTCTCTGATGTACATTTGCTACACCCACTATTCTGATATTTTCTCCCGTGTATGATTTCAGAGATAATTTAGTTTCTTTTAGTCTAGGGCGTTGCTTTCTCTCCCATTTCTCATTGAATTCCCCTTTATTCATAATGCTTACACTACATCCTGTGTCTATCTCAAAAGTCACTTTTTTTTTAATTCACAACCATTGTTATCTCCAGTGGCTTGACTCTCTGTATTGAGGCTTCTGTTTTGATACACGTCAGAGTGAATGCTTCCTCCTCCTGATTAGAACCATCCTCGTCCTGTCTGTGCACATTGAAAGACTTGTGTAACTTTGGGCCTTTGCGCCCCTGCTCTTTCCTGTGCGTCTTCGGTGGTCTGTAACCCCCATCCTTTGCACCTTTATTTCTACATGCCACTGCTATGTGTCCTATTTTTCCGCAGGAATGACACTTGACTTCTTTAAATTTACACATGACTGCACTGTGCTACTTACCGTGGCAACGAGAACACACTCTCTCTTCGCGCTTCAGTAGCTTAAGCAGTCATACCAGTTATTTTCTTATCGCCTGCCACTCGCAATCTGCGATAATTTTATTTTTTTTCTTTTCCAGATATCCTTGTCGCCAATATGTGATAACTTACATATCAAAATAAGCGAGACTTCAGAGGATTGACCGTAATGTACGGGTACAACGTAACTCTGCAAGCCTTCTTTCTCGTCTCTGTTGTTATAATGACTTGACTACCTGATGCCTCCTACTAGGGTAATGAGATATTTACTTAAACATGTGACCTCAAGTATCAGGGTAACACTTAACTGGTCTTATTTTACAGTTATGTTTTATAGTTATATTTAAGGAAGGAGACAGTCTGAGGACCTGTGACTGAGAGCCCCAGTGCCCACTCAATGGTATATTTCTGTTCATATTTCTGTTCCGAGTATTCTCCTTCACCACTATCAGCATTTCTGTGGAGTCACTACCAAGCTATGTAGCCAAGTTAGCCACTCAAAGCAGCTGTGGTCTCTTTGAGGGTATCCGCTTCCTCCCTCTCCCTTACCACTGCATACTCTCTCTCTTCCCTTGTCTTGCATGTGACCACTATTATGGGAGCTTGGGCAGCATCTTTTCATTCTGCTGCTGTTGGTTACCTTGCTGGTTTGCTACAACTGCTAGTAAGCCTGCAAGTGCCACACTCATCCAGGCCACTCAGTTCCATGAAGTGCTACAAAGGCATCATCTTTCCTCATGGACCAAAACTATGATGTAGACAGACAATTCAATATTTACTCATACATTGTCTTCCTATATGTTCAGTACCTCACAGCCAGAATAATCAAGGAGTGGCTCCGTAAGAAGCATATCAAGGTCAAGAAACATCACCCACAACAATCCCTTGCAGGTTCAAGCAGTGGGGGTCATGGAGTCAAACCTTACACAGAGACATTACTTAGGTCATGCATTCTCATACTTCTGCAATTCCTGTAGATACAAATAGTCATCAGTTGGTCTTGCATCATCTTCCAGATTAACGTATGCTGGTCTCTTAACTTCCTCTTCATACAAAACATACAACATGACCACGATCACAGGTGTGGCTGTCATGATCCATGCCTTGATCCATGCCAAGATGTGTGCCTTCCTCAGGCCCTGCACCACTGTTTCATCCTATCCAAGGCCCCATGTTAGCGATTTGATACATTTCAACACAAAGCGCATACAACACAAAGCGCATAATCTTTTCTTATCAAAGGTTCTTTTGTTCTTTGGTCACTATTGAGGAGCTGTGTGACCAGAGCATTTCTCTGCAGAAATGTATCAATAACTGTTTGTCAACAACACCATCTTGTTTTCTAAATCTGCATAAAATCTCTACTCCTCGTGCAGCTGAAGAGGTCTAAACACAGTCTGTACCACTTCACAGCACTGTTGTTCAGGAGTGGTAGTCCCCAAAAACTGTATAAAAGTATTTAACATTGGAACTCAGTAATACATTTACCCAAGACATGACAAGTCTAAGTAAATAAACAAGAATCTAGTAAAGTCTAATAAAAATAAATCTAAATAAAGATAAAAATAAACAAAGATAAAATCTAGAAGTTCACAATTAAGAATGTATTTCAAACGTGGCAAAGCAATGGTCATGGTTGGTGATCATTTGCTAGGCAGGAGTGTTTATTTGTAAAGTTTAAAATCTCAGTTACACTGTTAAGGATCTGGTGATCTCCAATTCTGCCCTGTGTGCTTAGATCATTTCCTGTCCCGACTGTTGAGGATGATGTGAGAGGCCTTGGGAGAAACCAACACAGAAGTTCATGTGGTCTGCAGTCTTCTCAACGTTATTTATTTCTCTTTAATAGAGATACTTAATGGAGAAGAGGCTAAGGCTATCAGATAAACACAAGTAAATGTCTTGACACATAACATATGCACCCTAGTTATCAAGCGTAGTCATATGTACATAAAATAACAACTTTATTTTATTCAACTCTCCCTAGTCTAATGATTCTTTATTGTGTTACGGCCTGTCTAGGCGTGAGGACCGTAACAGTGGTGTATGTGAACAGCAGTGCGAATGTTAGTGATGATGGGACAACAGGAGTGGGTGGTTAAAGGTGTATTATACAGAAATTGTAATTTACAAGATATATACATACACGTAACTGGTCTCAGCTTCAGGAGTGGCCCAGGCCAACATAACAAACAGAACTGAACTATAAAATAAACCAAACACTAATTACTCTAACAGAAAACAAACATACAGTACTACCCTAACTCCCTAACAAAAAAACCATACAAACAAACCCAAATCCCAAAACAAAATGGCAGCCACTCCCTACTTACCAGAACACCAACACGTAGAATATTTACAAAATGTACAACCGGCAGACAATCCAACAGGGGCAAAGGCAAAAAGCATAAACAAGTTCAAAGCAGTCAAAAACCAGAGTTCTAAGATGAGGTACAAAAGCAGAATACTAATTACAAACAACCAACACCACCAAGGAGCAAAAATGTCTCGCTGGGAGGCACTGGGAAGGGCCTCATATAGTGCAGGGTGAAATGGAGTCTGGAGCGGAGTCTGGAGCGGAGTCTGGAGCGGAACAGACAGCAAACACAATACACAACACTATCATAGGACATAACACCCCCCCCCATAAGTGTGAGACCTCCCACCAAATCACGGGTAACCCAACACATTCCAATATACACCTAGAGAGGGTATCTGCCACAACATTCTCAGAGCCCCGTTTGTGTTTAATACAAATGTTAAAACCTTGGATAATAAGGGACCAGCGCATAAGGCGTTGGTTCAGATTGGACATTCGATGCAAGAAAGTCAAAGGATTGTGATCCGTGAACACAAAAATAGGTTCAGAACTACTACCCAGGTAAACCTCAAAATGTTGTAAGGCCAAAAGGAGAGCTAATGCTTCCTTCTCTATGGTGCTATAGGCCAATTGGTGTCTAGCAAACTTCTTTGAGAAGTAACACACTGGGTGGTCTATTCCACATGAGTCCTCCTGTAGGAGCACTGCGCCGGCCCCGGTACAGCTGGCATCAACCTCTAGCTTAAATGGCTTAGCAAAATCTGGTGCAGCAAGCACAGGTGAACTACACAGTAGACTCTTTACAGACACAAAAGCAGACTGACAAGCAGAAGACCACAAAAACGGAACATTGTTACGCAAGAGAGAGGTAAGCGGCAGAACAACATCTGAAAAGTTTCTACAAAAACAACGGTAATAACCAGCCAGTCCGAGGAAACGCCTAAGCTCACGTTTAGACCGGGGAGGAGGGAAGGCGTTTATCGCTTGGACTTTGGCATCAAGGGGACGCACCTGACCACGTCCTACTAACTTGCCAAGGTAAGAAATTGTGCTTTTCCCAAAGTCGCACTTTTCCAGATTAAGCACCAATGATGCACCATGCAGTCTAGAAAACACCGTTTCTAAGGACTTCATGTGTTCCTCCCAAGTGTCAGAGTACACAACCAAATCATCCAGATAGGCCTCACAGTTCGACACACCTTTTAGCACAATGTTCATGAGCCGTTGGAATGTAGCAGGAGCATTTCGCAACCCAAAAGCCATCACTGTATATTGTAGGAAGTTGTCTGGCGTAGCGAAGGCAGAAATCTCAGCAGCACGAGCAGTCAGGGGAACTTGCCAATAACCTTTTAGAAGGTCTAGTTTGCTAACAAACTTTGCAGACCCCACACGGTCTACACAATCTTCCATTCGGGGAAGAGGAAACGAGTCTGGTATGGTGACTGCATTCACTTTTCTGTAGTCAGTACAGAAGCGATAAGTACCATCAGGCTTTGGTACTAAAAGACAGGGTGAGCACCATGAACTACTGCTAGGGATTGCAAGATTGTTATTAAGCATGTAATCCGTCTCTTTCATCAGAAGGGAGCGTTTGTGAGGGTTTACACGATAAGGATGTTGTTTAATAGGCGGGTGACCTTGGACATCAATGTCGTGTTCTAGTATGGAGGTACACGTAGGGACATCAACAAAAAGAGAAGGAAACCTAGCAATCAAAGATCTAAGATCAGACTGAGCAGCCAAAGGTAAATAAGTCAGCTTCTCAGACAGGTGCTTTAATGCCTCAGAGTTAGCAAGTCTAGCACTTGGAACACAGCTCCTACCCAAGTGAAGGTCATCCTGTTCAGGGGCATACTCAAGTGATGCAGATGCTACTGGCACAGGGACTGACAACTGAGCAACAGCTGTAGCACTTACAGTTGTGGGGCGATCAACATATGGCTTGAGCATGTTAATATGACAAAGACGTGACTTACGCCGACGATCAGGGGTTGTCAACACATAGTTTGTTGAGGACAGTTTCTGCTGGACCACATAGGGTCCCGAAAAGCGAGTCTGTAGGGTAGAACCTGACATGGGTAACAGAACCAGGACCTTGTCACCAACATTAAATGAACGAGCAACAGCGTTTCTGTCAAATTTCTTCTTCATAGCTTGCTGAGCTACACACAAATTCTGCTTAGCTGTTTCACGAGCTACCTTAAGGTGTTCACGTAACTTACTGACATAGTGGTCTACAGTTTCAAAGGAACGAGTTGTAGGGGAAGCTAACCACTGCTCATAAAGCAATTTGAGTGGGCCACGGACTGAGCGTCCGAATACCAAGGCATTGGGACTGAAACCAGTGGACTCTTGCACTGTATCACGGATGGCAAACAACAGTAATGGGACACCTTCATCCCAATCGTTTCCTACTTCCAAGCAATATGACCGCAACATAGTCTTAAACGTCTGATGGAAGCGTTCGAGAGCTCCCTGGGACTCAGGATGATAAGCACTCGACACTTGGTGCTGTATATGCAGATCTGACATAACTTGAGCAAAGAGTTTTGACATGAAATTGGACCCTTGGTCCGATTGTACACATTTTGGAAAACCGAAGGTAGTACAAAATTTTACAAGGGCTTTTATTACAGATCTTGACTTCAACGAGCGTAATGGAATGGCCTCAGGAAACCTTGTAGCAGCACACATTATGGTCAGAAGGTAAGTATTTCCTGAACGAGACTTCGGTAAAGGTCCAACACAGTCTATCAACAACCGTTCAAATGGATCTCCTACCACAGGTATGGGACAGAGAGGAGCAGAAGGAATGGCCTGATTTGGCTTCCCAACAAGTTGACAGGTATGGCAAGACCGACAATGACTAACAACATCAGATTTCATTGCTGGCCAAAAGAAATGCTGCAATAGGCGCTGAACTGTTTTTCGAATGCCTAAATGACCCGACAAGGGGTGGTCATGGGCTAAGGACAAAACATGCATTCTAAATGGTTGGGGAACTACTATTTGGTGCACATCATCCCACACACCACTGGCATTTGCTGGAGACCATTTTCTCATCAGGACGCCATCTGTATAAAAATATGTCACACGAGTGTCTAGTGAGAGAGGGTTTTCCGTAACTGCATTAAAGAAAGGGACCAGGCTTGGATCAGCCCTTTGTGCTCTGATTAATGCTGTTCTAGTAACAGGAGGAGGAACACTGGACTCCTCTACTTGTGATCCCAACTCACGTTTGCTAATATCCCTTGTCACATCAGGAACAGGGCTAGGGGGCACAACAGGGTTAGGATTCATAAATGTCTCTGCCAAATCTATGTCACCGAATTTACGTGCCTGTGCACGAGTCAACACACATGTAGGAAACACTGCATCAAGGTCTTTATCGAGTGAAACATCCACAGGTTCATCTACCACTTCTGGTAGAGTGAACAGTGTACCACCAGCAAGATCATTGCCCAGAATAAACGACACACCTGTGACAGGCAGTTTAGAACTGACCGCAACTTTAACATAGCCAGTAAGTGCCTCAGTACATAGATATACACGATGCAGAGGAACCCTAAGTACTCCAAGTTCTATTCCTTGGACAAGCACATCACTACCACAATAAGACTCTGCAGAGAATGGCAACACACTCTCCAAAATAAATGACTGAGCAGCCCCAGTGTCCCGTAGGATGGATATGGGCTGTTTATGTGTACAATCCTCAGTTAGTGAGGTAGTCCCAGAAAACACAAATGGTTTAAACACAGGGTCTACTGTGGCTGAAACAGTGGCTCGACATCCTAGTGTCTCCTCTGTAGGGCTGGAACTAAAAGCATTGACTTTCTTCACAGTAGGGTTTTGACGATCATTTTTACGCTTCAAAGTAGGACATGCAGCAATGAGATGGCCTTGCATATGACAATAAAAACATTCCCGTTTGTCTGTGGCTGAAGTGTTTTCCCGAGACTCTGAAGAAGCAACAGGTCTGGACGTAACAGGTCGACTAGGGTTTACACTTCGGGGAGTTAAATGAAATACAGTTTTGTGTGTCAGCACAAATTCGTCTGCCAATGTAGCAGCAGAAGACAAATTAACTACCTTCTGTTCATTAAGGTAGACCACCATTTTCTCAGGAAGGCAATTCTTAAACTCTTCTAGCAACACAAGCTCTTTGAGTTGATCAAGAGTTGTTACACTGCAGGCTGCACACCACTTATCAAATAGGAGAGATTTCTCTCTAGCAAACTCAACAAAGGTCTGGCTCTGGGTTTTAGCCAGACGCCTGAAGTTCTGTCGATAGGCTTCAGGTACTAACTCGTATGCTTTCAATATAGTGGATTTTACAATGTCATAATCCAAGCTCTGTTCAGGAGACAGAGAGGAACACACTTCCTGCGCTTTTCCTACAAGTTTACACTGTAGCAGCAGCGACCAAAGACTGTGTGGCCAACTAAGTGTGGTGGCTATGCGATCAAAAATGGGGAAATAGGCATCTACCTCATTTTCCCTGAACACAGGAACTAGGCCAATATGTCTACTGACATCAAAAGCAGTACTCACGGTTGGGCTTGCTGGACTTGTAGATGTACGTGAGGAACGAGGCATAGGGACTGGTGAACTCACGTGAGAAAGGGGAACTGGTGCTGGTGAGGATACCTTCCGAGGATGAGGTATAGGTTTCTCCAAGCCCATACTCAACCTCTTCAGGGTAATCTCTTTGTCAGCCTCCACTTGCAACCCCCTGACTCTGAGTAGCTCTGCCTCGTGTTCCTGTATCTTAATTTCCAGCTCTAGCTCCTTCAGTTTCACTGCTAGCACAGGATCCACCTCATGAGAACGGTAAACACCAGGTTCCATGCTGGGCCTAGCCATGAAGTCGGTTACAGCCTCCGCTGCTTCCAGCCCCTGGGCCAAACTCGGTGCAACACCAGGCGATTTGTCTCGGTCTGGCAAGATCCCGTCCTTAACCAACTGTGCCTCCAAAATCCTCTTAATCTCTCTCTTGGGAGCCAAACGAGGCACATCCACACTAAAGAAATCAGCCACCAACAATAAGTCAACCTTGCGGCAATCATCAAACTGTTCAAGAGTCGGATAAACAGTGAACTGGGTAAGGTCAAAGTCCGGCATTTTACATACACACACACACCCCCACCCACAAAGAACAAAACCCACCAACCAAAACCAAAAGAAGCAGCAAACAAAGAGCCAAAAGAAAGGAGGACGAGCCCCCAATTCTGTTACACAATTCACAAAGTTCAGATTTTTATTCTCCATAGTCCCTGTAATGGAAAAATTATGCTTTTATCTGTAAGCAATACACAAAAGTGTCTGTACTGTATTGTGACACGAGAGGAAGTAGAGAAAGGTATGTACTTTTCTGTCTCTGAGTGTTTCAGTTCCACATAGAGACAGGAAACACCTTGGTTAGCTTTGGCGCTGACAGACAATTCTGTTACAGGGCCTATTTAAGTTGCCTGAAAGCCGAAGAACAAGACCCCGGACATCGTCACATAGGTTTTGCCAGGACGGTGTGGGTACTATAAAGACAGCTGAGAAAAAGAAAAAATCATAAGCTTATGATATGTACAAGCAAAGGTAAAAGAATGTGAAAGGAAGTCAGAACCAAAATGCAAAGTGTATAATGACCCTAACCAGGATGGATGTTCCTGACGGGCTCCACAAAATATAAACAACGTTTGCAGGCCACCACATCTGCCTGAGTCTATACCCCTTCAGACAGAGGAACAGAAGATGCCGACCATTCTGACCCTTCTCATGGACCTTACCAAATGCTTGTGGTAGAAGTGACAGGACCTCATTAATCGGCCTTGGACAGCAAGTTACCTGGAAGACATCATGAACCAAATGCCTGATCCAAGACAGTTAGGATAATCTTATGATCTGAGATGATAACTGGAAAAAAGATTAGGCATGGACTTGACTCGAATGAGATTTGAAAGGCCATAACATTGTTATGCAGAATCCAAAATGGGACCATGATAATGATATGGCCCTGGATTCTGCCAGGAAACCCAATTGTCAGTGGATACAGTCAGTGGAAGTATATGGTATACATGTAATGTCACAGAAACTCAGTGGATATAATTTTATAAACGATAATGGCCAATATTACTAGTTTCATAAAACGTTTGTAATAGATAACATAAGTTTGTCCAAGTAGCATTTATTCTCTGGATTATTTGATGGGGATGGCACCCCAGCGCCCCCTACTGACGAGCCACTGTTTTCACAATGGGGGAAAAGAATTAAGATATTCTTGAAAGGTCCACTATGAATCAATTGAACAAAGGAAGATAATCATAAATTTAATAGCAATTTCTTAGAATGATGTTTGTAAACAAAAGATCAAACCCTAACATGGGTGAAACAATTGGATAATCAATTTAATTCCTTTCTAATGTCTTTAAAGTTTTTAAATATTGTTGATTTCTATAAGATTCATAGTAACACAGTAAAAGGGGTTTAACAATTTCTTTACTCCAAATATACAATAAGCAACATACAGAATAACTGATTATGAAAAATAATGCAAGAAAAAAATGAAAAAGTAATGCAGAGAATAATAAAACTGGATTCTTATCAAATCAAAGAAGCAAACATAATTTGAAGGTTATATTCAGATAGCTATACATTACTGGCTAAGTTTTAGGTTAAAGTAGAAAGTTTTACTTTGTGGAGCTGTGGGAAAAGAAATAATTTATATCTGACTATATCTCTTCTGAGAAGTTGGTTGTCTTGGTAAGTGTGGTGGAACAGTTCATGTAAAGAATGGCACTGGAGAATTCTCCACGTATGCCTCACATGCAGGAAAAGGCCTCACTTCTAAAACATAAATAGTTCTCCGATAACACTGTTGCAGATGAGCGGTGAATTAGTGAGTACAGTAATTAGATCCTGTCCTTCACATATTACATTATTGTTCTTTATTAGTTCAGACAGTGTCATCTTTATGCAGACATATGAACATATTTAAAGGCCTTCGGGCCAACTTCACCTACAATATAGGAGCCTTTCCCACACTTAACTGTGGTCACGGACAGTCTTTTGCACCTCACAGCATTGTTTTTGGACACTAGATCTCAGTCTCTGCTACATCAGGTACATCTGACCAGGGCTTGCAGACAATGCACCAGCTTGCAGGAAGTCAAGGATGATCACAAATGTGCATGCTTCAACCCATGTGCTGTTGAATTATTTTACATTACTTTAGTTCTTCTTGCTTTTTCCTTGTACTGTGTCCTCCAAGTGATAGTAAGCCAACTCCTTGTAGGGACATCTGTGTAAGAGAAAATATGGGAATACCAGCACAGCCCACAGTAACATACATTTTTTCATGCTTTAATGGAGGACATAATAGCTTTGATCTCAATGAATATGGTCCTCATGCAGAGAATTTGTAAGCTGTAATAGTGCTGACCAAATGACAAATTTGGTCAACGCTATTGGGATTAAAGTGATGGAGAGTGCTGGATTAGGCATTTGCTCCTGCCATTGTGACACTGACTTGCATTCTTTGACATTCATTCCAATGTCCATACTTTTCACAATTCTGACATTTCTTATGTCGTGGTTGCTCACGTCCCTGTCGTTGATTACCTGATTCTATGTTTTTGGCTTGGTACAATTGTTACCTCATCTTCAGGACAGATGAATGTACTTTACCTGTACTTCTCATGTAATTCACATTAGTTACTATATGAGTGTCATCCTGCCAGTGTATGTTTCAGTATGTGGATACAGTTAATAAGTGTTTCAGTGCACTGTGCCTAAAGCTCAGGTTACGTAGCACCTTACACAAACCCATGAACCCCTTCTGGTTGTGACAAGGAATCTCCTGCTTATTGTGGCAGAAATAAGAGCTGAACATCTGTTGCATTTTCTACCATTGTTTAGGTCACCGTAAGGACTGTCCTGCCTCCTACCCTCTTGTTGTGAGGGTACAAGGGAGACATCATCATTGTCTACTTTGTACATGTCTGGCTCTGTGGGCTAGGTGGTGGATGCTAAAAAGGGATTGGGCTTTGCTGGTGCTGAGACAGAGATTTAGGAATCTGGCAAGGTCTCATATAGGTGGATGTCCTCACTGCCGAGTGTAGATGTGACGCTGGTTCTGGTGAAGCAGCTATAGAGGGGGAGTTGCTGAAACTGCATATGAAATAAATCATCGGTGTTTGACCTTGCAGCTCTGTAAAGTACAAGTACAGCCCAGTAAGCATTACCTACTATACAGTTAACAACCTGAACTGAACCTGAACACTTAACATATGTTAATTTGCATCACTGAACTTTTCTGCCCAGTTGTGCAATATGGTCAGTGGCAGTTATCAAGGTGTTTTTTTATTTTACACACATCCTCCCTTATTTCAACTAAAGCTCCAGAGAATGCAAAAATGGCTTGGCTGACTTGGTTGGAACAAATCTCTTTCTAGAAAGAAATTTCTGTGACCTGTACATCTGAAGTCAATCTAGCAACATTATTACAGAATTTCATACAAGTAGAAATGAAATCAAAATAAAATAAAAATAACATTTCTCTTTAGTTACATTACAGTCTAGATCCTCATGTGTGTAATTGGGTCCTTAAACACTTGTTTAATCCTTATACATTTTACCTGACACAGTCTTCTCTTGATTATATGCTAGTGTTGTTGTATATTACCTAAAACACTACCATAGGCAATTATTTTCTTGCACAAATATTACTTGTTTACACCTGTTGTGAAATGCATAACACTGAGTCACTTTGCATAGGTCCACAGATAACTGAGAACACATTCTCCACTTCAGCTAACTGTGCCAGAAAAATTTCCTCTTGTTTTGACTAATAAATGAATTTACTGTATAGCTAAAAATATTTACTAGGAATTCAATTTCAATGAGGTTTGAATCATCCTGATTTCTTCTAGGATTAGGGTTGGGAGATACTATTGAACTAATCATAATCAAAATTATATCACAAACTCAAAACCATTTGACATAAGACATAAATTAAAATTAATGTTCGTCCCATTGCTCTTCTCAAAGACTGAGAAAATCTGTTGCCCTAAAAGCCCAGTCTCCTGCCCTATAAAGCCCAGTCTCCTGCCCTATAAAGCCCACTTGTATACATTTAGGCAACCAAGTAACAGCCTACATCTCTTATGAGAGAAAAGCATTTCTTCAAATCTTTAAACCTAGAATTAATCGTGAATCTTTATTGTTCCTTTATTGTCACACCTGATTATGCATCTCTGACTAGGAGATCTGCTTAACTTTTGAAAAACATCATTTATTGTTGTTCTCCTGAATTACAAAGCGCTCTTCCTCACTGTACTCTACACTGAAATAAAGGTTTAGATGAATATATTAATAAAGTACCTAACTGATATCGCATCTAGTCTCAGGAGTAGCTTTTTACCTCACTTACAAAGATGGAGGTCCTCACTAGCAGGGGCACACAGGGTCCACAAAAGCATTTCAGGTCGGCCTGAACCTAGTAAGGAAGAGGTCTGGATGCTTAGCAGGCTGGAATCACGTTGCTTTACCTCCACAGGAGTTGAGATGTCCCATCCCTAAAGGGCTCCTAGAAGGCACTTAGGGGAATCATCTGGTGTTCAAGACAATGGCATACCACAGGCAAATCATAATGTCAGAAGTTTATTTTAAAAGGTTTAGGAAACATGAACAGAGTTGGAGAAAGTTTATCTTTCACTCGTTTACAAACTGATTCAATAAGGGGTACATATGATTGAACAGTAATGCTAGGTTATTTGTATTATTCTCCAAAGCTGATAAGGCACTAAGCAAGGCATTATGTATAAAAAATAAATTACACCAGACCTACTTACTAACAATGTGCTGTGAGCTTTCTGCCACAGACTGATATTACAGTCGTGATTAGAAAGGGTTTTTGTTTTAAGAAATATGCCAAAAACATTTAAAAAATTTAAAATAATGAAAACATTGTAAGATTTAGATCCATCTAACCTTAGAAAGTCAGTCTCAGTCAGCCAAATGAGTATCCTTGTCATTAAGAACCCTGAGCATGTAAAAACAGAGAGCCAACAGGCCAGTGCCCAGAAGATCTCCCAGAGCTGTGAGATACGGGATAGAAAAGCTATCTGGATCTCGGCCATATCGCCACAAGCAATGAACCATCCAATCAGCAGTGCACAGCAGCAGAAAAACCTGAGGACACAAATACAGATTAGGAGGAGCGCCATCACACATCACAATGAGACAAGAATAGATACTACACAGAGAAGGACAAGCTTTAACACATCCAAGCTCTTTTCTAACCTGAGTAAAAGCTGCTGCCAAGTAGAGACTGAAAAAGACAACTGTAGGGCTGGTGTGGCCACCGTGCATTAGATAAATGACGTAGAGAAATATCACATGGCCAGGGATGGCCAGTAGAATCAGCACTTGAGCAGTTCTGCTGTTGTAACCTGTGAAGACACAATGTTATTCTACTTATCTTTAAAAATGGTTTGCAGATGCTGGTTATGTATTATACTCTGACGCATTTCCAATGGCTCTACATTTTCAAACCAGTCTTTTATTTTGTAATTAGTATAAAATGAAAATGTATAGATCATGATAATTCAGAGGTAGGATAAGTAAACCCCCATGTCTAAATGTTATGTAAAATCTTCATATGATCATGACTGTAATAAAATCACACCTATATGTTAATCATTATAAACCATGTGGATGATGTTATTTTATATAGATTTGGAACTTTTCATGGATATTAATGTACAAAAAATGAATGAAAACAGCATAGGAGATATTTATGCTTAGATTGACCCATCAAAGTTTAACATTCAAGAAAAACTATGTTGAAAGTGTTTAGGTGTGTGATACATCAAGTTCTCTCGTTGTACATACTGTGATGAAACTAGGCTAATTACAAGACACAAATGCTGAGCTTCATTCCCTATCTTATTTTATGGAGAATCAGCATTGGAATTAAGTTTGCTAATATGGACAAAATACATCAGGATTTAAATACAAACAGGATCAAAACATTTATTACCATTACACCTGTTTTGAGCTAAGTGAGTCCAAAATATGGCATTAGGTGCAAGGTGCAAGCTTGTGCTTTACACGACTAACTACAGGAATTTTAAATGTGATATTACTAGACTCAGAAAGCTCCACTATCTGAGTGGAGTTTCCATGTTCTCCCCGTGTTGGCGTGGGTTTCCTCCGGGGTCTCTGGTTTCCTCCCACAGTCCAAAAACATGGAGATTAGGTAAATTGGCAGTCCCAGACAAATTCTCCCTGAGTGTGTGTGTGTGTCTGTGTCTTTCCCTGAGTGTGTGTCTGTGTCTCTCTCTGTTCAATAAAAACAAGTTGTTGTATGAATGTGTGTGTGCTTGTATGCCCAGTGGTGGATGGTGCTCTGCCACTAGGGTCTGTCCTCTCCCCCCTTCCTGCACCCCATTCAGTCCCCCAGGGGGCTGTGGATCCCGGTAGAGAGTACGCTGTGTGCTGGTGTGTGATTGGTTGTCTGTGACGTAGCTGTGATAACAATTGTAAAGCGCCTTGGGTATCCAGATAAGGCGCTATATAAATTGAAACATTCATTCATTTCATTCATTCAAAACATTGAGTCGATCATGTTAGAATATTCTGCTTATAATAAATATGCTGAATTTGTCAGACCCTTTACTATTTTAATTCATATTCATATATTGGGCAGCAAATGTGCATCCCAATGGATTTAAAGCACTACAAGTTTATAGAATAAGTTAGTCATGTGAATGAAGAAGAGAAAATATTAAAGACTAACCTGCTGTTATTGGCAGTGTTGCGAATAACGGCGTTAGGTAACGGCATCATTTTGTCAGTAACGGGATAATATAATTAATTACTTTTCCTGCCGTTACAACGCCGTTGACGTTACTGGTCATTAAAAGCGGTGCGTTACTATCCACGATTTTCCTGAACTTTAACCTTTCCCATGATTCGTAGCTGAATCCGGTTGTTGGTTTCCGGTTGTAGTGTTTACATTATGAGCGAGTCAGAAAGTGGACGTTCGTTGCTGCTTTATTAAAAATACACGGCCAATAATACTAGGTGGCTGCACAGTACGAGCGTTAAAAAAAGTTGTGGTGACTGTGTTTTACCAGTGCCCCACCCCTCAACGCTCTCAGAGTGGGTTGATAACATGAAGCTGTGGCCTGAAGTTAGCGATATTGATATAGTCAATTACTTCGTCTTTCCCGAAGGCGTAGATGGCGAAGAGCTACGGAATTATGAAATGAAAATGAAAAAAATGAAATGTGCCATATTTTGTCAATTGTGATTTTTACACCCCAATCGAAATTTGTCCTCCGCTTTTAACCCATCTGTGCAGTCAGAACACACACACACACTAGTGATTACTAGGGGGCTGTGGATCACACGTGCCCAGAGCGGTGGGCAGCCCTAGCCCGGCGCCCGGGGAGCAGTTGGGGTTAGGTGCCTTGCTCAAGGACACCTCAGTCATGGCCTGTCTGGGAATCGAACCCACGACCCTCCGGTCACAAGTCCAGTTCCCTAACCGCCAGGCCATGACTGCCCCCATGAATTATAAAAGCACAGAGGCATACAACTACCTTTATAGCAACAAAATAGAAAAGGTATTGTATAAAAAACATGGTGATTTCATTTTTTTAAAGCTGAGGTAGAGCCAAGTGAGACCGTGAGCTGAGGTAAACATCAGGCGTGGGTAATGCTGAGGGAGAGTGGAGTAGTGGAGACAGTGGGTTACTCGTGCATTGCAGAACGTATGTTGTGAAACATTGAAAAACAATAAATTATATGTATAATATCTCGTTTGTTTGTAGTTTTACTTTTACTATAACTATTTGTAGATCCGTTTGGCTCATGCGAACTATTCGTCTCTTCTTTTGGGGTGGTCTATCGTAACCCAAATACAGCTCCGGGTCAGGATGCAGCTCTGTAGGCTTCTTTTCAACAAAGTGAAACGAGCAAACATATATCCTCTTCGGATGGTATTTCAGTTTTAAAACTGCAAGCCACGCTAGGCTCCTTCCCTTCGGTATGGAATGCAAAGCAAAACGTAGTTACTTGGATATCCCCGCATGATCATGATTGAGCCGCGGACATTTTTCTCCGGTCGCGCTGTCTAATGCCAGGTTCACACTACACGACTTTTCAGTCGTCAGGTTTTTGTGCCGTTCGCACTACATGACTGGTTGTGCTGTAATCGCAAGTCTTTCAGTTGTTGTGGCTTTCACACTACATGACTGATCGGCGACGCGGGCTCACAAAGACTCTCAGTCGCCGACCGGGCTAGATATTAAACATGCTAGATATCTGCCGGTCGTCTGCGATGAGTCGGCGATGGCTCGGCGAGCGTCTTTCAGCAGTTCACACTACAGGACTGAGCGAGCGACGAGTGATCGCCGATTTGCCTCCGACCACAGTTTCTGTCGGCGATCTACAAAAAACAGTCAGCGACTGAAAAACCAGCCTAAGATCGTGTAGTGTGAACCGGGCATAAGCGAGGTCAGTGATCGCAAGCGCGCTGTAAATAAATCGCTGTTTTAATCGGTTTGTAGGAGGTTCTTCCCAGAGTTTTGGTAATATGACATAATTGAATGTCCACTTTCTCTCATCCCGTTAGAAGAACTCGCATTTCGTGCTCCTGTTTCTTTTTGAGCCTGCTTGAATTTTAACTTCGCATTTGGACCATTCAAAAACATTGTGGGACTGTTCAAAAGATATTAATAGATACGTGGACCGTTACATTATATTCTTGTTTATTGTTTCCTGACGTTTCATCCCAGTCTGTACAGTTTAAGGTAGTTTTTAAGGGTCCCAAGACAACGTGTTGGTCCGATGAACCATGATCACGGCGGGCACTAGCCACATGGTAAAACTAGCGCACATTTCTTGATCACAAGATGTAGGTTAATTGCATTAAAAATACAGACGATTTAAATTTGAATATCTTTGGACTGGCTTGATCAAATTTGACAATTAAGGCATCTTTTTTGTTATATTGTGCTGCATCTAATAAAATTATTTTAAATGTGATTAAGTAATGTTGAAAAAAATATCCAAGTTACTACAAAAGGAGCCGGACGCGGACAGTGTTTACGAAGCTGCTGGTGTTCAAAGCATATACTTTCCAACAACAACTTTTTTTATTGATATACTAACAGTAAACCGAGCGGACCGCTGGCCAGGTTAGTGAGGAGTAACAGATCTCGATAGGTCACAGTTCTCTGTGTAACACCCGTTTAACTTAACAAGTCAGTAAGCGATTGGCTAAGGCAGCGTTATGGTAGCCAATCAGAGCCAGTGTTTTTACACGTGCGCCGAAGCGCACCAGGGACACACCAAACGAAAAAGAGGCCGAAATGGCGAGTCAGGAGTAAGCCGAAGACAAATGAGCATTTTCAAGGTGGCGATATAAACATTATTTAAGAAAATACTTGAAGTTCCTGAATGTCTACCAGACTGGGTATTTGATTTATTTAATTAAGAATAGAGTTTTATTGTTAAGTTTACTTCTCTTGTGAACAAACCAGTCGTCTCAGGTTGAGAGAATTTTATTTAATTTGATAGATGTAAATGCACTTTATATAGTGTAACTGTTTACTTTTGCTTTTTTTTTTTTTTACAAAGATTTGGGATTTTTAAGGATTTTATCCTGCACTGGTCTGTGGATGTGCAATGAATATAAAAAGTTAAACACTTTCCTCATCTACTCATTTCAACTAACTGTGAAAACTGCTTTTTCAAAAAATCCTTATTCATTGGCATATAACTTTTTTTAAACTGTAATGCAAATAGTTACTTTCCCTGGTAACGAGTTACTTTTATTATAGAGTAATTCAGTTACTAACTCAGTTACTTTTTTGAACAAGTAGTGAGTAACTATAACTAATTACTTTTTTAAAGTAACGTTCCCAACACTGGTTATTGGTATAAGAAAAGTGGTCCTAGGTTTATCTTTAATTTCCACTTTTTACTTGGGAATACAAGTAACAAGATTTACAGAGCGAGAACAAAGTCATACACCCATCCTTGGTGCCTCCCACTCGTTTTGGGTTTTGGGCCCAAGTCTTCATGTGTTGTTTTGCCTCTGTTGGGCTGGTTTCTTTTTCAATTCGTTTGGTATGACAATCGATTTTGAGCATCATAAAAAAAAACTGAAAAAAATACACTGACAATTTTTTTTCCGCTTGCTCATCATCATTGCTCAACTATGCAGAAATCCTTTCACTGTCGGGAAAGAGTGTGCCATGCATGCATCTTGCCACCAGAGGGCCTCATTCCTGGAATACTAGCAGTCTCTATATAGGTGCTCATCACACCCAATTACATTCCATCAGTTTCAGTCATTAACTATTTGTTTGTTTGTGGCTCATTGTCTTGCCTCTTTTGTTCTGCAATTTTCTGACTTCTGTTTCTTGGAGGGATTTTTTGTGGAGTCTGGCCTGTCTGGTTTCTGTTTTTTGCCTCTAGCCATGTCATATTTCTATCAGTAAAGTCCCTGTGCTCATGTATCCCACTTCTATGTCTGGTTAGTCACAAACACCATCATTTGTATTCATGTCTGAATAGTCATTCACACAAAAATATATAGCTTAAATTGGTTACTTATTATAGAAACAGGGTCAGTATGAATTGATAACCTGTGTTTTACTTGGTATTAGCCCTGTGTACTATGCATGGTATAGTAGCAACACACAAAATGTATATGCTAGCTGCTAACGGTCTGGATGCTTTAATATATTTCTAAGCATTATGATGTTACCTTTGCCACAAAAGGCACGAGAGGGACAGAAACAGCCTTGAGAATCTTCAGGTAGCTTCCCCAAGCAACAGTGAAAATGTAGATATGTCGCAATACGACTGCATTGGATGGCCACCAGGTTACCGCCAACACCTTTACATAAACAGATACAGAAACAATGTGATACCCTTGTTACACATAAATTATCTGTACCATGTGAATGTAATTCAATTATTTTATAACATACGTCTCAATTGTATTATAGAAAACAGCTGATTCACGTTCATGACAGTACAATTAGAAAAAGACTGAATAAAGTATGGCGTGTTAGAAGGGTTGCCAGGAGAAAGCCTCTTTAGTTCAATTGCATCTGAACAAACCACAAGATTTCTGGAACAATGTCCTTTTGACAGAGACCAAAAATAGAAATAGAAACAGTGCCACATTTGACATGAACCAAACACATCATATCAGCACAAACACCTCATACCACCCGTCACGCCTGGTGGTGGAAGAATGATTTGGGCTAGTTTTGCAGCTACATGGGACCATGAGCTGACCCTGAACTCCTCTGTATACCCAAGTTTTCTAGAGTCAAATGTGAGTCAGTCTACCCAGAAGGTAAAGCTAAAATTGAGTTATGCAACAAGACAATGATCCCAAGCACAATCAAATCTACAACAAAATGGCTAAAAAAAATTAAAGAATGAAGGTACAACAATGGCCCAGTCAAAACCAACTGAAATGCTGTGAGACCTTAGAGTTGTGCATAAACTATTCAACTCTTCAATGTTGTTCTACAAGCAACTGATTCATGAGGATAGTTTTTCACACATAGCTTCGCCATTCAGCTTATTTTTTGTTTAATAAATAATGACGTTGGAATTTGTTGTGAGATTCATGTGAGATAGTTTTATCTCATTTTAAGACCTTCTAAGGATCATAAAGGGTATATTGTTTTTCATGACTGTAGTTGTAGTACATATTTTCAGTGGAAAATTCCCTGTTTTAGTCACAGAAAGGTCACCAGTTATTCATACATTTGGCCTTGAATTCTAAGTATGTGAACCAGAAGAAACCTGAACACTCTTGGCCTATATCCAATGCTGCCCCCTGCTGTCCCTGTGTGGTCTATACAGCCTACAACCTGAAAAGAGAAATGTGATAATGCCTGTCCAAGAGTTCACACTGCCCTATACAAACAGGCTGAATAACCTGAATATAGCAATCAGATTAGATCACAGGAAAAATATAGACAAAAGTATCTTTCCTGGAGTTAAATAAATGTAGAGGATTTGTTGAAATTCAACAAGTTTACATGACAAACAACAAAAGAGTCAATGTTTTCTTTGTCATCCAAAGTATCTAAAATCTAAATCCATAATGAACCAGCTCATCTGTGAAACATGGCTGCTTGAGTATGTGTGGCCACGAGTGCAACTGGATTATTTGTCTTCATCAGTGTTGAGACTGCAGTAGAATCAGGATCAGGAAGAACTCTGAAGTATTTTGCCTCACCTTAACTGCTGAGAGCCATCCAAATACCCAAGTGATTGATGCATTATCTTAGAGCAGAACAAACTAAATAAACATTTGGATCAAGAATTGATCTACACATGAAAGATCTATTTATGTTTATGTTGATTTTGATCTCCTATGGGGGACTATATATTAAATACACTGCAATTTCTGCATGATTCAGCCAATATAGACAAGAAAATACTTTTGAATTAAAGATGACATTGTGCACTTTAAACTACTTGTTGCACTCAGCCAACAACAAAATTCTCACTGTCTAGTTTCTTGCAGACTGTATTCCAACCTTTTTGTAATCATTTGGAACAAAATAGCTACTTCCTTGTCAGAGATGTACTAGGTGAGTATTAATCCCATATTTGTACTAAAAAGCATAACAGTTTGATCACTGATGCCTTCACTGACCATTTATAACAGGTGTGTACACTGCTATTCCCATTAGGTTTGGATCAGTTATGGTTCTGTCCAAAATGAGTCCACCCATGCTGTGGACAAACAAAAGAAAAATTAAATCTATATTACTTCTGTGCATTAGTAGAAGTACAACAGAAAAATGCTTCCATAATGTATGACAACTACAATTACAAAGTGAATTGGCCCAATTATTATACAACTGTTTATACGCAAGTGTAGCATCCTGAAATCTCATCTGTGTTGATGCTCATTTAAATGTGTAATATATAAGACGTTGCCCAAAGGATGCAGAAAATGATAAATTGAAAATGATAAATCTTTAAAACATCAAAAAGTAATATCGGAGACAGTCACTGACCTGCTGATAATCATGCCTGTGATTATGGGCTCCCAACCGCAATATAGCAGTCTGTGGCTCTCAGGGTGACAAAATGAAATTGTAACCCAGACAGGCGTCAAACACAAAAAGACAGCGCAGACCACATATGTAATGTAGGGGCAGAATTCTACAAAAACAAGAGAGAGAGAGAGAGAACTTGAGGAATTTAAAGATGATCAACCCCTCCCCCACAAAACCTACAGTACATATGTATATATTTCACAAAGGCAGCAAAAAGCATTTGGATAAACACCCCATTGGCGTGAAGCAAACATCTGCTATGGATGAGAAAGCACATTTTCTCTCACCAATGCAGTAAAAGAAGCCTTGACTGATGACTGCAAGAAAACCCAGAGTGATGACATCACCAAAACCTGATGCAATCGGTGTTGCTATGTTATCTGGATTGATTCCTGACCTTTTTGAGCCAATAATCACCCCTACCATAATGATACCTATGGAAAGCAAAATACAGGTGAGATGTCTGTATCCCAACAACATAGTCAGCATATTAATTCATCCAAAGATTCTGCAACTATGTGAAAAACGGGTTTGAATCCGCAGCATCACAAATTCTGTGACATATGGCTAAGAAAAAAATCTCATGACTGTCTTCTGACTTTAGTGAGTGTTCAGTTCAAATAGTCTATTCTCACCTTGCAATAAAGATGCTATGAAAGCGGTCACCACACTTCCACAGCACAACAGTGCTACATAGTTCATGATAAGCTTCTCATTTAAAATCCATCCAAGGATTGTGGCCACCAGCGCAGCAAGAAAACCCAGCACTGTGGCCTGAACCTAGAGGACCATAAGAGGTATAATCCAGTGTAGGAGGTAAGATTACATTCACCAAAGACCCCACATTCATATGAGATCTAAAAAGAGTAAAGAAAACTGTGCCAACTATGTTTACCTGCTTGAGAGCAAGGTTTCCTATAATCAACTTCCACTTCTCCCTTGAGGAGTTTATTTTGCCAACATTCACCTGCCGGTAATATATAGCCGTTTTAAACCAGTTGCATCATGTTCCAATCATTATAATGATGAAGTTGTTAATTATATGAACACCTTTTGTTTATATCTTATATTTTCAGTACTAGATTACATAGTTTAACAAATAATCCCATGTTGCTGCTTATTTCACTGAGATTCTGTTAAGATTCAAGGCATTAAACACTGAAACTGGATTACTGAATTAAATCACAAGTGCTGTTTTCTTCACACTGCAACCACGACCACAAGACAGAGAAGGAAGAATGTTCATGCAACATTCTTGTAACTCATTGAGATGATAGGACATAATACTAACATGTTCTATAATGTAAATTCTGCATTTAGAAAATTACAAAGATTACAGTTGTAAAGAGACTGGCAGAGAGGTTGAGAGTAGTCATGTGCTCACCGCTGTAGAGAGTCTTGATGCCAGCGTCATCTCCAGGTTCCCTTTCAGGCCAAGTAGTGGTGGCACCAAGATGACAATATCTGTTACTCTCTGAAACACCTCCCAGTGCTACATTGCAAAAACAGACATCTCACTCACTGCCACGTGACCCCGGGTTTATCTGTCCCCTTTATTCCTTTACTTACCTGCACAGTGTCCAACAGCATGCCAGCCATTACTGTTCCAAATCCTGCCAGGAGGAATGGAACCAGGATCTGGACCACCATGGAGCAGACGGACTCATTTGGCATGGTCTGAGCACAAGTTGGCCACTGTTCCTCATTATGCTGTAGATCAGTGGCAGATGTTGCTGATGACCTCAAATGGCTACTATGAAGCAAAGGGTCCAACTCTGTGTACTCATTGTTTGTGCCAAGTCCTGAAGAGCCATCATGTCCTCCACACCATACAGGTGGGATCTTCTGTCTATCGTCAGCTGATGTTATATTTATCTCTTTCTGATTAGTGTTACCGGCATCCATAATCTTTGATTAACTTTGTCAAATATTTATTGAAAGCCTTAAGATGTATGAATGCTTAGTAAATATTTTGTTAGAGATAATCTTTTCAAAGAGATTATCTTTTGCCCATGTATGTCTTTTCTTCTCACCATGCTATTATTTAATATATATTGTATTTTTTATCTTTGAAATATTTTTAAGAGAAGGAGGTGATCAAATATGCTGAATGACCTTCCAGTGTTTTCTAATGTTTTTTGCATCCATCTGCATCCATCCTAAAGAAAGGGAGGCGGGGGTTGAGAAAGAGACGAGGAAATCAAGACTGCAGGTAAACAACTGATATTGTGCTTGCAAGGCTTGTTGTTATCAGTAGTAGACCAATCAACTCCTTTTACATCAGTTTCTCCAAGCATACACTGACAACAAAGTCTGGATTGTGACCTTGTGTTTATGAAGTCCCCAACAGCCTTGTTCTGGTACATCTTTCTGATTTGCAGAATGACTATAGCTCATCCAATACCTTGGATTATATGCAAGTTGGTGGAACATTTTATATATTCATCACATGTGATATGAAAATTTGTTTAAAGTGTTTTAGTGTTCTTTATAGGTATTTTATTTCTCAAAATTTAGATTGTTATTTCATTAATGTAATTTATCAACATCTGCAGTTTAATCTTTAAAGCATTTTAAGATTTCTTTACTCAAAATGAAGTGTTACATAAATAATGAATATTACAATTATAATATTTTTCCAACAGTGTTTTGAGGCACATACAATTAACTTGTGATAGAATTAACCATTAATCCAAACAAACGATAAATAAATGTTGCAGTTAATTGTAACACAGCTGTAGAAAAACACAGCTTTTTACAAAAACTCTGATGTCCTGGGAAAGCAGAAACATGAAAATCTCTTTTCCTTCAAGCTTAGGTGAAATGTATCTTCACATCACATTATTATTACAAAAGAAACTCTGTCTACAACATATAAAGTGTGCATTACTCCAAGGGACCAAATATGTTAAAGTTATGAATGCAAATCTGCACAATATTTTTTGCAAAATGCAGCTTACCTGTAGGAAGACCAACAACATGCAACAATGACTCTGTAGGCAACCTAGTCCTTCGACGTCATGCTCTGTGTTGCCAGATTGGGTTGATAGTTTCCAACGGCTAAGATTTACCCCAAAGTATTAACGACAGCCAAAATATCATTGTATTTATTATAACATTACACCGCAGCACTTTAAACCAAAACTAAGAGAGTAATAACGACTACGGATCACACGTGAAGTAGAAAGTAGATCACGCGACGTATATTACATTATCCTAATGCCAGTTCTACGCAATTCCAGTTAATAACTGGCAGCTGCAATTCCCCAGATAATAAGCTTTATCTAATTAGGTGTAACACGAGAGGAAAGTCTTGACATAATGCCATCTTGACGTGTGCTGCACCCACCTTAAGTAGCCGTATTCAAGCCAAAACTGGCAACCTTGTTTAAACAACTGCCTGCTGACAGTGGACAGTGTATGTTGACACTGACTTCACCTGAATGCAGTCTGGTATATATGTTAGGAGTTTGACTACCAACCACAAACATTTAGAAAGTCGTGTAAAAGAAGGTTGCATTTTTCGCTGAAAGCGATTAAGTGAAATTCTTCAAAATGATCAAAGTAGACCAAATTAAATTGCATAAATTTGGCAAAACTGCATATGGTTTTCGAAAACCAAACATCATGTTTACGTCTGGCATAATAAAGTATATACATTTACGTATAACATCAACTTTTACTTTAAAATCTACTGTGATCTTGACACCGGAAACTCATGTAATAAGCAAATCATGGGACCCAAAGAGAAAGACAACATTCAGTAACGTTCAACTTTCTCCGAGCAAACGTCAGGGTGTCGGTGCAGTATTGTCAGGGTCTGTTCTCGGCTAAATATCCCTGATATTGAGCAGGATGGCAGGGGAATCGATCTCAGCCGATTGGGAATTTGACCGTTTCGACGACGGATCTCAGAGTACGTGAGGACTCTGTGTGGCTAGCTAGCCAGTGTCGTGAAGATGAAGAATTAGTCGTGCTTAACATGCTGTGATTTTATTGCTAGCAAATGTCGAAACATGTTGAAAAGCCGTGGTTTTTTTATGTCAGTGAGATGTAATGCTAACTATTATTCGATCCCGTGACCTAGGTGATTATTAAAAGGGCTAGTTATGCTAACGTCACCGTAAGGGTTTCTGGAGAATTAGCCAACGCTTTCCAGTTTAACGATTCAATGGTTAACCGTCCAATACGATTCGTCAGTGGTTATTAATTATATCACTAGCACTATAACTGGCTGGCTGCGGAGCTTGTTAGCTGCATAGTTTGATAACTCGAGATTTAGTCATATGACCATGACTGACAGAAATGTCTGGATACACACTGGCGTGCTGCTATCATTTTCTGGAGGGGGAATTTGAGGGAGTGTGATGGGGAATCGCCTAACCTTAAAAATAGTATTTGCTGGCTTTGAAAACCATAGCTGCCTTTTAAGAAGTAAATATTTGGTGACATTATAGTTTGGTTTTAAGCTACTAGCTGTGTAAAGTTGGGTAAAACTATTTAAAGCATTTTTCTTTGAAAGAGCAATTAAGCCTTGCATATAAATTTCGCGACAGTATTCTGATATGACATCACTTTTTGATGAACGGGTTTGTTTTATTTTGTTTCCATAAAATTGTGCAAATACTTTTTTCATTGAAATGAAAATGCTACAACAATGTTTGTACTTCTTCCACCTGTTTATTGAAGAATTGTGGGTGTTTGGCTTTCTTGTGTTCTAGAAATTCATACAGAAGTGCAGCTGAAAAACTATGGAAAGTTTTTGGAAGACTATACGTCTCAACTTAAAGGCATTGAAGAAGCCCTGGATGACTCCATTGGCGATGTTTGGGATTTTACTCTGGATCCGATAGCTTTGAAGGTGCGTCATTGTCCAGTGGATGTCCTTAATAAATTACTGTGGGATAACTCTAATTCACAAGGACACAAATATACCCAATATCCTTTTGTATTCTTTTTGCAGCTCCTTCCCTATGAACAATCCTCACTTTTGGAGTTGATTAAAACAGAAAATAAGGTGAGTACCAGTTGACCGATCTGAGTTTTAGCTGCTCTAATATAATCTTGAACAGCAAATATTGACTGGCTATTCTTTTATGGAAAAATTGGGATTTTGTGTACACTATGTGTGTGTGTTGGGGGAGGTGGTAGTGTGGGTGGGTGTGTGTGTATGTGATATATAATTTGTATTACATATGGCAATTTCAAGTAGAGTGATATAAAGTGATCAGTATTTCTCTGCTCATCATTTAGGTTCTTAATAAAGTCATTACAGTGTATGCAGCTCTCTGCAGTGAAGTTAAGAAGCTGAAGCATGAGGTGTGTGACACTGCTTGAGCCCTGTGTTTGGGTTAACCTGATCTTTTTTGATGAGGTGATATTTTTATTTGGTGTGTTTGTGTTTGTGTGTGTGTGTGTGTGTGTGTGTGTGTGTGTGTGTGTGTGCAGTCATGGCCTGGTGGTTAGGGAACTGGTCTTGTGACCGGGGGGTCGTGGGTTTGATCCCCAGACCTGAGGCCATGACTGAGGTGCCCCTGAGCAAGGCCCTTAACCCTCAATTGCTCACTTGTATAAAAAATGAGATAAAAATGTAAGTCGCTCTGGATAAGGGCGTCTGCCAAATGCCATAAATGTAAATGTAAATGTAAAAATGTGTGTGTGTGTATATATATATATATATATATATAAAACTATTTTTTTTTTTTTTTTTTTTTTGCTGTCTCCCCATTTAGGCTGAGACAAAGTTCTACAATGGTTTACTGTACTACGGTGAAGGGGGTAACATCTCTATTTACTTTATACACTCTTCTTCTCTCTTGCACCTTTAAGCAGTGACATGCAATGCATGAAGTGAATTTCTCTTCTGCATAATGTCCCCAACCCCAAAAATGCAGTACAAAGACAGTACAAAAATTGCGACAGGCTAGTTGTTAGCCAGATAAACCTCTTATAGTTCATCTTACAGAAACTACATACATAACTATTTCCTTTATAACCAAGAATCATAGGTGGGGTTGGCCAGTCTCACTGAATTATTGTGAGATATTTATTTAACAGTAGCATTAAAAAGGCTTTTCAGTTACATGTGCTACAACGTCTGTCTCGCTTATACTCACAAGTCGAAGTTCTATAACTAAGGTACACTGACAGTGATGTTTTACCAATACTTCAGAACGCTGAGAGGCTGCTACTGGCTAGCTTCTGTACTGAAAACAATCAAATAAATTGGATTACATCACAGAACCTGTCTAAAATATCACCAGAAAGGCCACATAGGCACATTCACAGCCATACAAGTAGATTTGATTACTAACAATCTTGAACAGAAATGTCATACTAAAGTAACCAGGAATATGTAAATATTCCTGGAATATGTAAATATTCCTGGAGTTGCCCTTTCCCAGAATAGCCCTTTCTATTTTACTAGGTATGAAATATGTCTATACACAATGTTACAACAAAGTAGCACAGTAGTGTCACATTTAAAAAGACTACTAGTACAATATAATATATATACATCACTACATTTTGTTGCTCTTTCTTCCTGTAATTGTTTTAATTAAACTTTTATTTGGCCAGAAATATAAATTACCTTTAGTAAAAGTGTACTGATAGTTTATCATGATAAAAGTTAACATGGTATCATATTGCTCACCCTAATGAGTGAAAACTTCTCAGAGTTGTGTTTTCTGCATGACAGTGTCCGACTCCAGTGTGGTGGAGGGGGAGTGTCAGGTGCAGATGGGGCGTTTTGTCTCCTTCCTTCAGGTAATGTTTGTGCACGTGGTATGAACTGATTGCATCAGCACCTGCTGATGGCTTGCTTTACCAGTGAGGCGTCCACTGTGAAATTTCTAATGATTGGTTCAAGTCTCTCATCATTCGTTCTGTATTCCCTCAACTGTGCAGGAGCTGTCTTGCTTTGTGACCCGTTGCTTTGAAGTTGTGGTTAATGTAGTCCATCAACTGGCTGCCTTGTATAACAGCAACAAGTGAGGTTTTCAGTATTAAGTTTGTTTTAGTTTCTGGAAGCATTCTGTGATGTGGTTTGTTAATTCAGCCTGTGCTGTTGAACCTCATTCACACTATCTGTCCTTTATTTTAGAGGTGCCACCAGAATCATTGAGTCAACCGGAGTACATTTTCAGGTAATTACATGTTATTTAAAATTTTTAATATGAAATTCATGTAATTCAGTGCGTGTTGGAAATCATTGTTTGATATATTGCTTTATGTGGTTTGGCTAGACAGTGTACGAGCACCTGGGTGAACTGCTCGTGGTTCTGATCACATTGGATGAGATCATGGAGAACCATGCCACTTTGAGAGATCACTGGAAGATGTATAAAAGGTGACTAGGAAATGGCATCTCAAACATTGAAATGTTGTGTTGGTTACAATTACAATTCTGAAATTAAATATATATTACAGTTCATGTGTAATTTTTACATGTTTTGGCTATCTCCTGAAACATGGCTATCACGTTTTGGATATCGCCAGTATATCATTAAAAAGTTATTTTATGCAAATATGATAGTATGTTATAAAATAATTCCTTTGTTGATGTTTGGATTTAAGAAACTATTGATTTGATTTAACAGATTACTGAAGTCTGTCCACCATAATCCATCTAAGTTTGGTGTTCCTGAAGAGAAGCTGAAGCCGTTTGAGAAGCTTTTGCTGAAGTTGGAGGGCCAGCTGCTGGACAGCATGATCTTTCAGGTTCCTACAGTATTTTTATTTTTCTCGTAAATGTAGGTCCTTGCAGAAGATGGTTTTAGTAAAAAAAATTATTCATAAGAGCTCACAAATGTTAGTTGTAGCGAGATTCTTTGGCTGTGTTTGGGGTTAATTGTCAACCTTGCTGACTGTTATAACCAGCCTCAGACAGTGCTGTTTGGAGTTCTTTATAACAAGTTTGGTACTTTCCCCAAATAGTTGAGGTTCTGAATTTGAATTATTCTTGAACACCTACAATTCCAAATTTCTACCCAATTCATAGTGTGAAATTAGATAAATTTGTGTAAATATATTAGTTGAAACGTATGTGATTTTGACTCTGACATCATGGGACACACATTCTCAAAAAACATAAATCTATGTGATCTTGAATGTGATGTGTGTGCTAAACCACCAATCTTTATTGTGTTTGATTGATCATGTATCTTAATTTTTTTTTTCTGTTCCTGATAGGCTTGTGTAGAACAAAGATTTGATAATCCTGGGGAGGGCGTGTCGGTCTCTAAAAACAGTGCCTTTGCCGAGGAGTTTGCTCATAACATTCGAACTATTTTTGCAAATGTGGAGTCGAAACTTGGTGCGTATGTGGTTTATTTGATTACTTCTGTGATGAACTGTTGATTACTTCAGCATTTAATTGAATGCATTCAGTGATGTTTTAGAAAATACTGAAGATTTTCAGCTATTTGCTAATTTGTGGCAATTCAAGGCTTCTGTGTAACTTGGGGTGTTTTCAGGAGAACCGGCAGAGATCGAGCAGAGGGATAAGTACACAGGAGTCTGTGGCCTCTTCGTCTTGCACTTCCACATCTTCCGAACTGTTGACAAGAAGCTCTACAAGTCTCTGCTGGATGTGTACAAAAAGGTTTGTGTGACCAATTGTCAGTGAGCTGTGTGTTGAGGAACAGCTCTTGCCCATTCAAGCATTGCTTCCTTCTGTTTTACTTTCAAGGTTTTATATATTTTATATATGCTGGATTATTAAGACATAAGTGAACTAAGTGTTTACACAAGTCCAGCTCTGGTCTCGAAGAGCCAGATTTCAGCACAGTTTGGTGATTTCCATAATCTAATCCACCTGGTTCAACTCACCAAACTGTGCTGGTGCACGTGGAAATGTTATACCGTTGCTTTTTTAGTATGATTAAAGCGATTCACCTTCTCATCAAGGTCCCTGCAGTGACACTGACTGCCAACATAATCTGGTTTCCTGACACATTTTTGATTAACAAAGTCCCGGCGGCAGCCAAACTCTTGGATAAGAAAAGTGTCCAGACTATTCGCACCAGCAGAGATGTATTCTTACAACAGAAGGCACAGACATTGACCAAGTGAGTTTAATGTTGTGACATCATTTTTTTATGTATACATGTGTGTGGTGAATCGGCACTGAATAGTTTACAGCTGAATGAACACGTAAGAATTTGTTAACCCAATCCAAGGGAGCAAAATTGCTGCTGTTCTCTGGGTGGGAAGGAATGTATTATTAGTCCCTGCAAATCATGAAGGTCTGTGTGCTTGAACCTGCTGACAAGGGCTGTTGACACTCTCCTCCAACTGCATGTAGCTTCTCTGTGAGGCAGCACGGCCAGCTTCACATGTCTCAGAGGAAGCATGTGCTTGCCTGCACCCTCCACAGATGGTAGTGGTATAACAGGGAAGAGGGAGCTGGCTAGCTAGTCAGTGGACAGGAACTGGCTTAATTACTAAAGATGGGGGGGATAAAATGTGCTAAAACAATAAAATGCCTCCTGTAGTGTTTTGTCTGTGAGACCTGTCTGTCCTTCCTGAAACCTCCTGTCTCCCTTCCCCCAGGGATGTGCAGTCTTACTACGTATTTGTCACCTCCTGGATGATGAAGATGGAGGCAATCTTGTCTAAAGAGCAGAGGGCTGACAAACTTTCAGACGACCTGAGTAACAGGTGCAACGTCTTTGTGCAGGTAAAGAAGGCCATAATGTTTAGGAAGATTGGCATGTAGCCATCAGAAGGCATAGCATATATTTATGCTTGTTGGTCCATTGACTTTATCTAGCATTAAACTTCAGGTTTCAGAATTGGGGCTGTAACATTATTTTTAGATTTGTAACTTACCTATGTGCATTTACCTCCATATTGCTTCAGGTACGCTTAAATACGTAATACATTTTTCCCAAATTGTTAATCTGCGATATTTGTCAAAGGCGCAAAAATGAATAAATTATGGTTTCATGGGGACCTGTCTACACAGAGCTTCTAATCTGACCATGTATGTTGTCTGCAGGGAATTCTATATGCCTACAGCATCAGTATCATCATAAAGACCAGCATGAACATGCACATGTCCATGCAGCGACCCATGACCAAGACGTCTGTGAAAGCCCTGTGTCGCCTGGTGGAGCTGCTCAAAGTGAGCGTTCTTCTGTGTCGCCACTATTTTAGAGACTGAGAGCAGCGTTCTGGAGTAAATGAAGCCCTTAATTCTGCCTTGAATTTGAGGTCTGATGGTGATTTTTGTTTATATTCGGTACATACCTTTTTAAGGTGCTGAGGTTTTGTTCGTTCAGATAGCTGGTCTTTGATGTTTTGCGGGATATTAAGTGAAAGCACAGTTTTCGTTGCTTTTCAGGGGATACTTAATAACCCCAGAAAACACATTCTAAATCAAACTGCAAGCTTGACTTGTATTTACCATGGATTTAAAGGTCTCAGTGTAACACATTTCATGATTTTCTAAACTCTGTATTCAGCATTTGTTGATGACATGTATGTATTTGTTTTATTTTTAATCAAAGGCAATAGAACACACATTCTACCGGCGATCTCTAGTGGTGGCAGATTCTGTGTCTCACATCACTCAGCAGCTGCAATCACAAGCTCTGTCCTCCATCTCTACAGCTAAGGTACAGACCTCACTGCGTTCTTCTGGAGTCTGGAGCATCGTTTTATACTCAAGCTCTTTGTATTAAGGATGAAAAATTAAATGGGTGTAAAAAATGTAATGTTTAGGAAACCTGGTGTTTATGTAGGGGTTTATTTTTTCTTAATGTTATTTCTCCATCTGTCTCATCATCTTCATCTGTGTCATTGTACTGCATCACTGCATGCTACCAAATCTATTTTACTTTTTGAATGACCAGCATTTTTATCCCTGCTTGCAACCCCTTTGCTTTTTGATCTTTGGGATGTTAAGAATGGTGGTTCTTATCTCCATGGAAACGGAGCACATTTCTGGTCACACACTGTTTGGGTTGTGTTCCTACAAGGAATAATTTTTATTTGTATCGTTTTACTTACAAGGACATATTTAGGGTTCACACACACATAGTGTGGGAACCCTATTGTAATTGTTAGAATTTTTCTTTCTTATTATTCTTTGTCCCATTTTTTGACCTAAAACGTATTGTGCAGCCTAGACCGTAATGCCTAGAAACCCCAAACTTGGCAAAAAGGTTCAGTTACCTCCAAGGACCAGATTCCCATACAGGGACCCAAATTGGCCTGATGGTGGCGCTATAGCGGACCATATTGACTTTTTGTCCATATCTTCTACACCGTAGGTCCTAGAACCAAAATTCCAGTTCCTATACATTCCTTGACTAAATTCAATAGGACAATTAATATACAACCATTAAGCTCCGCCCACTTAGATTTCGAGTTAATTTGCATAATGTGCAAAATCACACACATCTTTGAGCGCGAACTAGTCCCTGGATTTTTCACATACATGCACATATGTGGTATCAAAACGTTCAGAAGAGTCTGAACTTTAAAACGTATCCAACAAAAATGCTAATTTCTTCACTACCTAGTAGGTATAAGCCAATCAAATGAGGGGGCGTAAATTCAATAGTAAATTTTGCGTATATGGAGCTCTAACTTAAGAAAACTTGCATGTAATGAGATGGCACTTCACAGACAGCTTCCCTGTGAGGGTCTGGGGCAGCTCGCAGAGGTTGCCATACCTCACCTGCTAGGGGGCGCTGTAACATGCAAAAATTTGCCCCATGCACTCAGATTGGCCGATCCACATGAAACTTGACAGACATCATCTATGGGCCTCTGGAAACCAGGTCCTAAAGCAGACATGCCATACTTCCAAAATGGCTGACGTAATCGGCCAATCAGTGATCGGCACGCGTTTGACAGGCTTACAATTGGTCGATCTGCACGAAACCTCTTGGGTGTGGACAAGTGCACGCCCCCTATGACATAATCCAGCCGGGTGTCGATTGGCCACTGGGGGGCGCTATTGCAAAAAAAGCAAGTGTATCCCCTACATAATTCCACTTGGGAACATGCAATTGGACTCTTTTGATTCCTTGCAGTAGTGCGAACAACTTTCCCATTACATGTCCTATTAAAAAATGCACAGTTTATTTACAGTTAATAATAGTTTGAAATCATCACTTTTCATACTCCTCCTAGGATTTTCATACTATCATGTCAAGCAAAGTCTTATAATACTCTACAGAGTGTGAAATCAAAAAACAATCCAAAGATTTTGGATTTGAGGACACTTATACCTGCTAAATATTTTTTTAATGGACAGCATCGATACATATAATATTCATATTCTTAAAGCTCTTTCATATTTTACCCAATTCTGACCAAAATGCACAAGCCCATTCAGAATCCCATCCTGAACAAATTTGTCAAGTTTCATCTAAATCGGTTATCGTATGGCTCTACAGTGCAGTATTATATACAATGCATAAGAATGCATGTAAAGTCCCTCTGTCACCTTCTCCTTCTCACACGCACGCAAGCTGAAACTCACACTCTCAGTCTCTCTCACACTCTCACCCACATTCCCCCTCCCATCTCTGTGCCCTAAGTAAACATTGCTCTGGCTACCTAGATCTCTCTGTGTCTATTAACCAGGCACACACACATACAGGCGCAAGCAGGCCTTCCTATAGTATTCACAATGACACTTCCCTAGCCATACCCACCCATATCTCAGTGACTAACACATGCTTATACAAACTGATATTTGGCTTCTTTTTGTCTTTCACACAAACACACAGACACACACACCTTTATACCTATATGTATGTATAGTTTCTATGTATACTTATGTATGTATGTATTAGTATATGTTGTCATAGTTTGAGTACATACACTACCACACACACACACACACACACACACACACTTCTACCTAAATGTATGTATAGTTTGTATGCATATCTGTCCAGTCATAACAGTCATGTCAGTCCAGTCATGTCAGTCATTTCAGTCCAGTCATATCAGTCATGTCAGTCCAGTCATGTCAGACATAAGTCATGTCAGTCATATCAGTCATGTCATTACAGTCATGCCAGTCATGTCACTCATTCCAGTTATGTCAGTCATATCAGTCATATTACTTTTGTTCATCATGCCAGTGATGTCATTTCAGTCATGCCAGTCATATCAGTTATGTCAGTCATGCCAGTCATGTCAGTCATGTAATGCCAGGCTTTGCAGACTACATTCATACTTTGAATACACGGGCAGTCATGTTAGGCGTGCAAGGTGTGCAAGGAGTGAATTAACAAAGCATAGTCTCTGGCACCCTCAATCTCTCTCTGTCTGTAATATACAGGCCCAATCATGTATAGACACATGCAGGCCTTCCTATATTGTTCACATAGATGCAGCCCTAGCCAGATGTGTTATTTCTGTGTCTCCCTTTCTGACACACGCAGATGTCATCACACTCTATCTGTAGAGCACACACTGGCCAAACCCAAACAGCTTCTTTTTCACTTTTAGGTCTAAAGGACCTTTTGGGCTTCCTTTTGCCTATTGAGGCCAAAATATGCCTATTTGTGTGTGAACCCGCCAATCGCCGCTTGCGGCTATATTTTCCTGTTGTTTTTTTGTTTGTTCTTACAACATCTTTCACATTGAACAATATGGTAATATAGCTGGCGACACTGAATTAATTGAATAGAATTATAGATCTCTTCACTGTAGTAGTCTAAGGAAGAGGGCTCTAAGAGAGACTTTTATGGGTTTTGAATATATTGTTTTTGTTTTATTGCTAAAATCCTTAGGTTCCAATCATCTGCTGTATTATTGGTTTACTTAACTGCTGAAAGGGTATGAAAAGTGAGTAAGGAGACATGTCCTTTGGTTCGTAGTGTTCAGTCCATTCTGTGCCTTTGTATCCTTCACAGGGATGATCTCTTTGGTTTGTAGTTGAATAGTACATGTAGTGCTGATGCTTAGGTACTGGCTAAATTGTAAATGAAGTCTGTGGGTCTACACTTAATCTTAAATGAGAGCACAAGTAAACGGTAGGTAGCACACCAGCTGTAAATCTATTATTGCAGGTATAAGTTCCCTGTCTGATGTCCTGTCTCATTGTGCCCATATATTAGATCAAAGCCCTAACTACTAGCATTGATGAAATGTTAATGTGTCAGGTTATCCTTGATTGAACAATAGATCTCTGACATCAGTAGACTATTGACAAGTTGGAGTCTTGTACATTTGATCCAGTATAGATGTCTGTTGCAAGCAGGACAAAGAACAAGCTGTAAGGATGCTGATTATAGCGTATGCTGGGCCACACAATAGTGTCAGCAAGGGTGGAATAATTAAACCACAGCTAATGTCAGTTTATTGCATTATGGAGTCAGATTAATTCAGTCATTAAATTATTTCATGCATTACACCTTTGCCACTCCTGCGTTTCCTGGTACAAGCAAGTGGAGTAGAGCAGTTACCAATCAAATCTAACCAAAAGAAATGAACAGTGGCTTCAGTGAGGTCCAAAGTGCAAACAAGAAGCTAAACAGTTGGAATCAACTGTCACTGGACCAGAGGAGCTAGTAGCTCTGGGTCAGAAACGGGTCTGCCACTAATGACCATGTAATTATGAGATGTGCCACATCCTGTGATGGTAATAACATGTGCTGCTGACATCTCATCAGCGGCAACAACAACCGGGGCTTGATTAAAAGGATGAGAAGTGGAGGACTGAGTCACTGCAGGTCTTCTATATTTTATGACCATGTGACAATGGAACTGTGCAGAAGTCATAGGAAGTGGTGGCTACCTTCCCCTGGGTGATATGCATGGAGTGTGTGCCAGTGATTCAGAACCTAGCATTTATGCTGTTTTAAATGTGTTAAATTGTTTACCTCATATTTGCATTTAAATTTTTACTCCCTTGGTATTTATTTGTCACCAGTGGTATTTATGTTCATTGTTTCCAGTATTCCTGTGCAGTTATGATAACGGCATTATCTGAACTCTCAATACTAATGTATATACAATAAGTTGAGGTTGTTTTGTTGACGTTCAAGTGCTTCTGTTTTGTGCTGTAGAAAAGGGTGATTTCCGATAAGAAGTACAGCGAACAGAGACTGGACGTGCTGTCAGCCCTGGTGCTGGCGGAGAACACTCTGAATGGGCCGAGCACCAGAGAGAGGAGGCTGGTGGTGTCTCTGGCACTCAGCGTGGGCACTCAGATGGTGAGGGCGCATGACGTTTGGGTTTGGAGTGATCCTGCTCCATGCACATCGTTCACACAAGGTTGTTTAACATTTAAATGCAAATGTGGGTCAGTTATTTGCTCTGATGTGATTTTTTTTTTTTTGCTTCTTTGATGTAGGAAGTAATTTGTATGTATTTTGGGAAGGATATGGCAGTCCATTTCTCCATTGTATCTTTTTAATGTACTTGCTGGTCAGACTTGGTCTCCTGTGGTTGGTAGGTCAGGAGCATATCTGTAGCAGGGTTCATTTGCCTATGGGGAAACATGGTTTGGCCTTCTTCCCAGACTACCATAACTTTTACATGCTTTCATTCAAGTGTTTTACAAATTGTAGGGCAATTTCTGAAAATAAATCAGCAAGAGAAAATACTCTGCAAATACTCTGTAGATGGCATAACGAGACTGAGTCTGTAGCAGACACTTAATACATTTTTATTTGTTTAAAAAAAAATCAGTTTCCATTGCACTTTACTGCATCACACTTTGTTTGTGTATTACATCAATTACATAACTTATTGCATATACTCGTGTTTTTATTTTATTCCTAAGAAAACCTTCAAAGATGAGGAGCTTCTGCCTTTACAACTTGTCCTGAAGAAGCTCGACCTGATTGGTGAATTACAAGAGAGGTGAGGGACATATTCAGACACAGACCCAGTAATCAGTGGTTTCTTTTCTTTCCTTTTTGTTGTTGTTTTTTTTTTTCCTGAAAGTCATGTAGACATGTCTCCTCTCCTCAGGGTGAAAGTACACTCCGACTGTAGCTTTCTCTACTGGCATCGTGCAATCTTTCCCATTTACCTGGATGACGTGTACGACAACGCTGTGGATGCAGCAAGGATGCACGTACGTCTGCTAACGTTTTCCTGTTCATATCCCATAGCTGCGGTTACGGTTGACATCCGTCTATTGGAACTGATACTCCTCTGTGATATCACATGAAGCAGAACACGAGATCCCATAACATTTGCTTCTAATTGTGTAGTGGGTAATTTGTTGTTGTTTGGTTCGTGGTTTTTGACAATGCTCATGGTGCCCTTCAGTACATGTTCAGCGCTCTGAGAGACAGCGTGCCTACCATGCTATATGCCAAACACATGGAATCCTGTGAGCAGTTACTGGACAGTTATGACAAGGAAATCATGGAGGTGTTCACCGAGGTGAGATCACATCAGCACACATCAGGAATTACAAATGACATTAAGTTAGTAATAAGACGATGCTACTTCTTGACACTCCGATTGGAGAAAGGTTCCATGACCTGGGGCGGCTAATCTCTGTATGGCCTCTTATTTAGCATTTGCTGGACAAGCTATGTAAGGAGATAGAGAAAGACCTCCGGCTCTCCGTTCACACACACCTCAAACTTGATGACCGCAACCCTTTCAAAGTGGGCATGAAGGACCTCACTCATTTCTTCTCCCTCAAACCTATACGCTTCTTTAACCGCTTCATTGACATCAAAGGTACGTGGAATAGAGGCATGTGTACAACACATTAATGATTTGGAATAAAACTCATTGCCCAACGAGGTCTGCGGGTTAAAAATCCCAGAGTTTATTTTGTACTGTGTTGGCAAAGTGCTGCAAATAATGTTCAAAGGTGTATTTGATGTTATCATTTTTATATCACAATATGTAAATGAATTGTGTTTTTATCCTGTCATTGTGCGCAGTGTAACAAATGATGTTTATTGTTCCTGCAGCCTATGTAACGCATTACCTGGACAAAACATTTTACAACCTAACGACTGTGGCTCTTCATGACTGGGCCACATATAGTGAGATGAGGAACCTAGCCACACAGCGCTACGGCCTGCTCATGACCGAGGCCCATCTGCCCAGCCAGACGCTTGAACAGGTGTGTTGTGTAAACACTGCCCACTTATTTTCAAGGCTCAAACACGTTCCATCAATACCTTATTTAAATGGACACAGATTTCTACATTGTAATATCACTTCTTCTTTTTTTTAGGGCCTGGATGTATTGGAGATTATGAGGAACATCCATGTTTTTGTCTCACGATACCTCTACAATCTGAACAACCAGGTTGGTCTAGTTTTCCAACATTATTTATTAGATTCTTTATATCAGTCAATATTAGTGTGTTAACCATTTTTACTCTGCTGGGGTTCTTTTTTGGTTGTTTTTTGTAGATTTTCATTGAGAAGACCAGCAACAACAAGCACTTGAACACAATCAATATTCGGCACATTGCAAACTCCATACGCACCCATGGGACCGGCATCATGAACACAACTGTAAGTGAACTTCTATTAGAATGTGATCTATAATAGCGGATCATTCTGCTTTATTTCTGGAGCTCCGTTGCTTGCCCAGACTGAAGGTCATGCTGTTGTATCTCGAGCACGTACGCATTCTTTGCTCACGCTCACCTGTGCAGCACTGAGCAGCTCAGTCCCAACATTTCTGTGCAGGTAAATTTCACATATCAGTTCCTCCGGAAGAAGTTTTACATCTTCAGCCAGTTCATGTATGACGAGCACATCAAGTCAAGGCTCATCAAAGATATCCGCTTCTTCAGGGAAACAAAAGATCAATCCGATCAGAAGGTAGAAAATGTAGCTATGCTTTTATTGACAGCCTTAAGAACATCGTTTCTATACACTCATGTATATTGTTTCTTTTGGGGGATAAATGTTTAGTACCCATTTGAGAGGGCCGAAAAATTCAACCGAGGTATCAGGAAGCTAGGTATCACTCCAGATGGCCAAAGCTACCTGGACCAGTTTAGACAACTCATCAGCCAGATTGGTAAGCCTTAGTTAGTCATTTTATTCTTACATACATTTTAAGGTATGTAAGTTATTACTTGTTAGGTTCACTTCTCATCCCCGTCTCTCCTAGGAAACGCAATGGGCTACGTGCGGATGATCCGCTCTGGGGGTCTTCACTGCTGCAGCAGTGCCATCAGGTGGGGTCACGTTCAACGCACTGCATGTTCTCCGAGAAAAAGATGTCTTGAGGTGACGCGCATATTTCTCCTGCTTCAGGTTTGTGCCAGATCTGGAGGACATTGTAAACTTTGAGGAGTTGGTGAAGGAGGAGGGCCTCTCTGAGGAGACCCAGAGAGCAGCAAGGTTAAGCTCTATACCTCTACTTCTGACTATTCAACTTTTCCATCTCAAAGTTACACTGAAAAACTTGCAATGTCAGAATCAGAAACCTCAGAAAATCTAAAAAAAAAAAAAAAAAAACATGTCTTGACTATAAAGTTTAAATTTTTCATCAGGAAATAAGAAAGCAGCAGTACAACACCCAAACAAACTGTTTCATTTCAGCCTCCTGGACTGTGTGCTCAGTGACTTAACCAGTAACTCTGCAGAGGGGACGGAGTATTTTAAGATGCTTGTGGGAGTGTTTGCCCAAGAGTTCCGCAGTGTCAAGAACATGCACTTGAGGAACTTCTACATGATTGTTCCTCCTTTGGTGAGCGGCAATTTTCATTGTTTTTTCTGCAGCACACTTGTTTCTCAAATATGGCTTGTCTTCTCTGACCTCTTGTAGGGTTTCTAGAATTACTTTTCTGATATTTGTCACCCTTTCCTTTAAAGACAGTAAATTTTGTGGAGCACTCAATCAGTTGCAAGGAGAAGCTGAACAAGAAGAACAAAAACGGAGCGGCATTTACAGATGATGGCTTTGCCATGGGTAAGAGTCACATCCACTACTGTCACATCCACTACTTTTGTATTCTTCAAATGAGCAGTATCTCTTACCACTCTGTTTGCTCCTAAGGTGTCGCCTACATCCTGAAGCTTCTGGATCAGTATCAGGAGTTTGACTCTCTGCACTGGTTCCAAGCAGTTCGAGAGAAATACATGAAGGAAATGAAAGCAGTGGTGAAAGAGCAGAATGTCCAGGCTACCAACCAAGATGAGAAGCTCTTGCAGACCATGAACCTAACACAGAAGCGACTGGATGTCTATCTGCAGGTGTGCTGCGAGATGAACCTCACAAACGCAACTAATCTTGGGTTAAACAGGAGCATATTGGTTGAAGGAGTTTGTTGGGTGGTGTTGATTGTGTTTGAATTGAATCCTGGCACTGCTGATATTCTCTGGGTCCTTTTTTTAATTTTGCAGGAGTTTGAGTTGCTGTACTTCTCCCTGAGCAGTGCACGGATCTTCTTCAGGGCTGATAAGACTGCAGCAGAAGAAACCCAAGAGAAAAAGGACAGAGGTCTGTCAATTGCTCTTTGTTAGAAACGTAGTGCCTCACAAACTGCTAAAAGAGGGCAAATTATTGCACACATACATTTCAGGTGTGCCTACCGACATGCCCACAAAGTTCACTTTAAACATCCCCTTCCAGTCAAAAGCTGCATCTGTTCTTTTTATTTAACTGTCTTTCAGAGGATGGTGGTAAAGCGGATGTTTCTTCCTCTCAGCCAGCTGTCTCCAGTGTCAAGTGAGACAACAGAGCAGCTCTTGCTACAGGTCTTGGGAGATATTAAAGACTGGAAAAAAGTCATAAATGTCAAACTTGTCATTTGTACGGTATCTCGGCCTATAAAAGAGATAAAGGCCTCCATTCTCTGACCAGGAGTTGGATAGGTACAAAAATGCAATCTTTGTTACTTATCATGCACTTATTCTGACTGGAACTGACTGTGATTTGTGATCTGTGGCCAGCTTTTAGAAGTGTATGCTTTCACCACCGGCCATGCTGATCCTCCTGTGCTACATTCACATTGTGATCAATCAAAAAACACTACACTGCTCAGTTGTGCACTTTGGCAGCTGGTGGGTGTATTGTTTCTAAAGTCTTGAGGAATGTTTGGAAATGGAAAAAGTTTTGCTATTTGAAGTAGTATGAAGGACAATGGAATGTGAATGTATTAATAACGACTTTCATTTGTTTATCAGATTTTTCTCTCAAATGTACAAACTGGACTTACATTGAATTCTACATTGAATAGGGATTTCAGTATTTTTCTATAATCTGACTGTAATAACAGTCCTGTAATTTACTTAAGTTACCTTGATTAGTTTAGAATCAGGCACAGGGGGTTTTTGGCAGGTTTGAGCTTCATCTTCTTTTACACCATCCAGACTAATCGACATTACTCTGTCTTGTACTTGAGATGTATGCTGTGTGATGAAAGTGTTCAATGCAGACATAGGAGGGGCTTTTCTCTAAATGATAAATCATGAAGTCATGAATGTGACTATAATCAAGAGGAATCTAGAAGCACTGAATGAGATGCAACATCTCATTAAAGAAGATGCTGAATTGAGAGAGTGAAGTGCCATGTTGTGTTTAATTTCAGTAACATTCCAACTGAATGTTGACTCTACATGCTCCTGTACTCACCTTTTGTAAAATTGTGTACAATTAACCATTGTAAATGCTGTGATAAAGACATTTCTTAATAGATATTGCATATAATGTCTTGTGTTTATTCAACTCACACTTACTGATAAGTCAGTTATTTGCAACAGGGGAATTAGTAAGACAATTCTCTTGTCCAAGGGACCATAAAGGTAGTCAAGCTGTTGATGTTGCCAATTCTGTTCAACTGCATTAAACTTAACTGATAAACGAATGCAACCAATCACCTGTCCTTTGATCTATAATAGGTCATTAATAAAGGCTGAAAAAATTCAAATTTGCAGCAGTATATATAATATACCGTGCTGCTTGAACATTTGTGAACCACCCAAAACATGGCCATTGTTTTCTTGAAATAAACATCCAAATCTCAGTTTATACAGTGGACTTTCAAAATAAGAGACAAGATATACACTTCATTATTTATTCAACAAAAGTAATTTCTCAAAACTAAATCTGTGCAAATGTATGTGGACTCTTAGTAGCTTGTGGCATCTGATTTTGCAGCCATTATTTCAACCAAACATCATCTGTAACCTCAAACAAGCATCTCACTTCTGCTTTTTGGGATTTTGCCCACTCCTCCTTGCAGAACTCCACTAGTTGAGAGAGGTTGGAGGGACATCTCGAATGTACCACCCACTTCAGATTTTGCCACAATATTTTTTTGGGATTGAAGTCCAGACTTTGACTGGGCCAAACCAGAGTGCAAATCTTTCTCTTAAGCCATTCCTTGGTACGTTTGCTGGAATGCTTTGGGTCATTGCGTGATCCATTTCAGTTCCAGCTTCAACTCCCTGACTGATGGCAGGAGTTTGTGGTGAAGAATGTGTTGATAGGCCTGCGAATTTATGCTTCCCTTGATAATATGGAGTTGTCCAGGTCCTGAAGCAAAAGGCAGACCCAGACCTTCACATTTCCACCACCATGTTTCACTGTTGGGATGAGATTCTTCTCTTTATATGCAGTGTTGACTTTACTCCAACTTCTCTGACTTGTGATTTGTAGCCAAACTCATCCAAGAGCCTCTGGTTTGTCCAAGCGCTCTTTTCGTTCTTTAGAGCAGAGGCTTTCTTCTAGCAACTCTCCAATTAATGCCATGTCTTGATTGTAGAAGCATGTACACTTGCATTGTCCCAGATGCTGCCAGAGAGGTCTGAAGGAGGTGATGTATGGGTTGGCCTTTACCTGAATTCTTATCTTTCTGGTGCTTCTTGGTGTAAGTTTCAATGGCCACCCACTTAGAGGCATAGTTGAGTGCCCTCCATTTGTAAATGATTAGTCTTACAGTGGATGGATGGAGCTGGTCTTTTAACTTTCCATAGACTGATGGGCTGTCACCACCTTCCTCCTGATGTCCTCAGATGTCTCCTTTCCTCTCAGCTTTGTTGACATGTGTGCTTTATGTCTTGGCATGACAATGGTGTGGTTGGTTTCCTCACCCTTTTAATCAGTGGGGCTCAAGGATGTCTCATTTGATTGGTCTGCTTAATTGATCGATTGCTCACTTTTGAGCCGAGTCTTTTACCTGACATAAATGTAGCTGTGGTTCATTTACTTCTGCACATGCTCTGATTCCATGTTTCATGTAGTCTGCTGGCAACACAAGTAATTTACCTCAAAAGAAGTAAATGGAATTGATGATATAAACCTGACATTTTATATACAAAAACTGGTGAATCATGACTCAAGAATCATGGCAAAATCTAAACTATTCAAGTTCACAAACTTTCAAGCAGCACTGCTTATAGGTATACTACCATCTATAAGATTAGGTGATTGTGTGTCTCTTGCAGAAATATCTCTTTCAGTAAGGATTATTTTCATTTTTGATATGTATATACATGTACATGTACTTTCAGACTATTTCATTTTGGTTCAGTCATGGCCAACTCTTACTACTCTCATATGTAGCACTCAAAGCCCAGCACAGAGAGACAGACACTGGTTCAGGAAAGCCATTCTGCTTTATTATAAAGAAAAGAATGAAGCTTTATGTGATCAGAAAATACAAGACTGGTCTGTTTTTTTTTTCCCAGTGGTGCACCGGTTTTCCTTTTCCTATGAAATGCTTCTATTCAAACAGCTGCAACCGAAATGTTTCCACCCTTTGTTTTAGGGGTATGGATGTCCTTGGTTCGAGAAAATCAGGCTTTCCTCTTTTTTTTTTTTTATTTACCTTGGTCTTAAGTAAACAGGGTAACAAACGTGAATCCCTGTCTGGCAGCTCAACATTATTAACACTATTGTTTTTATTTTTGATTTTTTTTGGTTGTTTCTTTTTATTTCTAACACATAATGCCACCACTGCTCACCTCCTAAAAAATGAGGCTGAGCAAAGAATAGTTACCTTTTTCCAAAATAGACGTTATGTATATATATATAGATACAGATATCTATATATATATAATATATACACATTCGTACATACATATCTTTATTCATGTGATGTCCAAAAAATTAAAAAAAAAATGTACACGTTTATTACAAAATCGTAACAAAGACTGAAAAGTGTTTTTTTTTCTTTTTCCTGGAACAACGTAGCTCAGTAATCTCACAACCCCTTTGATGAGGATGATCCACAAGCTGTTCCCACAATTGTCACTAAAACAGTCTGATTTGTTATTATTGGAGTTCAGCAGAGAAAACCTGACCTGTTCATGGGATCAAATGCATGGTTAAGATGGCGGATCAAAGGAATGTTCAGGAGGAGAACAAAAAAAGTTAAAAGAACAAGGGAGAGAATCCATGGTGTTAACAACAGGCTGTGTATCCTTCCAGACAAAAACAGGAGAAGAGTTTTTTTTTTCCACATAAAAAAGCACAAAACAATTTTTGTGTTCTTTTATTACTAAATAGTGCAACAATGAACATTGCATTTTTTCTGCCCTTTTGTATTCACATGTATTGGATTGATTTTGTCTGTCCTGTTTACTAGCACAATACGTTTCGGAAAACGAAACGTAGCCTTTTTTTTGTTTTTACTGCTGTGTGTTTGTTGTACTGAAAGTCAGTTCTCCTGCCAGCGACCAAATGGGCTTTTGATCTAAGGCGTAAACAAAACACAGACCCGTGCTCAAAATGAAAACAGAGAAAAGCAAGAGGGTATTTAAAAACAGTGAGAGCGTGTTTGAGTGTTGTTTTGGGCAGCACATAATTTTTAAGGCAGGGACCCCCCCCCTAAGTTCTTAAGGTGGAGACCCCCACCCCTCTCCCACAGTCCTTGTCCAGACAGGTGAGGAATAAAACCAGGTTGTGGTAGGGCGGGCCGGTTGGCTGGCCCTGAGGTCTGCTCTTGGAGCTTGTAGACGCTAAGTGCCTCAGAAGGCCTGCTGGGCCGGGTTGTAGTTGAAGGTGGTTGGCACATGGGGCCGCTCCTCAAGCTTGTCGTATTCTAGATGAAACTCCTTAAAACGCAAATAGAAGGAAAGACACTTTATAGCTTTGGGAAATACTACCAGTGTTTGTGCAAATAAGTCAATACTATGCATTCTGGGAGGTAATTATAGGGCCGTCAAGAAGGACCAGGGGTTAATAATTTTACCTTAGCTACCTTCCTCCAGTTAAGACAATCAAAGAAGTAGTATGTCCCTCTCTCATAGGTGTTGGTCTTCAAGGTGGGCTCCATGCCTGGTGCTCTTGTAATCCACACCCTCTCCTCCTTATGGTACCTCCAGTCTCTGTTAAAGCTGCAGTACAGGTGTCAAATAAGGCACAGATTAAGGCTAAATAATTCATATGGTCCATTACGTTTGCCTAAAGACATTCAAGCCCTATGCCCTTAAAGCGTGCTACATACACGAGCTTAGATGTGTAAACGTTTATATGCATGCTCAGGTAAAAATATGGAGTGGTGCGTACAGTTCCACAGCAGCTAAGAGCTGTAGAAGGTCTCCTCCATTCATGTAGTAGAGGTAGAACAGCAGATCTTCTCCATAACGTGCCAGTTTTATTGCAGCCAGCTGTAAAAAAAATTCATTCATAAAAATAGAATGAATATAAAAATTATATATGTTGTCTTTACAGAACAATAAATGAGAAGACAAACATTCGGTTGAATTAAATGTTTTATACTTATACAAACTAAAAATTCCTTGATCAAAGAGATTCTATATCCCACAGAGGGAACTGGTTAAGTCCAAAGATTCTACGAAAAGACATTCAGCGTGCCCACCAGAAATGAACTGGTACTGTTATGTAATGTTACATCACTGTCACATACCTTGTCCCTTATATGAATGTTGGTTAAGTACTCAGAAGGTACATGGAAGTCTGCAAAAAACAAACACAACATGCCAATTACTGAAAAGCTAAGTATTAACTCTCTAACACCAACTTTACACCAGATTAACAAAACAGACGCTGACCAATGTCCTGTGGCCGACACGGTGCAGAAGCCCAGGGAGATGCAAATTTAGGATACAGGTTTCTATTGGAAAAGGGTAAAACACAAACTTTTAAACCAATAGCAATACCAAGATACCGAAGATTTTAAAGTTATTGCAAGCGCTTGCCAGTGAGGGGTCAAACAGAAAGAAGCTGTGAGTGCATGCTCTCTAGTGGAACAGACAAGTCTCATACTCGGGTGAATTGAGATTCAGCCCCAGTGTGGTCAGGTCACTTCCTAATGCCAGGTGAACCATCCCAGGGTCCGTCTCAGCTGCTCGTATGAATGCCAGAAGCCCGATCATTCCAAACTGGTCTGTCACCATTCCTGAAGGAATGTTTGTCACCTTGCCTGTGGGAAGAGCATCGATATACCAGGATTAGGACCGATTCTATAATTGATCAAGTCATATGTCAACATAAGTGCCGTTTGTGTCACTGATAACTGTTTTTATAGGTTTTCTTTGTTTCTTCATTCGCTTAACATTTTCTGAAACTCTTTCTCACACATTTACAACAATGCAATATTCATTAGAATGGCAGGAATTGAACAAGTTCATGCTAATAAAGGTGCTAGCTAATAACTAGTTGGAATTTTACTACCGGTAATTAGTTTTAATTTCTAACTCCAGGTAGAAAACGCACTCATGCCCTGTGCTGTAATAATGTCCTACTTTTAAAGGACTGTGAATGTTAAACCTAGTTAAACCCACACCCATATATCAAATATACATCAAGCATATATTAATCCCATAACCTGCTTGAATACAATCACAGTATGTGGTTCATTTACTACAAAACAATCAACATAAGCAGAATGGCCCAGATGTACTAATATGCAGGTGAATTTAGTCCACTAGTACCATATAAACAGAATGCTAATCATTTACACAGATGACATACAGACAGAGCTACTGTTTTAAAGAGAAAAAAAATGCCGTTCATAGATTGCTCTGAGTGAACAGTTTAATCACCTTGCATGGTTTTGCTGATAGTTTTAGTGTGGCAGTCCTGTCACTGAGTTAAGTCACTTTGTGAATGACACTCAAAACAGTAGTTTGGTGAAAAGGTCATTCTGTCCATCTTAATAAAAGGGCACATTGATAATGAAAATTCCTATTATTTTTTCACATGAACTCAAGCTCCATCACACAGGACAGATCTTTTTTTTAATCCACAACAAAGATGTCAGGCATTTTTCTGAATACGGTGAGATCTCGGACATACAGCAGTTTGGGTTTCTAGGGAAGCTCACCATCAGGCAAGACCTGGATCCCTTTCTTCTGCTGGTTGTTGTTCTGTGCTGATGTCTTATCACCTGGGAATTTGGGGCCATCGGCATTGGAGCTGCTCTTGGCTGAAGAGTTCAAGTTCTTCAAAGACACAACAAAACAGAACTGATTAGTAGCAAATAATGCTGAAAATGCCCAATAAAGACAGGAGTAAAAAAAAAAAAAAAAAAAGAATAAATTAGCAAAATATCTTGAAATATACCCCAAAACAATTTGAAGTGTCTAAAATTTGTCATTTGGTCACAAGGTGCATCAATGTTTTTTGTTTGTTTTTTTTTTTTAAGCCACCAGAAAGTAACACTGACTGATTTGCTTTCGTCCGTGCTCAACGTCGGGTCCTTGTAGTTAGGCCCAGGCAGTGCAGGGAAGTCCTCGTTGTGAATCGAGAAGTCTTGTGACTGTTCAGTCGATGGCTTTGTGACCATCCCAACTGTGACGTCACCAAAAACAGACCCATTTACTTTACAGGTCAGGTAACAACATCAGTTAACGATGAAAATCCACATCAGTTTATTTACATGCTGCTGTACTTGTTCTTTCTCTGAGGACAACCTAACTCTCCGTTTAATGTTACTGGTTAGTAAAATGATCCCTCACCATAGGGAGCCCTTCCAGCCAGAGGGTTATGCAACGGTGTTGGGTTTCCATTTCCTTCCCTCCGATTTCTGTCTGCTAATGCTGGAAAGTCTGAGAGATCCAGTCCAGTCACATTTTCACTCCCATCTACAATAATAGATAATGCAAAACAACAGCCCTGCATTCATATAGCATTCAAACAGTTAACCTAGTGTTTTTGGAGCGGGGGAAAAAAAAGAGATACTTTCGTTTCTAACAGTTATAATTAGTCACTACACTGTAAGGGTGTGGTAAACTCGCATTAGTAAACGGATCTTTTTAGTTGTCAGAATATCAAACCTACTTCTATCATTCACTTACCCGTTCCATTAAAGATGTTGTTCGATAAAGAGTTCATGCCAAACCCCTGGCTCCGACCCATTCCAAAGCCTGACATACTGATGAACGACAGACAAGCGTTTGTTACTACTGACAATAGGCTACCCAACTAAAACTAACACCATCAAGCTATTTCATAAAAACCTACAACCATTATTTATTTTGCACCAGCTGTAGATCATCCCAGCTCGACTGGACAGTGCCATGCAGTCCCACGTGCCCCTCTGCGCTGCTGGAAGGAGCCTGTTACCTGTTGATGGTGAAGGGCTGGCGTGCTGGTTGCTGCTGCTTTGGCATGCAGATGATGCTCGGGGAGCTGCGGTTGGGGCTGCCGAGACCCGAACTGCCCATACTGTTGGTCCTGCCACTCATACTCATGCCCTGGCCCACTTGCGAGTGATTCATAATGTTCCTGGAGTTCATGGGCAAAATACCCCTGTGAAACAGAACGCATGGCATTCACTCCAGGGTCTGGACAGGGACAATAGTTGCATGGTACAGTACCATCCCAGCATGCGCTCGTGTGCACACAGACACACACACACACTCGCTGGAGATTATACCAGAAAGCACAGTCCTACCTGTTTGGCGAAGGTGGAGTATGGAGGGACATTGTTGGGACGCCTGTTGTGGGGGTGCTATGGCTGGGTAGCTGAGTACCTTGTGTTAAACTGCGGTTCAACTGAGGGTTGTTGTTGCTCATGCCCCTTATTGAGAACCCTAGTGCACCTAAACATAGAAGTAACTTGTTTAATATGGACCAGAACACTCTACGGTAACGCACCCTGAGCCTAATTATATAAGTGTACTCACTTTGTGGACCATACAAACTTGCACCAAGTTGTGACAATTGACCTGACGATGATGGTGAGGGAGACGCCAGCATCTGACAGAAGGGTGATGCACAAAGCTGTCAAATTGTCCTCTACATTTAAATATAGGTGATGCTCCACAGTGTAAATGTAAACCTAGATGTGACCTTCGACTTGTAATCAAATTTTTAAATGATTGAAAAAAAATGTATCATGCTCAAGCCTCTGGCTAAATAAGCAGTGACAAGAACAAATATCAGTTGCTCTTACATCTTTCTCTGATCGATGAGGGAACATCGAAGGCTGGCCATAGTACATACTCTCATCAGGGTAGTCACTTTCGACCCCCTCGACAAACTTCTTTCTTGTAGCACTGAACATACCGTTCGTCTCCTGTAAAGACAGTGAAGCAAATTAAATTAAAAAGGATGCCAATGGGATCAGTTTTTCTTCATATTATTCTACAACTATCCTTGTGGAAGTCATGACTTTTGTGTGCATCCACATGTCATGTATTTAAAGAAAATATCCCATTAAACCAGTTTTGTACTAGATTAAGCATATTACTGTTTTAAATGGCATAATAAGCCGAAAGCACTGAACATTAGTAACGGATGGAGCTTAATTAATGTAATAAATAAATAAACAAAAATTAACATATATCTTACATAAAAGCATTCAGTCTTGGATCACTGTAAGCTTGATCTGAAATTAAGAACTAAGCACATAAAACCCATGTGACCACAAATGCAATAAAAGGCTATGGATAATATTGTAGTAAACAGAAGCAGTTATTGTACAGACACTGCACAACAAACCAAGGGATATGATTGCCTGTTTAAATGATTATTTACATCAACACTGGCTGCCACTACAGCTTGACAGTTGAGAATGACAGAATCAGCAAAGTGCATAACACACAACTGAAAGTTATGCAGCAGCCAAATTGCAAACAATAACAAGTTAGGACACAGACATGTTAACCTAGCTATTAAAGTACAGTTAAAGGGCTAAAGCCAGACTATGCCTTGCTATCTAACTTCATCCATTGACCAGTGACTGAACTAATAGTTGGCTAGCAAACACTTCTGACACGCAGAACCATTAGTTTCTATCCCCACACTCCCAGAATCACGTCTGTGTGTATTAACAGAACTACTCGAGTTGATTAAACTTGTCGGCGAGCTGAACACACCGAACACACAGCGAACCGTCGGCGAATAAAGCAGCCAGCGATAATCAGCCGTGTATCGGACCAGGTCCACGGGCAAGCTAACGCTAGATGTTGTCATAAGCCCAGAACCAGGCGGCTAACGCTGCTAACCGCACACCGAAAAAAGAGCCGCGGAACGACGACAAACTCACATTAACCGACCCTGCGCCTTCCACCACACCGCAACCGCGATACAACGCGACGATATCGTCTACCTTCAATCATTTAACGGGCATATAAAGCCATCCTGTAGCCTAGCGTCGGAGCTAACAAAGTGGCTTCGGCGGTGGAGCAGCCCGGTGGGGCCTACGCGTCCGCTCCGAGCTCGCCTGCGCCTCTCTGTTCAGCTAGCCTAGCCTAGCCTAGCACAGCGAGCTAACGCGGCTAGCTCGGACAAAAACAAGACGTACGAGATGCCCGCGAACCGCATCGGTCCGCCCGTTTGAGCGCGGCGCGCGTGCGAGGTCGCGATCGTTCGAGGCGGTCGCCCGGTTCTCGTTTCTGCCCGAGCGCGACCGCGCGGAGCGGGTGTTTTTGTTCGTAAAGATGGAATATACTAACCGCATTAATTTACCCTCTCCTCGTAGATCCAAGATGGCTGTGTATCCTGCAGCCGAGGATCCTGGGTGGGTAGCCTTTACCCTCTGACCCCTCACTGACCTCTCTAGGCCAAATTCATACTGTTTAATATTATTGTGGGTCTGGAATTATAATATTTGACGAGGTGTGGTGATATTTCTGGAAAATAAAGTGAATTTTCTGGTAGCATGTTCTTTTTGACTAGCTCAGAAAGTACTGTTTTGACCATTTTTTGCTAAAAAGCCTTTTTAATGTTTTCTTTGCATACCAAGTGCCAGAGTGTGAGAACATATTCCTCTAAACTTTTTTTTTTTCATTTCAGGTGTAGTAGGCAAATTTCTAAACCTCATCTCACATGTAGTCTCTGGGTGAACTATGGTGTGTGATTAATATGGCTACATTAAATAATCAGCCATTTTACTTTAATTATGTCCTCAATTCCCACTAATGTTAATTAATGTTAACTTCAACATACATAATTCTAATATTCACATGATACTGAAGGCCTTTATAAACTGTATAGGGTATGTTAGACTGTGTCTGAAATGGTCTATCCCATGCATGCCTGTCACCCAACTGGCATTACAGCATTACCTTGGAAGTGGTGAACCCACACAATGGTTCAACATCACCTTTTCAGGCTGAGTACAGCTGAATTATGTGGGTAGTCTGACTACCAGATACTTGCCTGCAGACAAAGTCCCCAGGCCTGGCTTCAGGGGTGTGTTCTGGAGTCCTTAATATGGGCAGGTTATTCCTATTTATAGGAGTAGGGTATGTAATATATAGGGGTATGTTGTACTTTCTTCAGATTTGTTCACCAAGGATGATTCTACTGGCATTATTGTAATACCCCAAACACATATGGAAAACTTGAACGGTGTCCACTAAATTAAAAAAAAAGAACAGAGAGTGAGCTCTAATTATCGGGGAATTATTCTGTTTAGCCTACCAGGAAAAGTCTATGTCAGAGTGTTGGAAAAGGAAATTTGCTTGGACTTGGAGAAGGCATATGATTCTGTTCCCCAGAATAAGCCATGAAAGAAGTATGAAGCACATGTGTTTCAGTCACAATATGAATTCAGCCATCATGTCTACATCAACCATGTCTATATATTTGTTGTTAATTCATTGGCAGTCAGACTTGTGGTTTTCATCTACAGGACATCAAGGTGCAGCTGAAGTTGGAGTGGTATCCAATATGGCGGCCTAAATTTGACATAATGTGTAATGCTCCCTTCAGGTGACAGGAGAAAACTTGCCCTTTGTATCTCAGAATTTTGTTCATGAAATGTAAATGTGAAAATGTAAATGTGCCTTATTTGTCAATTGTGATTTTTCACTGTAATTTTTTTCTCTGATTTTACCCATCTGTGCAGTTAGAACACACACACACTAGTGATTACTAGGGGGCTGTGGATCACACGTGCCCAGAGCGGTGGGCAGCCCTAGCCCTAGCCCGGGGAGCAGTTGGGGTTAGGTGCCTTGCTCAAGGGCACCTCAGTCATGGCCTCAGGGCTGGAAAACGAACCCACGACCCTCCGGTCACAAGACCAGTTCCCTAACCACAGGACCATGACTGCTCCATAAAAAAAGGAGCAAGAGATTGACTAATAGATCAAGTTGTCTGAATCAGAAAGCAAGACAGAAATAAGTGCTTAGAAAGAAAATGCATACAAATCAAACTATGTCCCCATCCTTACCTAGAGTGACAAGATATGGGTAGTGACTGAAATGATAAAACTGCCTGTACAAATGTCAGAAATTATGCTTCTCCACAAAGTTGGTGGACGTTCACTCTGTGATAGGCTGCAGTTAGCCTTGCAGTAGAGCCGCTGCTCCTCGAGATTGAAAAAAGCCAGTTGAAGTGGTTCAAGCATCTCTTAAGGATGTCCTCTGGTCAACTCAAATTAGAGCTGTTCCAGGTACATCCCACTGCAAGGAGGCCCAGCAGCTGACCCAACACTCTGTGGAGGGATAATATCTCGTAAATGGCATCTGGGTGTCCCACAGGAGTCGCTTGAATCTTCCACAGGAAATAGACAGGTTTGAGCTGATCTTCTCAGCGTGCTATTACCACAACCCTCACCAGGAAAAATGGAAGGAAGATGACAATGATGAAAAAGAGGAGGAGGAATGGCACCCCTTATATTGGTTATTTTCAATCTACTGGACATATAACACTGTCAGAAGTTGTCGACTTAGCCACATAATGTAACAGACCCTGCACTGGCTGACACCCACATAGCAAAGTCATGAGAATAATTTGGATACTGGTACTTTCTTAGCTACAGGGCATCACAGTTCTTTTGTTAAAATTTTCATCTCCATTAAAATTCCCCAAAATATTCAGTCTGGCAATTAAATAAAACATAATTATTCTTAATAACAATTTACTTATTCTATTAAGTAAATTGTTACTGAAGTGTAAAACCAATATGGGTATGAAAGTGACATTGAGTGGAGATATATTTAAAGTGCATCAGTGTATGATATTGTTGCATGCCATAACACATTTCTTGGGTCTGGTAGCATTCTGTAAGTGAGATAACAGAATTGTTCCACTTAAGTATTCCTGGTAATGTGGTGGGCTAGAGGCTAGATAAATGCACAAAAAATGAGTGGCTCAGATAACCCCACATTCTGTAATCAGTGGACACTTCTTAACTTATCACTGCGACTGGCCAGCTCCACCTTCCTTAGCTGGGAAAGTCATGCAGGATGAATAAGGAGGGGCAAGCTGGATATCATCACTGACACTCTTGGGAGTCAGCAGAGCAAAGCTCAGAGCAGGGCAGAGGTTTCAGAATAGTGCAGGAGCAAAGAAAACATCTATCTCTTCTGGATAAATTACTTACTTGATGGACTTGGATAGGTGTTGATAAAGGATTCTGCAGCTGCACCTGTTTAGTAAGTAATGTTAGTAATGTTTATTAGTTTTTTTCGGTGACATTGCCTTAGTAGGATTTAAAACCTATCATATTATATTAAGATGTAAAACTATGATTAAACTTCTAGCTACAGAATATATAATGTGCATGTAAATCAGAGATTTTGGCTTTTTAGTTAATTATGCTTCCTGAATTAAATTAAGTTATTAACTATGGATGATGAAGGATGATCTATTTCAGATTACTATTAATGAGCTCATCCACTTCTATTTTCTATCTCTACATGAAGAGATCGTGCCTATGGGTTGGAATAATGGGAAATGTTGTTCGGGGAGCTGTGGCCTTCATTCCGTCAGATCGATGCCAGAGATTCTTGGTGGGGGATTTGAAAGAGATGCCCCTTGATCGTACCTTGGACCTAAGTTCTCGTCAGCTGCGTCGTTTTCCACTTGGAGCATGTGCCTTTAGTGAACTTATTAAACTCTACCTGAGTGAGAACCGCTTGACCAGTCTGCCACCTGAACTTCATAGGCTGCAAAAGCTTCAACTTCTGGCACTGGACTTCAACTGCTTTGAAGAGCTGCCTTCAGTTATTTGTCGCTTGCGGCAACTTAACATCCTTTACCTCGGAAATAATCGACTTTACAAACTGCCAAAGGAGCTGGCTGAGCTCACTGAACTCAAGTCATTATGGCTGGAGACCAATTGCTTTACAAATTTCCCATGTGTAGTATGTAGACTTCCTAACCTCAAGACCCTTCATCTGGGCTACAATCAGTTTCGTAGTGTGCCTGCTGATCTGGCAAAGTTAAATGATCTGAGAAGTGTTTGGCTAGCAGGAAACTTGCTGAATGAATTTCCATTAGTGCTTCTAGAAATGCATTCTTTAGAAGTTATTGATGTAGATAGGAACAACATTCTGCGTTTTCCAGCACTGAGTCACTTGAGGGGACTTAAACTGGTCATCTATGATCATAATCCTTGTATTAATGCGCCTGTGGTGGGAGAGGGTGTGAGACGAGTGGGGCGCTGGGCAGACTGCTCTGACGATGAAGATAATGAAGCTGAAGGTAAGATAACTGAGGTATCAATAGAGGTGAGGGAGCAACTCCCAGACAATGAATAACATGAACTATACAAGGAGTATAGTGTATTCAATGACTTGACAAATAAGACTGCATGTCATAGTATGATATGCATGTAATAAGACAGGTATGAATGGGTGTACACATATGTCAATTTGACATTGAAGATTGACTTCAAGATGCAAATATCTTACTTTTTGTAGAAATGTTTCTCTTGAATAATAAAAAAAGGACTTTAAGAGACCTGCTTTTACAATATTGCATAAAGGTTTATAAAACATCTGCAAATAGGCATTCTATAGCTATGATTTATGCATAGGTTTCCAATATTAACTCACTGTTTCTTTCTGATATTCTTTGGTGTGAAGTAATGTATTTTAATGATGTATTGTTAAATTCCAACAATATACCTCATCTCCTCAATAATACATATTTCATGTGGCAGATCTGGGTCTTCATTTTTATGTAAGACCTTTAATAGGTTTTTATCATTATGCTTGTTCCTTCTGGTCTGTGGTGGTTCAGCACTGTCCACCCAATTTGTCGGTTAATTTCATATATGTTTGCACTCAGTAAATACACGCTAGAAATACAAATTTAGTAATCACAATGGTAATAGTAAAGAAGCAAAAAGAATGTTCCCATGTGATTAATGATGTCAGTAATAATCAAGTGTTTAATTTTTCACACATTCAAAGACTGCACATTTTCATGCAATAAAACGTCACAAGCTTCGGTATGTCTCAGGCATTTCAGTTCTTCGTGACATCTATGTTACAATAGCTTTAATAATTTTATTGCGCATGCATGCAGATATAACCTACCTTGTGGTTAACGTTGAAAATAACATAATACACTGTAGTGTGCTCATTCTCTTGAACATAGTAAAAAAGCTGTATATATGACAAACGTTTTCTTATTAATAGTGCTTCATTATACTTATGCCGTTTGGAATATAACTTGCACTATAATTAATCAAAAGCTGTACCTCAATGGCGGGTTGCGTCTTTTATTTTGAAGGGCGATCGCAGTGGTATTGACGACGTCTTCACGTAGCCTAACAAGAGTCTCATTTTGTCGCTTGCGCGGCTCCATTATCGACGCCGTTTCACCCATTAACAGTAAGCTAGTCATGGGAAAGAAAACCCGCACGGGGACGGGACGACGGACAATTTTACAGCTTTCTCCGCCCGGACCGCGCAGTGGGACAGGAGTAGTAAGAGGAGAGGAGGCTTTAGGTTCTGGGTCCGAGGGTAAGGAAAATATTTTTCTATTTTATTACTCTGTCGGTTCTGACAGGCCGAGTGAGTAGTCCTAGTTAGCCGTCTTAGCTAGTTAACCGTCTTAGCTAGTTAGCCGTCTTGGCTAGTTAGCCGTCCTTAGCCCGAGACATGGGTGCGTCTCTTCCTCGTATAGGCCGAAAAGATTAAAAAAGCTGACTGACACGTACTTGACTGGTCGATGTTAGCCGAGTTAGCTAACTAGCTGGTAAATTAAATGGCTGATTTATCTAGCCAGGTTAGCTAGATTTTTAGCCGACGGCTATGGCGCAAATATTAAATCGTTTACGTTAAACATTTTGTTTTTCGTCCTGTATTCGGTATATCTTAGCATATGACGCTAGCGAGCTAGGTGATAGCTGCTCAAACGGGCAGATATCTTTGTTGATTGAACGTATTTGTAGGCTAAAGTTTATCGTGGTAAATATTGGCTAGCAGTGGCTATCTAGATGGGTAACAAAAGACTGGGGTTTTGTAGTGAGGTGGCTAGCTTGGTCGCTAGCTAAGCCTAGCTAGCGGTGGCTAACCGCCGTTACACCGCGGGCCATCGTAGTGAGTGAGACCGTCGACGTTCACCCCCAAGCACCAGTTTGCTTTTGATTCCTTAAACGTGTCTGTTGCCTTTCTGACAAAAATACACATTCCTAACAGAGGAGCCCGAAGGTAATGCCGACGGACAAGGTGTCCACAGAGAAATAAACATCGAAATGAAGACTCCAGCAGTGAAGGCAACGCGTGAGTGCAGCGCCTTAATGACAACGAGTTTGTGCTTAAAAGTTTATATATATATATATATATATATATATATATATATATATATATATATATATATATATATATATATAATATTAGGTCTTGTTGGTAATCTTGCCAATCGTGCTCGTTTTGCAGAGGGCTTATCGTTGCTTGGTGCTTATGAGGACAGCGAGGAGGAAGATGCAGCTGAAGCGACCAGCTCCATCGTTAAGGGCAAACACAACCGGTCCGCAGATATCGATAGTACCCTTGCTAGTTTCATGGCTGTGAGTATGATTTTTTTTATTTTTTGTTTGTGCTGGTGTTTTTTCTGCATCTTAAGTGGAATCCTAGAGCAATTCTTAATTGACATCTTTTTTAGCCGACGGCTATGGCGCAAATATTAAATCGTTTTTTCTTAATTGACAATTAAGCAATTCTTAGTTGACATCTTCATTGTAAAAAAAGGTTTGTCATTACTGTACCATTACTATATATATATATATATAGATATATATAATGAGAGAGAGTATAGCATGGCTGTTTTCCTTTCTTTAATTTTAATCTCCCTGTTGCAGGAAATTGATGCTATTACCACTCAGCCACAGGCTGATGATTCTACAAGGGTCTCCAGTGCCCCTGCACCTACTCCCCCACGTCCCGAGCCCAAGACAGAACAGCACACTCATAATCAGAATGGCTCTACACAAGAATTTCAGTATAATACGCAGTACTCCCTGGCAGGAGGTGGGTTTTATTGTGTGTTCTCAGAAATTCTCTGTCAAGTGTACTGTGAAAACAGAGCAGGTTTGCAGTATAGTTTGTGTTGAAGGTCATGCACTTTATTAGATGCAGCATCGTATTTAAAAGTGTTGAACATATTGTGGTAACAAGATATTGAACATTTTCAGATGTGTTAGGAGAGTGTGAATAGCAGTCCAAGTCGGTGAGTAAACCGAGGGGTTGTGTTTGTTTTGGTTTAGCTGGGTTGGAGATGGGTGATTGGCAGGAGGTGTGGGACGAGAACACCGGCTGCTACTACTACTGGAACACCCAAACTAACGAGGTGGCCTGGGAGCTCCCTCACTACTTGGCAGACCAGATGCAGGGCCTTCAGCAGTACACAGACAGGTGAGCCTTCGCAAAGAGTTTAAATCTGCTTGTTTTGAAGATGACATTTCCAAATATGCTTAAATATACTTGTGATTATTTTAAACGTTCATTACTTTTCTCAGGCATTTTCCAAATGTCCATTTGGTGATTCACCAGAATGAAGCTAGTTTGATTTCAAATGATTTTCTCTGCTGAAAGGTCTACTGGAAGTATTTTCAGACACTTGATTTGTTTCACCTGACCCTTTTATATCCCACAGTTCATCTGTGAATGGCAATGGCATGTTACAGCAAGCAGGGGGTTATCAAGACCAGCAGTCTGCCGACACTGCCCCTGTGTCTAAGAGGGAACCCAAAAAGAAGGCATGTTTGTAATGTTTACTTCAGTGCTGACTGTCTTGCTTCTTCGGTCTTTTAAAATATATATTTTATGTCAAAATACTTTGTACATATGTACACATCTGTGGCACATGTGTGATGTACAAGTGAGTAAGTAATTTCATGAGTAATTCCCAGTTCTTTCCTTTTCACAGGAAGTGATAGAAAGTGTGGTTGCATTAACCAGTGATGAGGAGGAGAGGAGAGGTGTGGCTGCTTCTCTACTCGCACCCCTCATACCTGCAGAAGTGAAGGAGGCAGAAGAGAAATGGAGGAAAAAGGTTTTGGCGATAGAGGAAAAACCGGAGAATGCTCAGGAGTTTGAGGAAGGTGCCCCTTACCCGTTGGGCTCTCCTGCTCTTTGTGATGAAGGGAGCCCATCTCAAAGCAACCAGCAGAGTAAGAATGATTCTGTTGAAAATTCGGATGGAGAGGAGGAGACGGAAGAGGATACCATGGAATTGGAGCTTGCATTAGAGAGAAAAAAGGTATGATGCAAAAAGGTTTACATTTCTTTTCATGGGTCTGTTCTGTCATATTTTTTCTGTACAAATATGCACATATAATTAGGAAATATAAACACGTTAACTTTATTACTAAGAATGATGTATCATTTTCTATTGCAGATACTGATTCATGTTACTCTATCTCAAGTACCTTTCAAGTCGTATATCTTCAGACTTTGTCATAATTGATGGATATTTGAGTATTGTTCAGTATTGTTCAATTTAGAAATATCAAATTTTACAATTGTATTTGAGATACGTTCTGCTGGAAATAACATTGCTGCTATATGATACCCGATAGAATACTTCAGTGCCAATAGGAAGGATTTTCATTTTGTAATGTCGATTCAGGTCATTTTGTTTTCCACAAAGACCGAACTATAATCTTGATTGTTTATGGGTTGGGGCTCTACAGTTCCACAAAGTAGTGTCTCAAAATATTTCAAGTTCGACTTCTTAATATTTGTAGGTATGATGACACAATTTTCAAACAGCCCCAAGCTTACAATATAACTAAAAAAGCTGAAATATACCTTTAAAATTATACCTGGATTTTGAAAATTGGTGGAGAATTGATAGTTATGATATTTATAATATCATGCATCACATTAAAATATAATACATTAATTACAATAGAAGTCATGTGACTGAAATTCACAATCTAATTCTAATTAATCATAATTAATAAATAATCATAATCTAATTCGAAGTGATGTTAACTATATTACCATTTAACAACAAGTTATATCAGAAAACAATGAGATATTAAACTACACAACACTGGTATTTCAAGAAAACACTGTGGGAACGAGTTAAACAGAGACGCTGCTTTTAGCCTAAAGTTGCTAGCTACCGTGACGTTCAATACACAAATGTCAATCATGACTACCTATTTTCCGTGGTCGAGTAAAATACTTTCGCCTGCACGGATTTCGATTAAATTTGGCCAGTATTGAGATAAAAGCTGTATTTTTAGGTCCACATATATTTCGATGGTGTCCGTAGCCCACAGACCGCTTGAAAACAACAAAATATCTTCTCGCTGGTCTCCCGACCTGAAATCGCCTCAGAGTTGACTATTAGCAGTGCCTGATGATTGGTTGGGTTGTGCTTGACGAAGTCACAGTATTATTCAGGAAAAAACTTACACCTGCTAGGCGGTGAGGAGTGATGTTCTATGACACCCTTACAAAAGTACAACGTAGTTTGGAACACATTACTGAGTCCGAATTTTTTGCATTGAACGTTGGTTCGTCAGCATACCTAATATTTGTGTCCGTAATTGTCTGCCAAAATAGTTTGCTACAAATTTTACCTACATTACAATGAAATCTATCCAGGTGTGTTTTAATCATTTATGAACTATGAGTATTTGTGAAATTGCAATGTACATGTTGGGGCTTGTCAGGGCATGTAGGACAAGATCAAGTCTTGTTCCCAGGGAGCACACAAACTGTCATTCTGATTAATGTGTTCTGGATAAGAGTATTTGCCAAATGCCATAAATCTAAGTAGTTATGGTTATGGTCCTTCAGGCAGGGGTTGGTATGTGTGCATATGTATGTGTGTGTGAAGTATCTATTTATATAAAACCATACTCTCCTGTACAACCCTAGGCTGAGCTTCGTGCCTTGGAGGAAGGTGATGGCAGTGCTGGTGGATCCAGCCCCTGTTCTGAGGCCAGTCAGGAGGGCTCTCGTCTCCTTTTGAAAAAGGCTAAGTGGAAAACTGCTTTCCTCCGCGCTCAAAGCCCCGACTCAAACAGCAGGGGCTCTGACAAGCCTGGATGGGACACACCAGAACCTTCAGACCCAGGTGAATAACTCCAGCACAAGATTCATATCATATTTGTAATCCAAGACGTTGGTATTCAGTATTGGCATTTAATTTCCCCCCACAAGTAGTGACAACAGCAGCCAACATTATCATATGTTTGATAATTTAAAACCTTTTTTTGTTTGTTTTCTAGTACATTCCAAAACAGCTGAGAAGCAAGGGGACAAAGAGGACAAGGAGAGGACTGCACCCAAAACACAAGAAGAGGATCCAGCAGACCTCAAGGTAATCACAAAACCATCTAATATGTGTAGTGCTGATGAAATGTAAGAACCAGATAGTTACAATCAACCACTTTGTGGTTAAATGAATTACAGCATGCGGTAGGACTGAGTAAATTGAGTCAGTTGTATAAGTAAATTTTGCTTCATTCATTTTTGCTTTGCTTTTCAGTTTCAGATTGGAGAGCTTGCAAATACATTAACCAGCAAAATGGAGTTCTTGGGAATCAACAAAAAGGCCATCTCTAACTTTCAGCTCCTTTTGTTGCAAACGGAGGTAATTGTGCTTCAGTATTATTAATATAACAATAGCATGTTCACCTCAGTTCAGCGGGTTTTAATTCTTAGTATTCTATAGTATTTATTTACCTGTTTTTGTGAAGTGACAAAAAGAAAATGTTTTTTATGAAACAAACACTAATGTATTCATATATATTTCCCCAGTACTTGTAAAAAAATTTATGAACAAACTGTATGAGGTACATATTGCTACTGTTTAATTTTCAGTTGATGCTAATATGGTGTGGGTTCTTTTTTCTCATTTTTTCTTCACTTAAAAACCAGTTGTCTTGTCAGTAAAGGAGAGGCTGTTAGGCCTAACATGTTCTATATTTTTCAAAAATTGTCTCTTGTTAGATATACACATGTTGGAGCAAAAACCCCAATTTTGTGCTGTTTCTCAGCTTGTACCAGTGAAAGTGTTTGAAACAATATTTCAGCTCCCATTTTTGATCATAGGTCTTTCCCCATTCAGAGACATAGAAGCCTGGTCTTGCATGTCTTTAAATAACTGGCCAGAGGTGTTGCCAAGACAGCTGCCAAGTGGCCAGATTTGTCTATGGGGGCATTCACATGTTGCTTTTTCACACTCTGTGAAGCACACTTCTTTACATACTTGCCGATGGAGCAAAATAAGATTATCCTTTATTAGTCCTCTACAATATGAAGTTATAAAATCTTATATATAAAATGTACACATAATTGCACATGGACATATGATTGCAGCACATGGCACACGTCTCTACCCAGAGCAGTGCGCTTCATGGTTTTACACTACATTTAATTTGAAAACCCATAAACATTTATGCTGAATGGTGATGAGGAAGTTGCTTCCAGTAGACCCTCAAGGGCGTGAATTTCAGCAACCAACAGAGGCCAAAATAACCAAAAACACTGAAACCAAAATTAAGCAACTAACAAACTAACCTAGAAGTGAAAGCAAACAAAGCAAAACACAATCACATTCCCTAACTCCCTAGCCACTCTCTGAAATAAAATGGGTAATGAAATTAATTTGGGAGTTATTGGAATCCATTGAGCCCTATGGATATGATTTCTAGCATATAATTCCTGGACTTACTGAGGCTGTGTCTAATGTGAATGTGAACTCCCTGTGTTTTTCTCTTCTGCAGACGCGGATAGCAGATTGGCGTGAGGGTGCACTGAATGGAAATTATCTCCGCCGCAGGTTGCAGGAAGCTGCTGAGCACATAAAACATTATGAACTTAACGCCACTCCCAAGGGCTGGTCCTGCCACTGGGACAGGTACGCGCTCCTTACCTTTCACATCTTTATCACTCCACTCCCTCCCTAGAAACTTGCTCCCATCTCACGCGTGTGACGATTGACCACATTGCCTCTGCTACATGGCAAGTACCTGACTGGTTCAAGTAGTATTGGGAAATAACGCCAAGCGAGGAGAAAGACACAAAGTTGTGGTGTAAGGGAGCGTCTGTAAAGAGCCTGCCTGGCAGCAACAGAGCCCCCAAGAGATGAGCCCAGTCACCCCCAAATCAGACAGAAGGGTTCACTAGCTCTTAGGAAGGTGCTTGCGCGTGCAAGAGCTTTGAACTTTACAGGACTGGCCCAAAATGATGGGAGAATGAGTGACACAGAGTGACTACATGGAAGCAGCGTGTCACACAAGCATCAGTTAAAGCGAAGACGGTGCCTTGCCCTTGGAGCCTGAAGGTCAGACCAATCTATTTTGTTTACTGTTTGCTTTCCATGCACCATTTGGTGATTGCATAAATGCTCTGTCTTTTACCCTCTGCTGAAGATGTCTACTTAAATGCATCTCGGGTGGGTTTTTTTCTGTGTGAGTATTGCCATGACTGTTGTTTACTAAACTTTTCAGGATTTGCTTTATTTTTTGTTCATTTTAGAGACACGGTGGATTCTCCACCAGTTGCCCCCTTCCAATCTGGCTCTTCTCCTGGGCTTAAAGCAAAGTCCAATTCAACATTTCCTCAATGGGGAACTAGAGACCCCCTGCTCCCCTTAAGTCTCCGTGGGTCTCATGATCTTGGACTCAGGTTAGAAACCAGCTGGTAAGACGTTGCTGTGTGTTTGTTTCTCCACCTCTAGAGATCACAGGCGGTACTTTTACGTGAATGACCGGACCAGTGCCTCCCAGTGGGAGTTTCCAGTAGTGGAGGAAGAGACAGAGGATGCAAAGCGTCTCCAACCCTCTACAGCTGGTCCAGAAAATGAAGGTCAACTGCTTTCTGAAGCATCTAGTGGTCTTGTAGGTAGGTATCTGTTTCAGCATTAATACTGAGGTCAGAATGAACAAGGATTGCAGTTAGAGAGTTTTAAAGAGCATTCTAGTTGTAGTGTAGTATTAACAGTCATGGTGGTGTACATATTTCACACAGTTTAATATACACCTGCTTGTCTCATCAGGTCCGTCCTTTGGAGAAACCCAGTCCTACTGGTCTGCGCCTTCTCAACCCCCACTCCCTCCAGAAACCCCCCCGCCACCCCCAACAGAGCAGCCCCCTCCACCACCACCACCTCCAGAATCTCCACCACCACCCCCTCCACCACCCCTCAGCGACGACGGAGAGATTGAGGAAGTGGAGATGGAGGACGAGGATGCCGAGCCACCTGCTCCAGGAACAGAAGAATTCAAGGTGAGGCTCTTTTCCCCCCTACAAGGAGATTTTGTTTGCTTTATTGTGAGTTAAATTCTTTAACCTTGCACTGTGCCTGTGATCTTACGTGTTTTGCCTTTCCCAGGCCAGTGAAACAGCAGTAACCCAGGGAGCCACAGCCAAAGCTCAGAAGCGGAAAACTCCAGGTTCAGGGCAACTGAACAAGTCCATCACAATTGGGAGCAGTCCCATACTATACAGCCAGCCTACTGCCAGTGCAGGTGACACGAGAGACTGATGCGCCTCACAAATATGAGAATACATTAGTCTTGTTTATATAGTTACTGCAGCCAATGCCTAACTGTGTTAATGAGAAGCCATAGATGCTTAGCATGTGTTTTCCATGTGTCCACAGCCCCTGTGGTGGCTGGAAATGCATATTGGGCAATGCCTGCAGCAGTTACTCCTCACCTGCAGCCAGAGGTTTTGGTGCTACCTGTGCCAGCTCCACCCTCACAACCACCACCTCCAGCACCTCAGCCACCAAATGATCCAGCATGTGGGAAAATGCCTATGGACAAAACTAAGAAACTTAAAAAGGATAAGGTGGTTGTTGAGTTTCTTTCCCCGCATGCTTTCTTTATTGATTTATCTTGCGGTAAACTTTCTTTGCTCGTCAAGCTCACAAGTAGATGAGACACTGGTGTCACTGACTAGCTTAATAAATGTGTGTTCAGATGAAAAAGAGCAAGACAAAGATGCCATCTTTGGTGAAAAAATGGCAGAGCATCCAGAGAGAGCTAGATGAAGAGGAGAAGTCAAGTTCTAGCGATGAAGATCGAGACCAAGTGAACAACAAGAGGATAGAAGAGTGGAAACAGCAACAGCTTGTCACGTAAGTCCGTTGAAGAACAGAGGACTTTGCCCATGTTTGTACTTGTACTTGTGCATGTGTGTGTTTACTGTTGGCAGAATATTAAAGACTGCCCCTGGGAAAGCTATTAATTTCTTCTGTTTATAGTGGGAAAGCAGGGAAGAATGCCAACTTTGAGGCTTTACCTGACGACTGGAGAGAGAGGCTGTTGAAGAAGAGGAAGATGATGCAGAGTTCATAGCATCTGTCACAAACAACCTCACGTTCAGTTTGGAGTGGACTGAATTGGACTACATCTTTTCTCATCCTGGTCCTATAGGATAAATTAGATCAAACTGAAGTGAATGTTTTTATTCGTGCGCGTGTGTGGGCGTGTGCGTGTATGAATGTTATATGGTATGTAAAATTACACACACCAACCATCCCCTTTCCGCAAACCCATTTGTAAAACTAAAATTTTCTGTACAAAGATATTTAAAAAGGTATCTTTCTGGTTATTGGGTTTTGTAATTTAGCCCAAGTGTACATATATTGCTTTTTTGTTTACTTTATTCACATGAATCAAATGTCTAAAATAGTTTTTATTTCATTGTGGACTGACTTTAAAGTTGACGCCCATTTTGATGTTGCTTTTGGGAATCATTGTTTAAGCATCTTGAGCCTTGGATCCCAAAATCATGTACTGTGAGGAAATTCTTTTAATTTCCAAAATGGATGGATGTACATGACAGACACTTTGATGCCTGGGAGACATCCCCATAAATATAGGCCATATTTACCCAGGTGAAGAATTAACAAGCCACTGTAGAATGACCACCTAGAATTTGATGCAGACCTGTAGAAAATGAAAATTAAATTTTCTGTAGGCATCAGATATTCAAGTTCCTGGTGATGTCCAGATGTGTGTTGGATGAAACTAGCCAGATGGAATCATTGCATTCTTGATTTCTTAAATTGACTAAAAATATTTCATCTTCTCCAGTGAATTAGAACTGAAAAAAGCCACCACTACAGATGTGCCAATTGTTTTAAACACTTCTGGACATTTTTTTTTTACTGCAGTGTAATTTCTACATTGAATGTTACATATAGATATGCCCTTCACTGTGGACAGAGGTTAGTGAAGTTTTATGTTGTAAATAATGAATAAATTTTTTCACCTGTTGTAGTTGTTAATTTTTAGATATTTAGAAAATTAAAAGTGGTAGTAAAAATCAAAGTCAACAAAATACACAGATTTAATATAATTACAATTTCTATTACAATCATCCTCAAACATTTTGTTAAGTGTTTTGTGGGATGACTAATTCAGAAGGCAGATACACGCTCTCGTACACGCTCTTTTTTTGCTTGCATTTACTGCTTTTTCCACATGAGGGAGGGTATCCCGTTTCCTTTCCGGAGACACAAAGTCTTGGTTTTCGCTGACAACATGGTATCCAATCGTCCTCATCTGCTGTTGCATAGTCAAAGACAAAGTGATGATTGGTGTATACCAAGATAACGTTCTGCACAACATTGTTGAATTTGGGTGTGATTTGGATGCTTGTTGGCAAATTCTCAAAAACATAAAAACCTACAAACAAGAATCACAAAATACTGCTCAAAAACTGGGTATGGTCCAAATATTCAAATAAGCATTCTTGATTGACATCCCACTGCCCCATTCTGGTAGTGTACTATGCTCAAGTAGAGGTGAATGGTGCAAAGTGAGTGAGTCAGAGTGCAAATTACTGGGTGGGAGTCAACTTTTTGCTAAGGAAATACACTGTAAGATTCACATTTACAGGCACAGAGAATATATTATGCTATGGTTATTACTCAGCTTGTTCGTTCATACAGCAGGAGTTTCAATCTTTGGTGTATTGCAGAAGGCTGCATCCCTAAAATAGCACATGCAGAGGTGTAACAAAATGGCAAAATGCAGGGCTGGTTATGAGCATTCTCCTGTGACTTGTATGTACTTAACCATAGCATCATTTTTACAAACTGCTGCAGATGGATTGCCTTGTTGTGTCCTCATCGCCTCTTCAGAAAAGTATATCAGGTGATCTGTGGTACCATCTAAACACAGCACTTTGTCACTGTTGCATCCAAACACCAGAGTGCAATTTCAAACATTTGCATTTTTACATGCAGCAGATATATTTCAAGCATGTTACAACACTAGACAAACACACCATTAGAAACACCATCTCAAGGGCTCTTATTGGTATAGCGTAGCACACTTGTCTGGAAGAGGTCTGAACCCTAGTCCCCTACAGTGGCAGCAGCATCTACACCAGTGGTTCTCAAACTGTGGTACGCGTACCACTGGTGGTACGCAAAGCACCCCGCGGTGGTACGCCAGATGAACTCGGAAAATAAAAGATGCTTTGAGGTTTTTTTTTTTTTTACACAACACATTTTTTTTTATTAAAACAGAATTATGACAAGTCCTGAAATTCAGAAACTAAAAGGGATTACTCGTATTATGTGCGGAGAAAATGTCGCTAAACAGTTCGACCTGGTGCATCTTTCAAACGACACGGTCACTCGCAGAATTGATGAAATGGTGGACAACGTCAGACAAACATTGACCGAGAGAATTAAAATGAGTAAATGCTTCTCACTGCAGTTAGATGAATCCCTAGATGTCGCAGATTTAGACAACTTGCTCGTTTACGTGCGATATGCGTATGAGGGCATGTCGCACGAAGAATTTTTGTGCTGTACCAACCACTACCAACACGAACTACAGGAGAACTACATTATAACATATGTGTGTAATGAGCAGGGTTGCCAAATGCGTGAGACACACGCATTTGACCGTCTTCACACGCCACACATCCGATTTCTCACGTCGACAAAAAAAAATCTAGTTTATTTACCTCTGATCCACATCTATGATTCAATGAGTTACTAGTTCGCTCTGGCGCCAACCATCGTGATATAGCCTAATACTTAATTCGTGTCTATTTTACATCCTCCCGGTAACAATTTACATTCGCCCCCCGCCCCCCCCGTCAACAACTTAAACTTGCCAAACAGCTTTTTCTTTTTTTTTTTTTTTTTTGGGGGGGGGGGGGGGGTAGTAGGTGGTACGTGGAGGTTTTTCGTTTGACAGTTGGTGGTACTTTGTCTAAAAAGTTTGAGAACCACTGATCTACACTATACTACGAACTGCTGGCCTCCATGAGGACATCCCTTGCATCACTATACCTCATCTATGGAAATTATTTAGAGACTGCTGGATTATTGGTGAAACCAAGTAGAAATGTTTAAAGTTATTATAAACCATGTAGGCTGTTCTCAACATCATCTCCTATAAATTAGGTCTTCAAATATACACAACATATGTCAGAACTTCTATTTTACATTTGTCAAGTGTAAAGATAATTATACATAAATGTATTTACATGAGTATGTGTTTACTGTTTGTTGTTTTATACATTTATACGTTTTATACACTGCTGCATGTTCCCAAACTGTTATATTTGTAATTGCACACCAGGCTACAATTTGTTGTTTATAAGCTAAAAACAAGTTGTTTTCCATGTTTGAAAATCAGCTGATTAAATAACATGATACTTTTCATTTAAATTATGCTAAATTACATAGGCCTAAATCAGAGCAGTTGTGCACAGCAGTTTTTATTTCTGGGTCATTCTTGTTGAACTTTCCTTTTTGAATGTAGTTTATATGTAAACCGAAAGGAATGTTTGAGATGACCGGTACCAGGGAGCCAACACCAAATGTCGGGTCTCTCTGGGCCTTTGCACAATGGGCGATGAATTAACAGCAGATGATCTTTGATAATTTAAGTCAGAACGTTATTGAAAATGTAATCAATTTAAAATTGTGTATCTTTTGGAAACGTCATTTCCAAATCATCTTGGCTCATCGTCTGCTTAACAGAAAAGGCGCTTGAAATCCATAGTAACAACGGTACAGTGACGTCAGTTGCTTAGCAACTACGAAAAGATTCATTAGTTAGCTAACTTGGCTATGTCAGTATTCAGTTTTCGTCAGAAGCATTAGACAGCAAGTAGTTAATCCTGTCTTTTTTAAGTTGTGTGTCTAACCACGAGCAAAGCAAAGCATACCAAATAAACTTTGTTGAGATGAACATTTCTGAGACATTTATTTATAGCTAGCCACCTAGTTATCGTAACTACACCATTGGGAACTGGGGAATTAAATGCAGGTAAGTTTTAAGCTAGCTACTTTAGCTAGCATAGCTTACCTAATTTGGTGAACGTCGTGCATGCTGACTGTTAGTGCGTTCCTTAGTGCCAAAACATCGATATTAAGACGCGTTGTCAAGTGTCATTATATCATTATATCTTATAGCTAAAATAGCTGAATTCTGGTTTAAAATGTACGGTCCTTGAACAGACCCGTACGTAAGTTAAAATAACTATTTCTAACTCTAAATAAGTTCTATTTTCACATTAATGCTGGTCATAAATGGGCGCTTTAGTCTGGTGGATTTAGTTTTATTGTGATAGATAACTCTACCCAGATTAATATTTGTTTAATCTCTCGATATATAAGATTTAAACATAACTCATCTATTTAAGTCCTCAGAGGACCCCTATGACAAATTCATTCTGCAACACCTGAAGCATTATGGACTTTTTACTGGTAAGCTCGTCCTTTTTAGATTATGCATTTTACATTAAGTCTCAGATTGCTTATGTGATATAAAAATTATAAGTACTGTAATTTTAAATTACTGAGACTTGGTTGAAGCACACTATTAGTGACAAAATAGTAGCTAGCTAGTTAGTATGATTGTAGAATAGGCTGTGTGACAAAATAAGAATCCATGTGATATCCAGAGTACAGTTAATAATTTGACCCAGAATTTAAGTTTGCTTTTTTCTTTAACATGAGGAAGGACTAATTTATTATTTATTTTGGTCTTTAGGCCAGAGTTCATCTCTCCAAACAAATGCCCCAGCCAGTAAAACACGGGATGGCACCTGTGACTCTGTAACAACAGATGTCATCCATTTACCTGCTACCAGCACAGACATGGAGGACGAGGAAGAGGAAGAGGAGGAGGAGGAGGAGGAACCAGAATTACATCAAGGAAAATGTAAGTCTTTGAATTGTTTGTTGTGCAGTAGAATGGCTGTGAAATTCCTTTCTTACCCTCCTCTTCACTCCACTGCATATTTAGGGAAATCTTTAGCAATGCAATTATATTTGATGTTAAAACTCTAGTTTACATAGGAATTAAAATTTTAAAGTTTACTGGTTTATTTTCTTCTATTTGTATATTCTATACTGTTTTCAACAAAGGTTGTTTAATTTGCATTTTACATTTTATTAAATACAATTTTCAGTGCACTAGATTATCCAGTAAAAGTCTGCAGAAGGTATCATAAAAAATACCTTCTTTAATATTTTAAAATAGGTGTATAATTATTTTGGATTTTTCTGTTTTCTTCAACACCTTTATTAATAGTGTGACACGGGGACAGAGGCAGCAGGAGGCAGAGGCTGTAACCAAAAGGCTTTATTATCCATGTCAAACAGAACACAAGAACTCAGGCCACTTGGCAGTAGAAACGCAAAAGTATACTCAAAGAGTCCTAAAGGAGAGAGAGTGTCCACAGGTGATTGCAGCTTCAGTGTAGAGCAGGCTACTTCCTACATTGCGAGGCAAAGGTGAAGGTTGAATGTGCAACACTGGACAGCATGAGGAACAGGTGTCAGTATTGACGTGATTGTGATAAGGGGAGTGACCTGGAATGATAGGGTGTGCTCTGTGTAGGAGTGGGCGTGCATGGCTATGAGGATGTGCTTGTGCGTGCCCGCTGGTGGCGTCTAGGCTGACCCACTGTGACAAATAGGTGTTTAATTGTTTCTACATAATTATACCTTGTACCTTTTTTGTGGTTCCCGGGTGGTGGGCATAATTATTTCAGCAGTGAAGTCATGGCCTACACCATACTTTAATCACCTAACAAAATCCTAGTTCAAATGTTCTGCCCTTATAAAAGATTCAGGCACTTACCCAAGTAATTGTTTAGAGTAATATGAACCGTGTAAGTAAATGTATACTGCCTCTAGGTTACAATGTTAATTCACTAGTTAAACACCTCATGTTGATATCCCTTCTTCCACTGATATTCCATTCCGTTGCTGCAAATAGTTCCAGTATGAGCTGTATGCTGTTTTTTTTTTACTAATTTGTACTTTATTTACTTATTTATTGTACTTTTTTACTAATTTGTAATGTGTGTACTTTTGTTATGCTTCTAGACTCATTTAATGTGGAGAAATATCTCAGGACCAGGCAGCTGCTAGTTGACTTTGAAGGTGGACGGCCTATACCACGCCTAAGGGAACCAATGGACCTATTTTCTATCCCATCCATTGACTCTCCTTTCCAAGGTGTTCGCTGGCCTGTTGAATGTGAAGTCATTGGTGACAAAATTCATCATTTAGGTATCTAATCTATGCTTCTGCTTATGTCTTTGATGCTTAAACAAGACATTAATGCCTGACTTGAAACTGTCTGTGACTACTGTGGTCTATTTGGAACACCTGTCATTTACAGCTGCTTGGAACTCAGTTTTTTGCTAAAATGCATCTTCCATAGCAAATTTAGTTTTGTACAACCGAAAAAGTTAAAGTGAACTGGTTTTCTAATTGTCTACCTTTCTCATAGAATGGGAACCTCCTGAACCAGAGCCTTTTTACCAACAGACTGGCCATGAGCGGACTCCTGTGCCAGTGGGAGAAGACAGAGGACATACTGTCTACTGTATAGACTCAGGTAACAGTCAGCATGGTAAAACTTTTTGTTGGAAATTTAAAACGATTATTTTATAATATTTATACTGAAACCTTTTATAACACTGTTAACCTAATTTTGCATTATCAACTACTTTCAAACTATGTTTATAACACTAATCTTTGTTGTTCTTCATTTGTTTAAGCCACAAAAACCTCCTACTTCACCCATTCTCGTGTTGGTGGTAGCAAAGGCCCTTTAAAGAGTGCCACATTTTGTGCTAGAAGCCAAGATGTGCCCACCTTGTCTTTTGAGTCCCGCTTTGAGAGTGGAAATCTTCAAAAAGCAGTTAGAGTGTGAGTGTAGTATACCAACACATCAAATCTGTTGCCTTTATGATTGACACATCTTTAGGTTTTTGAGGCAAGTGAACTACATATACTGCTACAACTAACAGGTGTTGGGATTTACAACTACATTTGTGTTGGGATAGGACTACTAAAGGCAAGGATTTATTGATTCTTTAGGATGTAAATATATAGTTGATGAGTATATCAGATTATTTTTATATTGAAGTTTATAATAAAATGAACAGTACACAGTTATACGAGAGCTTTTTTGTGTTTTCTATCTGTTCATTGCAGGAATGTGAAAGAGTTACATTACACACCTTACAAGAGTTACAAAGAGAAACATCAATTCAAAGAATTTGCTTTAGAATTAACTATAAATTAAATAAAGAATAACAAAAAAATGCCCCTCACACCTTATACCTTTATTGCCTAAAAAATACTTAACTAACAGAAATTTCCAATATGTCATCTTTCTGAAGTTCTTTCATTAGTTTCGTCAACTAATTTAACTTCCAGTTTAGGACAAGAACATCTGAAAGTCCTAGAGTAGTATGGACCCTGCTTCAGCTTATTCATGACCGTTATTATTTCTGTGTATGGTGAACGTATACAGTGATGAGTGCTGTTTTCTTTTTTAGGGGCATCTATGACTATGAGCTCACCCTGCGCAATGACATGTACACCACAAAGCATACACAGTGGTTCTACTTCCGTGTGTCGAACATGAAGGCAGGTGTCACCTATCGTTTCACTATCATCAACCTGATGAAGTCCAGCAGTCTGTATGAAGCAGGCATGCGTCCTCTGCTGTACTCTGAGATTGCTGCCTGGATGAAGGGAGAGGGGTGGCGACGTGTAGGCGCCAACATTCGGTGAGTTCATTTGTCAATTGTTCAGACTTGGTGATCAATTAGGCTGTTGCATAAACACCACACTACTGCCCTGTCCCTATCACAGGTACTACCGCAATCACAGTGAAATAGAGGGCAAGGCACTCTATTCCCTAACCTGGACGCTCCAGTTCCCTTACGAAAATGACACCTGCTACTTGGCCCACTGCTACCCTTATACCTACTCAGACCTCCAGCGCTACTTACACGGTGTGATGACAGACCCATCCCGGGCAGTTCACTGTAAAGTGCGGGTACTCTGCCGCAGCCTGGCGGGAAACTCCGTGTATGTGCTGACTGTCACAGCCCCCTGCACCAACTGGCATGAACGACGAAGTAAACGGGCAGTAGTAGTGACCGCACGGGTGCATCCAGGAGAGACAAACGGGTCGTGGATGATGCAGGGCTTCTTGGATTTCCTGCTAGGCCAGTCACCCGATGCGTGTCTTTTGAGGGAAACCTTTATTTTTAAGGTGAGGAGATGAGTGCACAAAACACTTTTTTTTACTTCTGCATGAGTTTTTTCTTTAAACTTTACAAATGAAATGGAATGACACCGTATAATGATATGTTTTACATTTACAAGTTTTTGAGGGGGCCAAAATTTTGATGAAGGGAAATTAAACCGTCTGTAGGTGGTGCCGATGCTGAACCCTGATGGTGTGGTGGTTGGGAATTATCGTTGCTCACTGGCAGGATGTGATCTGAACCGCAACTATCGCACTCTCCTACGGGACTCTTTCCCCTGTGTTTGGTACACTCGCAATATGGTGAAACGGTGTGTAAAGCACCTTTAATATTTGTTACGTATAAAAAAAGAGATTTGATTTAAAGATATTTGATTAAAAGCACTTTTGTAACTTTTCAGGTTGCTCGCTGAGAGAGAGGTAGTGCTCTATTGCGACTTTCATGGCCACAGTAGGAAAAACAATGTGTTCATGTATGGATGTAAAGATCGGAAAGATTCACTACATCTTCAGGAGCGCATTTTCCCTCTGATGATGAGCAAGAATGCCACAGACAAGGTGAAGATGCCATAGGGCTGAATCAGAATATCACAGTGGTTATTTAAGTTTCATTTAATACCACTAATTTACTAATTATATTCTGAAGTGTGATGATAACACAGCATACTTGTTTGGTCTAGTTTTCTTTCAGGAGCTGTAAGTTCAAAATCCAAAAAAGCAAAGAAGGCACTGGTCGTATTGTGATGTGGAGGCTGGGAATTAGAAACAGCTATACCATGGAGTCCACCTTTGGAGGTTCAAATTTGGGTAAGGGATTTCAGAAAGGCCATGCAAATCTATGCAGTTCCTTGCAACCTCATGATTTTCTTTGTGTCAAGCTACCTAAGGTCCTGCATTTTCTGGTCGTGCAAGACTGGAACACAACACCTCAGGTTTTTTTCCACTTCTCTAAAGGATTTAATTTTATTTATCAGTAAATTATTGGGTAAATTAACAGAATCAACAGACACAACAGACTCTTCCTTTATCAGATTGGATATTTAGGACTCAATAAACATCGAACGTTTGAAATTGTGCAGTATTATGGATATACTGGACTAAGTTACAGGATCTCATCTAGCTGGTTCTCATTGCCAAAATTGCTCAGCAGCTTTTTTTTTCATCATTGAAAGGTGAAAGGAAAGGAACTCATTTCTCCATTGGAGATCTGAAGTCCATGGGCTATCACTTATGTGACACCTTGCTGGACTTCTGTGATCCAGATCAAACCAAGGTCTTATATTTTCACACTTTCAACTTTCATAATTAAAAAACTTGTATCATGCCTAAAACATCGTAGTTACATAAAATACTAAACATTTCTAATGATTTTTCATTTTTCTCTTGAGACTGCACATTGTCTAATGGAGCTGGAGGCTTTGCTCAGGCAGGAGATCAGGAAGAAGTTGGGTAGGGACACGGAGGACCTAGAGGACCTGTCTGATGTAGACATTGAATCAAGGTGAAAAGGCCCATATATGTTTTAGTATGTACATTAGTTTTAATTGCACATCACACACACAAAAATCAAAATGCAACATTGAGGGCCTCATCAGGAATAGAATTAATAGCTTCTTGATGATAAATGATAAATGGTAAATGACAAATTGTGGTTCAGAATGGCCTTTTAATAATAGAGGCAAACTAGCATGAAATCTTGAATAAACACTGTGAGAACGATCTATATTTGACAATAATGTTGGCTTGTTACAGCACAAGTGGATCAAATAGCACCGAATCAGATGGCCTGCCTGTTCATCTGTTAAACTGTACAGACCAGGTGCAGTATTTAGTTCACTAATTAATATACACAATTTCAGTTCCATAAGGGCACTGTTCTAGATTTGTAGATTTCCTGAATTTCCCCTTGCTTATGATGACATTTTCAAGTTGTATTTGCTTTGTCAAGAATATCAAAGTTAAGAAAAAGCATTTGCGGAGCAGAAAGGAAAGGAATAAACTGCGGCAGCAGCAGACACAGAAGGCATCATCCAAGATCCTTCACAGAAGTGTCAAACACACAGTAAGCTTAACATGGCCAGTATTCCAAGTGTCTAAAGTGTCAACCCCAGCATTACCTCAGCTTGGAGTCTTTTTCTTCTTGGCAGGATTCTTTATTGTCAAATGAAGATCTGTTGAATGTGAGGATCCAAGAGAAATCAGTGACTGCAGTGAAAGACATGAAAGAAAAGAGACATAATGTAATGAAATATAGATAACAACATGAAAAATCATGTTAAAACATCTCCACAGTAGTACTGAAATATGTTTGTTTTTGTATTCAGGAGTTAGTAGTGAGGGTTCATCAGTCTAAAAGATCTTGGATCCCACATCATACCACACGCATTGGTGTCATTGACCATGAAACCTTTTGGAAGAACAAGCCAGACAAGGTATAGTGATGCTATTTGCTCTACATCAGTTGGGGTTCCATAGGAAGTGTAGGGTTTACCTGTGCACAAGTAATTTGTACTTGCATGTACTCTGACTAGATGAAATGCTGTTTTATGACTGTTAATCACTCATTATCTGTTCTGATTTGTTGATTATTAATTGGGATATGTAATTCATTGTATTGCTAGCATGTATCAAATACACTGTTCTGTCATTCAGAATCCACATTTTGAAGCTATGAATGCTGCCTATTTCTGCAAAGGAGACTCGACAGATTCCTGTCAACAGCATGTCTCAGGTAAATTACTAATACGTCATTTCAGTCATTATGTACTTGTTAAACTCTTTTCATGGAGAATACATGTAATATCTTGTTTACGCTATTATGATAACCAGAACAGTAGTGTTGTCACCATGCAAGGTTCCTTGTGAGTCAACATGGATCATGAACCTTTGTCTTGTTGAGTATAGCTTAGGTGTATTCTCCTGTCTGAACAGAAGAGACTAGAGAGACCATGTGTCATTATGCCTCATGCTACCGGAGGCAGGGGCAGCGCCTACCCCTGTCTGTCTCTGCAGTCCGCCACAGGCCTGTATGCCAGTCCTCTGTGCCAGTTCAGCCCTTGCTCTTCAGTCCAGACACCAGAGGACACCCACGAATAAGAGGTGTGTCCATAACTTTGGTACTTCATTTTTTTGTACCTTGTTTTGCCTTCTTGTGCTCTGAGGTCCCTTCAAGTCTACCCACTAATCTGTCTCATTTTTGTTTTCATGAGTCCTTGCTGGACTGATATGTGTGAAAGTTTTAAACATTCAAATGAATTTAATTGTTACATTTCACAGGAAGGTACTCTGTGACGAACATTTCACTGCATAGGTAAGCACTCCATATATATATATTACACTACAATATATATGTATGCTTTTCCCAGTGTGGTCCGGAAGGCAATGTTCCGTTTTCTATTTATCACTAATCTGCCCTATTCGTCTGAATCATTTTTTGTAGAGCTGTGGTAACAGATCATGTACAGTATGGAGTTGTTCCAGAGGCGGTCCCCACCAGAGGACTGCAGGCCTCCCACTCAGCACATTTCAATCCTGCCCACTCTCTGAACAAGCAGAAGCTCAGGCAAAAACAAACCACCACCATTTCGTTCAAATACTACGTGCCTGAAAAACAGAACACCATGGGCACCCTGAGGATCAATCATAAGAGAAATGCGAGAGGTGGAGACTATTCATACTCACATATGCATTATTGGTGCTGCTAACTTCAGTGCAAAGTCTTGAAATGATTGTTTACGCACAGCAGATTAAAATGAAAATGTTCAGATCTGAAAGACAAAAAATGCATGAGCTTCTACATGATGAACACAGCTAAGGTGTAGTTCTGTGTTATTATTTTCAGTTTCATATGAATTTTTATATGGAAAAAAACAACAAAAATCCAAACATTTATAGCAGGACAAATATTTTAGGTGGAGCATAATTCCATTACTGTATCATTGCTAGATTGTTATATAATATTTTATTTGCAACAAAAATCTTTCATTATAACTTGTGTAAATTTGTATTGGTATTTAATGTTAATACTCAGACATGAATATTGTTCAGTCTTATCAGTTCCAACAGCAGGATTGGCACAACCAGACACTGAGCAATCAGCTGAAGCAGAGAAACTCAGTGAACAAGAGGACATTTTATTTTTTCCTGATCTGAGAAGCATAGACACCAGTGGAAAAAGGTTATTCTGCCTGGTTTTCCCCATAGTGCATACTTTTGTGTCATTTAGTAATTCTTAATTATTTTTCTTATCATTATTATTTCAATATTAATATATTATTGTTAATATATTATTATTGTAATTACTATCTATATATGTAGTTAATATATTGTGGTTAATGTTATTTTATTATATATTAGTATTAATTATAGCCTTTACAATAGAGTGCTCTTGTGACCTGACTCCACAGCCGTGACAGGCCCTCAGGAGGCCTGGCTGGACTGGGAAGCCTGTGTTTGGGAAAGGTACCCGACGGGACTGCAGGGCAGCAGATGTCAGGAGGAGATGCAGCTTCATCAGGTGCTCTTCACAGTGAAGGCAGGAGTGGTGTTTAATGAAAACACTCCTCTTTGAAAGCTTTTTTGTAATTTAATGTCACTCATTGTGAGTTTAAAACCTCAGGTCCAACACTGAAGAAATAATTACTTTTTATTGGGGAACCCAATTTTCTTCCTTTATGCCGTTCTAAAGTTTGACTTCTTTTCTTTCTTCTACCTTCACAGAGTATGATTTATAGAGTTTGATAACATTCTAGTGAAAAGCTCAAAGCTACTAGCTTGTGAAGATGAGTGAAAGAAATTGAAAGAAGTCTAGAAGGCTGTCAGGGTTACTCTCATTTCAGAGAATGGTCTGGAAAACCATGGAGACTAGGGATGCAAGAGCTTCTTGCTGTATTTGTCTTTATTGTATCTGCCATGTAAAACCTCACAATGCCAAAGAATATAATATTAAGGTCAACCTTACATGGTGACATCAGTAAGATGATGTTTTAAGATCATATTGCCATGTTTAAACAGATGTTTTGTGCAGCTATGCAGTCAGCCTTCATAATTTAGATATACATATTTCACTAATATACTTTACTTTGCATTCAGGTCAGTCAAGTACATATTTGTTGCATTATAAAAGTGAAGACAAGGATACTTTGAACAAGGATTATATGAACATAGCATTGCTTTGTTTAATTTTCAGAAACATTTTAAGAAATTCAGATTTATGAAAACTTGTTGCACGTCTTCATTCCCCCTTAAGCATTTAGTGTTTGAATACTTTTAAATAGCCTATGCTTTTCTGTAATTACTTTCAGTGCAAGTGTGTTTGCTATATGAAAGAAATACAAGGAAGCATGCATAAGGAAATAAACAAGTTTTTATGTAACCTGTAGTTATATAACAGTAAAGTGGGAGTAATTCACTACAAAATACTTCATATGAACATTCCACACATTTCCATTCAAGATAAGTATTTACAGTTATGGACACACAGACATGTATTATTTTGCCAGGTGGTTTCTTTTAAATTATAATTTATCTGTTTTGTACAAGTGATCACTGTTACCAAAGATGAATACAGGTCATCGTGATTAGACGTTCATGCTTTGAATTCTTGAATTCCACTAAATTGTCGAAGGTGGAAGCGGCTTTCAGTGTGTCTGACCATTGCACGGAGAGCAGCAAAACCAGATAGAGCCTGCATGTGGCGGTAAAAAAATATATATTACAAACAACGAACCTCTTAGAGCTTTCTAAATAAAATAAAATGCTCATGTGTATACTATCCCTACCTCTACCAAAATGAATGAGGCCAGAATTATGTGAACTCCTCTCTCCAAAGGCTGAATGAGTATAGCTTCATTGAAAAGCTGGAATAGTATCAGAGGAAACTGCAGAAGGAGACTCAGGAGCCAAAACCCAGCCAGTTCAGGAACCTATCATAAAGCATAACATGTAGGACTGTAGGTTTAAAAATGTGCTCGCTATGTAAATGCATTTGTATGAGATACAGAAGTCATGCACCTTACCTTTTCTTGTAAATTCCCTGCGTACCCCAAGTAAAGTCTGATAGCCTCTATGAGAGTCATTAAAATTAGTATAGTAATTAGGATGAACTTGTAGTAATCTTGGAGTGCGGGATACTGGGTGAGAAGAACAAGTATCAAAGTCAGAAAACCAAAAAATCCCATTACAATCAACTGTATCAAACAGCCCACCTTTAACAGTGCTTAGGAAAACATCAATTACTTTGAGGTGCAGCATCACCACTTCACTAATCCACCAAAAAGGAAAGAACCACATGTTGAAGAAAAGTGACATCTGTAGAGGCAGACTGGATACGACGTCTGCATCTATGGACGGAACAAGAATGGGTGTGCAGTCAACGCAGTGTTGGAGTAGGTCATGCCAAACTCAGCTGCTCACCATCACTAGGTGGATAGAAAGCCAAGCTAGCGATGCTAACAGTGTCAATAGACAAAGGCCAACATCAAACTTAACGTCAGACCAGTTCTAGATACACAGCCGGCTAGCTAAATATGCTGATTTAATAGTCGTTGGCTAGCTAAATAATCCTAGCAACTAATGTGTAGCTAGATAACAACCAAGTTGGCAAAGTTGTCAGCTAGTTTGCTGAAAAGGCTAGCTAGCAACCAAAGGCTAGCTGGCCAGCTAAGTGAAGCTGACTCCATCTAGTTGTGATTCAGCAACCGGGCGTCCAGGCTGTAGGAACTCACGCTGGTTCAGAAATGAGACGTGATCCTCGGGCGAAAGTTCTGAATGTCTCTGATCTACAAATACAGTTCTTGAAAAATCCCCCAAACGTCTTCTTATGGGCTCTGGGAGGTCCATCGTTCAAACGCCCCTGCACCCAGGTTGGCCTGCTAGCATCGCTAACGCCAGCCACATTAGTGTTAACTAGGATGATTTGAAATAGAAGGAGGAGGGTCTGGATTAAAACGTAGTGCGTTTTAAACACTCGCTTTTATTTATCATAGGATCGGATGTGGATGATTGTGTTATTGTTTTTCAAGAGAAACCCTCTAGACGTTTATTTGCTTCGCCAGATTTACATTTAAGAGAAGGCATAATGAGAATTAAATTTGGATTAGAAAGAATGACATCACTTTTACAACTGAGTTGCATGGAAGTTTCAAATCAAGATATCTGCAATTCAGTTTCAGTTTTAATATCTGATACATAAATAAAGATTGGCTATCCAAAATTAAATGGCCTAAACTACTCATAAAGCAAATTAGACATGTTTACTTTGTTTCTAATTAGTAGGTAATTAATCCGATTTAGTTAAAACTAACTAAGATATAAAATTATATAAGATATTATTTTAAGATATAAAAATTATTTCAAAAAATATATATTTAATATTTCTGAAAACAGGCTTTAGTGCAAATTCTTGAAATCTTGAGCATGCCTCCAGAAAATCCCAATAAACATCATCCAAGATCTCCATCCAGAAAATTGCAGTCCTGGGAACAGCTAATGAAGCATGAAGGTGCAACATAAAAACAAGTAGTAATAGGCATGCAAAATTAAGTCCACATAAATAATACCCTATGCGAATATAAAATATAAATAGAATGAATAAAAATACAGAAGGCGTGTACAACAACAGTACTATAAACAACTGTGCACGTGGAGTAGTGCATTTCAAGTAAAGTGACCAAGGCAGGGTTGTAAAGAGATAGGTGACATGATTATATGCTGTTCTTGAGTCCAATGGCAGAGGGAAAGAAACTGTTCCTGTGGCGGGAGGTTCTGGTCCGAATGGACCGAAGCCTCCTGCCCGAGGGGAGTGGATCAAATAGTCCATGTGCGGGGTGAGAAGGGTCTGCTATGATCCGATCCGCTCTCCCCACCGTCCTGGAGACGTACAGGTCTTGGAGACCTTCTCAGTGGAGCACACGATGCGCTGCAGCCTTGGGCATTGAGCACCAAGTTGCTGTTGCTGCACCAGGTCACCAGCCGGTCCACCTCCTTCCTATAAGCAGACTCACCTCCGTCTGAGATGAGTCCGATGACAGTGGTGTCGTCCGCAAACTTAATCAGTTTGACAGAGTCATGGATGGAGGTGCAGCAGTTGGTGTACAGTGAGAAGAGCAGAGGGGAAAGTACACAGCCCTGGGGAGATCCTGTGCTTAAAGTCCGCATGTTCGAGGCAATCTTCCCCAGCCGTACTCGCTGACTGCGGTCCATGAGGAAGTCTGTGATCCACCTGCAGGTGGAGTCGGGCACATGAAGTTTGAAAGATAAAGACCTGGAGGAGGGTGAGTGGGGAATGTTTTAAATGTATAAATGCATAATGTATAATATCTTCATATATTCATATTATATCGTATAATATCTATAATATCTTCATATATGTATATATATATATGTTCGGTTTTCCCACCGAAAGGGCATTGACGAAACGGCAGACAGATATAACTCTTTGTGGATTTGTTTATGTAACGTTTCAGGGGGAACAGGCGTGACGCAAGTGCAAGATTTGATTAGATTTAATTAAATGACAGGTAACAGAAACATACGCGCAAACATGATTAGAACAGGACAGAACTACGGCACAAAACTCAGACCAACAGGTAGAAACATGAAACCCAATAACCAGACACGTAGACCAAACGAAGACCATTACATAGAAATATAACACAGATCTACCAGGAACATAACAGACACCTTGAGACGGGATGGGATGGCTAAGCAAACACGGAGACATACACGCAGGCTTAGACAGACGAGACGAAAAGCACAAAGGAGACAGGGATCACAGCGAACGCGTACGGCAGGCAAAAACCGAGCGAGGGCAAAGAAGACAGAGGGAAGCACTACAATCAATGACCGACACGGAGGACTGAAACAGAAGGGAAGATATACACTGAACAGGGGAGTGAAACGAGGTTCAGGTGTGGCCACTAACGACGGGGCGGAGCAGACAGCACAGAACCGGGGAACTAGGCGGGACCAGGGAGGAGGGCGAAGCTGGACGTAACATAACCCCCCCTCAAGGCTTGCAACTCCGGGGCACGCCAACCAGGGAGGGCCGGACAGACGTCGGGGACAGAGACACCACGACACAGAGGGAAACGAGAGGGCAAGGCCGGGGCGGGGACAACAGACACGGGGTAGGACGGACACACTGGCCCGGACACCGGACGTATGGGAGGACCAGGACAAGGAACGGGTGGCGACGCGGGAACGGGGCCAGACGAGACAGGACAGGGGGTTGACACAGGGGGCGAGACCAAGGGGGCCGGACAAGACGGGGCCAAGGGCACAGGATTGGACACCAGGGAGGACTGAGACGCTGAGGCAAACAGGCGGAGGACGACGGAAATGGGGACGGGAACAAAGTGGGTGACGATTTGGGGAACAGAGACAGGAACAGGGACATGGAGGACACCACCACGAATGGACACAGGGACAGGCATGCGGACACGGACAGACACGCACACAGGAACGGGGACCAACAGGAAACCAGGGAGGGAACAGGGCAAAAAAGGGAACACGGGCGAGTGTAAAACTGCTAGTTTCCTTTTTGACGAGTTTTCGTCCCTGAGTAATCCAGGCTTTTTTTCGTGTTCGAAGGAAAGTTGGAGCGATACCTTCATGCTTTTCTTCATGGGCTTCTTTGACTAATAGAGATGCAAGCCTTGAACAGAATGGGTTCAATGGAACGACGACTTTATCTTCGTCCAAACACTGGACTCTCCCTCCACAGACAAGAAGGCCTATGGTTGACTCTCTTTGAACGACTATGCAATCAAGCATCGAGTCTTGAAACGTGACGCCGTGCTGGGCCTCAAGGGCCAAGAAGTTAAAAGCAACAGCCCTTTCTTCTGCTGAGAGGTAAGTTTTTCCCTCCCACTTTAAGGCTTTAGGGGTCAAGGCGCGTCTGCTCAGCCAGGTGTCTACTGCTCTCTTCAGCCAGCCGACATCCCCACATAGGCGTGACAGAGAGCTGAATCGCTTAGGCTCAACCAGATCCACAAGAGCAATGATGCTCTGGGCTGACCATTTCCTGAGCAGAACTGCAACTGACGTGACTGTTGAAGAGAACGCCTTCCTTTGAAGTGCTGCAACATCTCCGGTGACAGAGGAGAGAACTTCTCCGGCAGTTTTCACGGGCCAATTTTCAAAAGGGAGTTTGAGGAATGCAGGGCCTTCCTGCCAAGCTGATCCTTCAGCAAGATCTTCAGGGGGGGCTCCCCTCGTGATGAGGTCAGCAATATTTACTTTCCCTTCGACCCATCTCCAACTGTCGACGGGCCCGGCCATTTGGATTTCCCCTACCCGATTGGCAAAGAAAGACTGGTAGCCATAGCTATCCTTCTGGATGGCTCCAAGAATGGTCTGGCTATCAACTATGTGGACCCACTTGTCGACTTGAATGTAACAGTGCTTTTCGAAGTAGGACCTCAGACGCGTTGCAAAGACAGCTCCGCACAGCTCTGCTTTGATGGCATCACCCTTTTGATCTAGTGGGGTTAGTTTAGCTTTAGACTCGACGAGTCTGACAATAACTCCACCTGCAGTCTCCCAGCGGAGGTACAGCACTGCTCCATATGAAGCTTCACTACCGTCTGAGAAGGTGACACCCATAGGGTGGCCTGTGGCTCCAGGGGGAGTAAGACTTCTGGAGAATCTTACTTTGCCGAGTCGTACGTACTGCTCGAAGAGCGTTATTGCAGCCTCGCGGAGATGCGGTGAGAGGGGGTCGTCCCAGGTATCTCTGACAGGACGATCCTTTCCTGCTTCCTGAAAGGACTCCCTCACTAGTATCACACCCTTTTGCTTGACGGGTGAGGCTAGGCCAATAGGGTCATAAAACCCTGCAATTTGGCTTAGCAGCATTCGGCGGGTGAGAGGGTCAGAAGTGTTTGCCCTGACCTCTTCCTCTCGTAGGTTCAACCCAATTCTCATCTTTCCTCGCCGCCTCGAGAAGTTCACTGATGTCAACAGGCGGAGTTTGTCAGTTTCTAGCTCGTAACCTAGACCAAGTGCTTTGTTTTCTTCGTCTCGCATTTGATTTGGAAGTATCAGAGTCTTAGGTACTGTTGCTTCGGTACTGAGACTGTTAGGTTCTTCACTCCTCCCACTTTGGCCATTTAGGACCCAAGGTTTAAGTGAGAAGCCACCTGCTTTTAGGATCTTTTCAACTCCTTCAGTCATCTGGGTTAGAGCTTAGGCGTCATTGTGGGAGGTCAATATATCATCGACATAGCAGTCCTCTGTCACGATGCGGCGCTCTGCAGTCATAGATGTAAACTGGGGCAGGTTAGCAGTCTCCCTCATAGCTACTTGGGCGATGCAACCAGCAGGTTTATCCCCAATGTTGACCCTGACCACAGCAAACTCGCTAATTTCTTCTTTGGGGTCATCCCTCCAAAGGAATCGGTGGAGATGTACTTCTTCATCTTTAAGCCACACAGAATTATACATTTTCCTGACGTCGCCAAGGGCTGCGTATAATCCACTTCTGAATCTAAGGAGGACACCTCGGATGGGGTTAAGAACGTCAGGACCTTTATGAAGTAGATTGTTTAAGTCAACCCTTTGAACTCCTGGCTACTATTCCAGACGATTCTCACTGGCGTGGAGCTGGAGTGAGGATTGGGAGCAACCAGGTGGCTAATATACCACACCGGCCCATTCCAGTCTTTAAGCTGTTCTTTTGTGAACTTGACAGCGGCTCCTCTTGCCACCATATCTTGAATCTGTTCCCTATATGCTGCCTCCCACAGTGGTTCTTTTGCCAGCCGAGCTTCAGTGTTTCGAAAGGTTGCTTCCACTGCTTGGCGGTTATTTGGCAAAATGGCTGGGTTGACTTTCCAAGGGTAAGCTGTATCCCAATGAGGAGCATCACTGTGCTTGTCTGTCAAGACATATGAGAGACAGTCCTTAATTTTTTCAGTGGAGTTGCTATGAACCATCTGTCGCAGGTCCCCACCTGAGCTCACAAGAACTTCTCTGTAAAGTTTCGAAGAGGTCCTCATGGTTCGAGCAAAGTGGGTTTCAGACTGGTGGAGGGTCAAGTCCACAGACTCGAAGAGGTCGGGGTGGGTACCACCTATTGTTTTGCCAAGTGGTCCATCCCAGAGGATAAGATCACCCTCCATCTTCAATGGTTGTGGGACAAGCCGACCCTCTCTGTGACTAATCAACAGGTCGATGGTCTCAGGCCGGGTCAGCTCTGCTGCAGCGACATCCGGGAATATTTTCAGGAGCTGCTGCGGGGTGACAGGGTGACTGACATCGGCAATGCTTTCCAACCCATAGCAGACCACCTTGTGTTCTGAAGATCCATTCCTCGGAATGTGATGCATGCAAAAAGCCTACCAGCATGGGCTGTGTCAGTACAGGCGGTGCAAGCATTCGCCTGTGGCTTTGGCTGGGACCCCCTCTGGCCTGAGGTAGCTTTGGAATATGCCTTCTTAGCTACTTTGACCACAGGCAATTTTGCATAGGGAGTTGCCTCTTTGAGACCTTCATCCAGCTGGTCTAGTTCCTCCAGCACAGCCTCCTGCTTCTGAAGGTAACGCAGCAGGCAGTTGAAGTGGGTTTGTGGACTAAATCCATGCAGAGGTTCTGCTTTATACTCAATCCACTTCTCCTTAAGGGAGCTGGGCAGCTTTCGTTCTAGTGATTGGGCGACCAGCCTGTTCTTCAAGACGTCCTCCTCTCCCAGGATGACTAGATTGCTCAGGGCCCTCTCCACGGCCTGGATTAACTCAATTGCCTTCCTAGGGTTATTTCCCTTCACGGGAGGTAGGCTTTCAATATCCTCAGCAATCTTGAGAACTATCCTTGCTTTATTTTCAAAACGATTGTTAAGGCGCTTGAATATCTCATCTGGGGTCGAACAGCTGGAAAGAACTAAGTCTCTTCTCACCTTTTCACTCAAGCTTGCCAGCAGATGGAAGCGTGTGACTCCAGCAGTTCTCATCGGGTTCCCTAGCTGTTCCAACTCCGCCCACTCTGCTTTCCAACGATAGTAGTCTGTCATGTCTCCTGAAAAAACAGGCAGACGCGTTCTTTCCAGACTGATCTGTGGCTTTGAGATGGTAGGAGTTTTAGGTGGTAGAGAAGCCTCTGAGACACTAAGCTGGTTGACTGTTTGCAGTGCATCAACTGCAACAGGTTCTGGTTTGGGCATCCGGCTCAGTTTTCTCCTGTTCAGTTCCCAGGCCCGTGCTCTGCTTTTAAGGTTATAAATTTCCTGCTTATGCTGAGTGACTTTGTCAGACACGAGACGTTCCCATGCTAAGACCTTCTGCTCCAATTCATGGAGCCCTTCCAAAAAGCCATCACGTAGGGCAGGGGTGGCCAACCCGCGGCTCGCGAGCCGCATGCGGCTCTTTGCCTGGTTTCATGCGGCTCCCCACCCGTGGTGCGCGGTTAGTTTACAAGCCTAGCGAGCCACTAATACTTTTAAAACCGGCGTAGTGGAAAACACGCATTTGACTGTCTTCACAGCTAATGATTTGCACCCCCCCCCCCCCCCCCCCCCCCGCTCAACAGATTACACTCGCCCATGTACGATGTGGCTCTTTGCCGTAACACAGTAAGAAAAGTGGCTCTTGGTCTATGACGGGTTGGCCACCCCTGACGTAGGGCTTCAAATTCATGTTCTGGCATATCTGCAACGTTTGCATTTTCCACTTCCTTGCATTTTCCCTCTGTTCCTTCAATGTAGAGCAGAATCTCGGGTCTTGCAAACTTCTTGTACAGCGTTTCTCTGGTGAGCTGGACGGTGTCACTGTAAACAACAAGACATTGCTCGATTTTTGCGTTCGTGGTTCTTGCCTCTTCTTCACTGTCATCCACATCATCCAGAGCCTCCAAGAGGGCTAGCGCAGTGTCATGCATCCTGTTAAAGTCAGCACTGTGTGCACGCATTTCATCAGCAAGAGCTCCTTTTTCCAAGACGTCAGCAGTGAGAGACAGCTTATTTGCTCTCCTGGTGAATGTAGCTTGTGCAGAGGACCGTTTTCCCTTTAGATCTTTTCATTACGGCAGAATCCATTTTCCTTTGTTTTTGACGTTTAGAGGCGAAATTTATTTTAGAAGGATTTCTTCTTTTCTTTCGTTGAGGCACCGCAGTTTATGACTGTTCGGTTTTCCCACCGAAAGGGCATTGACGAAACGGCAGACAGATATAACTCTTTGTGGATTTGTTTATTTTCTTTATTTTCAGGTTATTCCCACAGCTTTTAGGCAGCCTTTAGTTGGCTCTTAGTCAGCATTTAGGTAGCTCTTAGGTCATAAACTGGTGATGCGCCGCCGTCAATGATAAAACGCCATGTTCATAATCTCGCGCGAGCGCAACTTAAACATTGTTTGTGGCTCCTCATTGGACACCAACTGCTCACAATGAGCTCGCATTGGACTATATTTAGAAGATAGCTGGCTACGTGCACCAATGGTGAGTAACCTCCCTGACCCGCAGTCACACAGTAGTGGATAAACACAACAATATATATATATATATATATATATATATATATATATATATATATATACACATATATATGAAGATATTCGTATTATATCATATAATATCTACATTTTGGGCAGTCGTGGCCTGGCGGTTAGGGAACTGGTCTTGTGACCGGAGGGTTGTGGGTTCGATTCCCAGAGGCCATGACTGAGGTGCCACTGAGCAAGGCCCTTAACCCTCAATTGCTCACTTGTATAAAAAATGAGATAAAAATGTAAGTCACTCTGGATAAGGGCGTCTGCCAAATGCCATAAAATGTAAATGTAAATATCTAAATGTGTGTTAGGAAGAGTGAGCAAGTGTTATCCATGACTTTAGATCAGGTCACTTTACCATTCACAAGCAATATAAATGTTGAATATAATTATTATATTATTCAATCTAATATTTAATTCTGGCATACTCATGTAATTGACAGTTAATAGAACACACATGTAAAGCAGCATTAAACATATATTGTTAAAAACCCATGTAATGTCTCTTATCCAGTCAAATTACTTAGTCAGAACTAACTGTTGTAAACCTATAATTAGAGATCATAGACATGTTTACATAGATGTCACACTGGTTCCTGCATTGTGGGTGGACGTTGCCACCACACTGGTGTGTGTGACGGGTAGGGTGAGCGAAAATAAATGGAAGCGATCACGCCAAGTCTCAGGGAAAAAGGATGGTTTAATATGTAAAGTGCGCAAACCAAAACCCGTGAACTGATCCGAATTTAGGATATAATAACCAGTGGTCAACTGGTACAAAGACAAGACATATATAGATGAACAAACAACCCTCAGGTGAGACGGATCGCGGGGTCCGCCCACCTGAGGGACGAACACAACACCACACCCACAGGACAAGCTGCTGCTGTAGACGAGGGCGACCAGTAGGGGGCCGCCGTATCGTGACAGTGTGGGCTTCTTGTCATAACTCATAAAACTGGACTGCAGAAAATAACACTACAGAGTGTTATGCAGTTAGGTCTTCAGAATGCCATAATATAATCCAAGCCATAGCTAATCACCTTTCAGGGGTGTGGATGATTTTAGATTGTACAACAATTATGGATCGTCAAGCAAAACCCATTAAATGTTAAAATGGCTCCATATTTCCACATTCCACATATTTCCTGGAGTTCCTAATAGGTATGATGCCAACTAGATGACGTGTGACACAAGTGGTCTAGCCATAATTGACTAAGTGTGGGATATGACATACAGTATGATAGCTAAAATGACCTTTAATGCACAAATGATATAATACTGTACCTAATCCAGCACTTTTAGTTTATGACAACCATAAAATACATTTTATAAACCAGTTCATTCAAAGGACATTTGATTTATTGTGTAAAATACATGCCTAGTAAACATGAAACCCAATACTTTTCAAAAAAACTGTTCCCCAGCATATTGGCATGAATTTTGAACTTGCATGCTTTATATTTTTATTCATTTTTATTACATTTTTAAATAGAAATATACTTTATTGATCCCTGAGAAAATTGCAGGGTTATGGAAGCTAGACACAAATTTTACCATTTTATCATGTTCTTTCACAACATAACCTACTAGATTCTATTTGACAAATATAAGGTGTCATTAGCACTGAGGAAAAACAAAACAAACAAACAACCTATCTAGATTTCTCCAACTAAGCTAGTTAACAAGCAATTAAGTTATATCAATATAAAGTGACTGACACAACAACTTATTTTTTTTCCATCTAACCATGGACTAGCTTCTCCGAGAGAACATAAAATCTCTGCATCATGATAAAAAAATAGTTAATCTTGCAATAAGAGAATTATTATAATAAGTTGCCTGTGATAGGAAAAAACATCCATGTGCAATACAGTGTAAAACATGTAATATACACAGGCGTAATATTCTGCACATGTACAGTCCAAACCGTCCAAAACAGGCAGGGTAAACATAGGGCTTGGAGTTTGTGTGACACCAGCATCTAGGGTCTGTCCCATAGGTTTAGGCCTGTATATGCATAAATACATATGTTTTTATCTGTTTCTACGATCTGGCCATCATGCTGAAGTTACAGGATAGTTTCCAAGGAGGTTCCTGAACAATCCACTGTGTCATAAAACCGCAGACAGGTTTTATGCTGTAGCAGCTTTTCAGAGAGATTACTTTGCCTCACTCCTTTATCTAGTTCAACACCCAGGTTAGTATATCTGCACAACAAAACATTGAATTGTTATAATTGATACTCAGTGTCAAAGTAGCATGCAGCATCACATATTTCTGAGACGCAGATGGGATAGCTTACACAACGAATGAAATCATAGCCTACCTGCAAGATACTTTCCAGAACACCAGTGTATTTATGGCCATCAACATTGCCAATGTAAAGAAAAATCTTTCCATATTACCATTGCTGAGTGTGTTTGGATAAAAGTTCCCTGGAAGCAGAAGTGATTGAAGGGTTAGTCATGTGCAGTAGTTTGGCACAAATACAGGAGGAAATGGCACAAATACACAACGAATTGTACTGCTTAAAAGATATGCCAAAAGGGCTAAGGAGGAAGTTGCCTTACCACCCGACACAAGACAAAAGAGCTGAACCAAAAAGGCACCCAAAAAGCATCCTCCTCCGTAGGACAGAGTAAGGAAGTGCAGAGAGATACCTCTGAGGTTGCTCGGAGTCAGACAGAAAGAAATGAGGGAACCTGAAAAAAGGGACACAAGAATGAATTGTGTGAAGGAGTGAAGGATAGATGTTCTGCTTTTAGCTAAATAGTAGGATGTGGTAGGAGTGATCATGTCATTACTGACTATCAATGGATCTTACAGAGAGCAGAGACTTAGAGGTTTTGCATTTGTGGACAATATTAAGAATTGATGCTTACATGCTGGTGTGACAAATGCCTCTGCTACACCCAGTAAGATGTACTGAGGTGCAAGTCGAAAGCAAGCCATGGAGGACACGTGCAGAACTGTGCCTGACAGCGTCTGCTCTACCTGAGAATAGTCTTTCCTGTGGATCTCAGTGATACCTGCAACTAGTACAGACAGAGCTGCACAGGTATGACCCACTGCTAGAAGATAACACAAAACAGAGCAGAATTTCTTTTAATCTCTTAAGTTTACTTAGTGAATCTTGGAGTCAGTTAACTGGTATGTATGTATCATTTAGTGGAGAAGCGTACTTATGAATTTGGTTGGAGAAGGAGGTGTTTTCTTTAAAGATAGGTAGCAGGTGCTCACAAATTCCAGTAATGGTGCTAAAATTAGCAATGGCAGAATACTGATCACATTCAGTGCTGCTATTGGTAAGAGGAAACCATTGATGTTCAGGTTTGAATGCATCGTCTGAAGATAGTATCCTGATGGAATCTGTAAAAACACAAATGTAAGTCAGAGGCTTAAATTTAGAAAAAATAATATGAATATGTAAATAATGTCTTTCTCATCTCCATTCCACCCATCAGTGCTTTCCCTCCTACTCTTGATCCTCTAACACAGTGGTTCTCAAACTTTTTAGACAAAGTACCACCAACTGTCAAACGAAAAACCTCCACGTACCACCTACTACCCCCCCCCCCCCCCCCCCCCAAAAAAAAAAAAAAAAAAGAAAAAGCTGTTTGGCAAGTTTAAGTTGTTGACGGGGGGGGCGGGGGGCGAATGTAAATTGTTACCGGGAGGATGTAAAATAGACACGAATTAAGTATTAGGCTATATCACGATGGTTGGCGCCAGAGCGAACTAGTAACTCATTGAATCATAGATGTGGATCAGAGGTAAATAAACTAGATTTTTTTTTGTCGACGTGAGAAATCGGATGTGTGGCGTGTGAAGACGGTCAAATGCGTGTGTCTCACGCATTTGGCAACCCTGCTCATTACACACATATGTTATAATGTAGTTCTCCTGTAGTTCGTGTTGGTAGTGGTTGGTACAGCACAAAAATTCTTCGTGCGACATGCCCTCATACGCATATCGCACGTAAACGAGCAAGTTGTCTAAATCTGCGACATCTAGGGATTCATCTAACTGCAGTGAGAAGCATTTACTCATTTTAATTCTCTCGGTCAATGTTTGTCTGACGTTGTCCACCATTTCATCAATTCTGCGAGTGACCGTGTCGTTTGAAAGATGCACCAGGTCGAACTGTTTAGCGACATTTTCTCCGCACATAATACGAGTAATCCCTTTTAGTTTCTGAATTTCAGGACTTGTCATAATTCTGTTTTAATAAAAAAAAATGTGTTGTGTAAAAAAAAAAAAAACCTCAAAGCATCTTTTATTTTCCGAGTTCATCTGGCGTACCACCGCGGGGTGCTTTGCGTACCACCAGTGGTACGCGTACCACAGTTTGAGAACCACTGCTCTAACATGTTTCTCTTTTCTCCTTACTCCTTGTCCTGTCTTCAAGTTCATCAGTGTGCTACCAACACTGAAGAAACCCACACTAGAAAGCTCTAACATCGACAAGAATCAACCAGTATCTCTTCTTTATTTTCTCTCAAAAATTTCTAATTATAGAGTATATAACCAATTGTCATTCTCACTTAGAACCAACTCCATGATGCAAATAAGTCTGGCTTCACACTGGCACTCTCTACTGAAATTAAGTTTACATTTATGAAGAAGCACAATGTGGCTAGAAAGCCAAAATGTAATCGGCCCTGATTCTATAAGACCTCTACTGCTTCAAGATTCACCTCTCTGTCCTCCTCAAACTAGAAATCACTGACTCAGAGTGGAAATGGTTTAGTTCATACCTAGAGTGTCACTTTTATTAGGTGACTTGGAAGGGAGTCTCTTCATGGAGACTCTCATCAATATAATTGATGCAATTGTGGATGACCAAATGTCATTCTTGGCTCATCACAAACTTAACTCCTCATCAATATTTGGAGCATTCTTTGGAGTTCAGTGTAAACAGATTTGTAAACAGATTATTCAATTGTGTAATATAGCTTTTCCTTTTGATTATGTGTTCCTTCTCTACTTGCCTGGGTAATACAAGCACGGTAGAGAAGCTGAAGTCCAAAAAGAGGGAAAAGCTTCACCAGGATCTTCACATTTTCTACACTTGTTTCACTGTAGTGTCCTCCGTTGTTCTCCTTGGCACGGTCCAGCCAGCTGGCCACGTCTCCACTCAAGTGACGATAATGGAGGCAACACATTTTTAGGGAATTCATAAACACACCCAGTGTGGTGAGTATCGAACTTCCTGTATATTTTCCAAAACACAAAGTTCATGATTTCAGAAAATATCCATGAAGGAAAAAGTTAGGTACAGTGATGCATATATATATATATATATATATATATATATATATATATATATATATATATATATATATATATATATATATATATATATATATAATTTATATATTGTGTGGGTAAGTAAATCCATGGTATCTGGATCTATTGTATGATCTATGCATCTATTCTAGATTCTTCTAGTTTCTGTTTCCTACCTTTTTTGGGATTAAAGATGAGATTGTTTCGTGCCATATGTATTGCAATTAGAGCCAACAGAACAGAAGTGAAGGGAATGAGAAAGCCCAGGTTTTTGGCCACAGATTGCTGTATATAAGCAATTCCCAAGTGCACAACTGCAGCATTTAGATTCACGAGCCAATAGAGCCTGTGGGCAAAATATGCACAAATTACATCTTGACCATATCTTCCAGAAATTTTATATAGATGTCTAATTTCAGCATTTATTGTACTCATATTTATGTACGCATAATCATCAATAATAAATCGTACTATTTACCAGTTGAAAAAGGACAGAATCTGGTGTTGGTTGTAGCCTTGAAGGTGATAGCCTGCTAATGGGCAAAGTACGGCACGTATTCCACCTGTACCGACAGCAGCAGCCAGCAGTCCTGTGTAGAAGAGAATATGTTGCTCCTGTGGATCAAGCTGGTGAATAGTGTTGTGTGTGTCGATGTAGAAATCCTCAAAAGGGAACGCAACTACAGGGAGCATCGCAGTTCCTATAAGGAGGATCAACAGCACAATGGTTAGATTCTGGATTCTGAAATGTTAGGTCCTGAGATAATGTTTCTTAGAGTCAGATATGATGTAGCCTTATACTTAATGAATAAAGCCAGGATCATGTTTTAAAAGTTTCATCAGGCTGTTTTATTGTAAATATGTGTGATTGTGGTTATTTCACAAAACAGTATTGCTTGAAATATAGATGCTGTTTATAAAAAGTGCACACTGACTACTGATTTTTGAGTGAGCAAATTTTAAAAGCTGACATAATACGTTTTTGCCTAGGAAGGGATTATTTTAATTCTCATATAAGCTTCATGCATTGGTATACTTCTAAGTGCCAAATTTTCTGTCATATATTTTGTCATAACTCTTCTGTAGACTAAAAACACAGTACTTGAGTTCAATAAATTGATGTTTTAATACGTTTTATATGTCAACATTCATATATGTCAAATATGTCTGTTAACAGCTTGACAGCTCTTGTACAATACTGAGTTTTTTTAAACCCACATTACAAATGTAGAATCTTGTTGAACACACCTTCTGATAATTGAAAACCTTTCAGGACTTTGAGCTTAGTCATGAGATCAACTTACCAAAGAAATGAAGGAGAGTGCAAAGATAGAGAACTTTTGTCCTTCCCAAACATGTCTCTGCAAACCAGCCCACAAGAACAGGTGTAAGTGTACTGGCTCCCACAAAACAAAGGTTCACTGTGGCTGCTTGATAATTGTCATATCCCAGCTTGATGGTGCAAAAGAGGATCATATTGCAAACAATCCCAAAGAAGGTGAACCTCTCGAATAACTCCACAAAAAGAACACAGATAATCACCTGTAGCTTCTTTTCAGACTTTAAAGGCTTACATGGACTAACCATCCCACTTGCGCTGCGAGTGGCGGAGACCCTTTGGAGTGGATGGCTATCATGAAGGCCAGGAACATTCACAGCCACCATGCTGCTTCTTGAGGTCCTGCTTTAGAAGTGTTGTTGGGGCACTGGAGTATCACCCCTATCCACGCTTGAAAACTGCAAGAGCAATTTCACACAGCCCTGTGAAGTCTTGTGTATGGCTGCATGTAAATAAGTGCGCACTGCTCCTCTGCCGAGAGTCCTGCGAAATGTTTGTTCTCCTGTTCTCCGCACTAGTGTATGAACTTCTGCTCTCTGGCTTCTGGGGCACCTCATTAGGGCAGTGGACATGATACCAGTGTGATGGCACGAGCTTTGATGGTGAAACTGATATCAGGAATGTGTGACATATTTTCATAATGAGTTTCTTGCTGGTTCTAGATTATGATTAGTTATTTTGTCATTACCCCAGATAAAAAAAATAGTGTATAGATATTGAGATTTCAGAAAGAACATGTAAAGACCATCACAGTGGTAGTGTAGTTTATGTGATGTTTTAATTCCCTGGACTTTTTACATCTGATCAGAACATACACATACATGCTTTGTATTTTTATTTTTTTTAATCATTGTATATAAAGTAAAGTTTTAGTTATTTACTATAGAAAGCAGCAATATTATGACAAACAGTCCTGAAAGTAAGTGGTGGTAAATTAAAGCTAATTAAATACTTAATGATTGGAGATGCCTACAGCATGTAACGTGTATTTGTGAAAGACCTCAGTCCTCTGTGTTAGGCCTGGGTGTCAGGCTTAGTAAGAGTAGAAGGGCATGAAGTGTGAATTTAGCCACCTAAATGAATCTGCTCACTTTTCAAACCCTTTTGAGTCCCATGGTTAGTATTTTTTTGGAATGTGTATAAATAATGTCCAAAAAGACTTATTTACTGGATGACAAACAATAGACAAACAACAATAATAACAACAATAATTTTGTTGACGAAGTAACTTTTAACAGCTAGTCAAAAGTAATTGTACAATAGTTCAGCTATTCCAGCTAGCAAAATGGAAAGTTCAAATATTAATTATTTTTGGCGCCTTGATTTTCAAAAAGTCAAATAATTTATTGGAAGAATTTTTCTTAGTGAATTCTCAGCTTCTTTGTTATTGTTTGTGGTTCTTGCTGGCTTATTGCCACTTGGCATCACAAATGTACTGTTCTGAATGGCTGCGGTGTGCTGGACTTGAATATTTCTGCCTGAGCTCACCAATTATAAGCAGAGAAAGGGCCACACTGGTGGGGCTGACTGAGTGTGAATGGAGCTCTGAGCTAGTAGAGTTGCACTAAAGAGAGAGAAAGGAAACCAGTAAGACTGAAAGAATACCAGCTCTGTGTGGTGCATCAGTGAATACGCTTGTAGTTTGGTTGCCATGGATCCCATCCTGTTTCATCATGGACCTGAAGCACTTCCATGAAATCATTTCCATTGTCATTTTTGTTTCGCTTTTAGTTTTACATGTAACTGTTGACATTATTTTAGAACCACCATAAAGGTTTGTGATATTCTATAAGTTTTTTTTTATTTGCTCAAATTCAATTCAAATTAGCATTTACTGTTAATAATACTATTTTATATAAAAAATACTATAATTGATTTTGTGCCAGTAAATCTAATTTGCAGTTGTTAAACTTTCCTCTAGGAGGCACTGTTTGAATTGGCATGGATAAGGCATGGATAAAGCATGGATAAAGCATGGATTATTCAGGATACAAAAACTTCTTAAAATATTATTTTAAAGACCAGCATTTGTGTAATGTATACTTTTGGTTGAATTCAGTTAATTAATTTACAGTATGAACTGCAAGACTATGTGCACTATCATTCACTGCACTTTCAGTTCTGAGAAACTAAAGTGCAGCAAATGTGTTCCCTCTATTATAACACCTAATTCTGGTAATAACTACAAGACCCTTCTTAATTAGGTAATCAGACAAAACCATTTATGTACTGTACGGTCCCAACTGCTGCACAGTTGGTAAACACCACGCATCGTCGTAGGTTCTCTATTAGTGCCGAGCCACAGTGGCAGCTGGCCAATAGAGGGCGCTAAGGTGTCTGCCTCACTAGTGGAGAAATTTACATTTTAATATTACATATTTTTTTAATGCACAATAAGGTGTAAAATATAAAATACATGGGACAGGGGTGGGTGGGGAGGGGACTGTATATATGAACCTTCCTGGTTCATATACAGTCTCTGACATAAGTTCTGTCGCTTATCCATGTTGTGGAAACAAAAGCTTATAACCTGACTTTAAATTCATTGATTGGTTTTAGAAATGATTCATATGAAAGCTGAAACCCTCCCAAATGAGATTTAATTTACGAAAATAAATTTGCTTTACTGCATAAATATTGATCATTTAATGAACACAGAAAGGTCTGATTTTGGCAAGATAAAAGTTTTGTCGCCTTGTCATATAATGCACCCAATCCTAGTTTACAGCCTCACCTGTGCTCACTAATTGATTGGTTAATTAGTGGGTGTGTTTAAAAAGCACTACGGCACCCCAGACCTTCACTTGCACTGCAACTTGACCTCTAACAACATGCCAAAAATCCCTTCTGCGACCAAAGCCTTGATTATCAAGACGCTGAAGACCAAATCCACTGCAGAGGTGGCTGGCACCTTTAATGTGTCTCAGCATCAAGTACAAAGAATAAAAAAAATGATTTGAAGAGACTGGAGATGTTTTTGACAAGCCCAGGTCCGGTAGACCCCACAAGACAACTGCTCGGGAGGAAAGTTTTTTGGTTAGAAAATCCAAAGCCAGTCCCTCTTCCACTGCAGCAGAGTTCCACCAGGCCTGGTCACCTCAAGTCCCTGTGTCAACTAGAACAGTTTGTAGGATTCTGTCTCGAGATGGCCTCCATGGTCGAATCAGTGCCCAGAAGCTAGCACTAAACAAAAGGCAGGTAAAAAAATGTGTGGCATTTGCCAAGGCCCGCAGCCTGCTAAACGGATGGACGTTGGCAAAGTGGCAGAAGGTGAATTTCTCAGATGAATCTTCAGTTGAATTACATCACAGCTGCCGCAAATACTGCAGGAGACCTACTGGAGCTGTATGGATCCAAGATTCACCCAGAAAACAGTCAACAGGTGGCGTTGGCGAACGTAAAATGGACACAGATTGAGTGTTATATCGCCGGTGGTTGGCGCCAGAGCTAGCGAACTAGTAACTCACGCAATGCGTGAGAGTTGGCAACCCAGCGGACAACATTAAATGTTACCGGATCGCACACAAAATATTAAATATGGCTCTAATAGCACCACAACGTCATTCACCAGTGTTATGAAGCATATATTTGTATATGAAGTGAATTATTTGTTTGATTTTCACCTTACTTTCTGTGGGCGACAAAACTTTTGTCTTGCCAAAATCTGACCTTTCTGTCTTCATTAACGGATCAATATTTCTGCAGTAGAGCAAATTTATTTTCGTAAATTAAATCTCATTTGGGAGGGTTTCACCTTTCATATGAGTCATTTGTAAAACCAATCGATGAATTTAAAGTCAGGTTATAAGCTTTTGTTTCCACAACATGGATAAGCGACAGAACACTTATGTCAGGGACTGTATATATATATTATACGTGGTTATATATAATTGCTTATTTATCACTAGGTAGTCCGCTGCTTAAATAACGGGGAAGCTAAATGGTCTTTATTGCAGTAATAAATAAATAATAGTAAAAGTGATAAAAAATAATTAAATATGTCAGAAATGTGTAGGTAAATGAATATTGTACTTTTAATTATACAGGCCTACTGTGACGCCGGGGGCGTCGGGACAGAGGCAGCCAGAGACGTAGGTTGCACGGGAGGAAGTTTATTATCCATGCAGACATAAAAGAAAACAGACAGAGATACTTTGACGTAAGGAAAAACAAAGGACGAGCGTAGCTGTCGAAACAGAGCTAGGGGGGTCCAGTGTAGCTGGTAGAGGCAATGTGCAGCACTGGACCGAATGACCTGCGGGCTTAAAAAGAAGAGACATAATTGTGAACAGGTGTTTAGTATTCGGGAGAACTGGATGGTGGGAGTGGTTGCATGCTCGGGGGTGTGTGCTGGGACCGGCTGCTGGCCGGGACGCGCGCCCTCCGGTGGCGACCCAGCCCCCTCACCGTGACACCTACACAATATCTTCAGTTTAGAGTTGTGTATACTGTTGTGTATACTGTCAATAGTACGGCCCAGGTGGGCACAACACACATATTAAAACCAATACTTTTATGGATAAGCAAGCCTAACAACGTAACCAAGAAGTAAGAAACAAAATGGATGATAAATAAGTTCTTTTTAGGTTATCTAATGGCTGATTTGAGTCACGGATCAAAACCGACCTGTTAACAGGTGAAAGATACATCTTGCTGATGCGCTGGGACACATCATCAGTGATGTATCCTGGGGTCACTGGGTGTTTCGGGTCTTTCAACATCAGACACCCTCGCCCAGGCGACCCGACCGGAGTTGATCAGACTCCGGTCTGTGTTCCAGCAGCATTCGTCCACGGATCAGCCCTCTTGATCCAAAGCCATCTTGTGGCTCTTTCTGCAGCTTCAGTTGCAGACCTGATGGCTTTCCTCTTAGCCTCACCGGTGAGGCCCAGCATGGTGAGGACTTTACAAAGGGACTGCCCTGCAAATCCTCGGCATCCCACCTCCAGAGGTTCACAGTATGTCCTCCAGCCTTTGCTCTTACACTCCTCCACCAGCTCCTGGTACTTGGCACGCTTCCTTTCATTTGCCTCCTCCATGCGTTCCTCCCAGGGCACTGTCAGTTCCAGAATGATCAACTGCTTGGTGGAATCAGACACAATGACCATATCTGGTCGGAGGCGAGTCGATGTTATTCTTGCTGGAATCTTTAGCTGCTTGCCCAGGTCCACTTCCAGCTACCAATCTGTGGCAGTGGTACGGAGACCTGAACTGGCCCCTGCTTGAATATTGGGCTTCTCTCCAGCTCTGTGGAACCTGATGGACTTGGGCTTGCAGTGTCCCTTGGTGCTCTTAATGGCCTTGGCTATACTCTCAGCAACCGCCTTTAGCACCTGGTTGTGGCACCAGCGATAACGCCCCTCTCCAAGTGCTTTCGGGCAACTACTGAGGAGGTGTTCCAGGGATCCCTGTCCTGGGCACTGGGGGCAGGATGGTGACTCTACTTTGCCCCAGACATGGAGGTTGGATGGACTAGGTAGGACATCATAAACCACCTGGACTAAGAACCTGATGTTAATCTGATGTTTACTCAAATGGGTAAAATTCTCCGGTTTAAAATATAGTCTCCCGTTAAAACTTTTTTGGCATTTGGGTCCGTATCCAGTTAATCAGGAATGTGATTGGGTCCGGACAGGACGGCGTTCGGGTCCGGACCGCGGTCCGCCATTTGGTGATACCTGGTATATGCAAATAAATAATACCACCAGTTATCTACATTAAAGATGAATTTCAATGGCTGGTGAAATATACCAGTTTGGAATGCTTAATGTTCATAACTGCTAAAGAAAAGCTTGTAATGTGTCAGAACAGTGATCAAATATTATTTGTAAAATTTTCGATCTTCTTTAATTGTCATTTTCAGGTTGATGCGGCTAGAGCAACTGGACTATCATCAGTTCTGATTCTGCTTGACCTTTCGGCGGCCTTTGACACAGTCAATCACGAGATCCTCCTGTCCATCCTTTCAGGCCTTGGTATCACTGGCAATGCATGGACGTGGTTTGCATCCTACCTGGAGGAACGTTCCTACCAAGTAACATGGGGAGGATCAACATCCACGCCATGCAAACTCCCCACCGGTGTTCCACAAGGCTCAGTGCTGGGTCCAATTCTTTTTTTCCCTTTATACCCGCTCACTGGGTGAGACAATTTCTGCACATGGCTTCTCTTATCACTGTTATGTGGATGACACCCAGCTCCTTTTCCTTCCCACCTTCTGACACACAGGTTTCAGCTCGAATCTCTGCATGTCTAAAAGACATTGCCTCTTGGATGGCAGCTCACCAACTAAAGCTTAACCCAAGCAAGATGGAGAAGCTGTACATCCCTGGAAGAGCCAGTCCTCATCGTGATCTTTCTATCCCATTCGAGAACACCGTGATCACTCCATCCATGGAAGCACGTAGACTTGGTGTAGTTGTCGACAATCAACTCTCCTTCATGGCCCACATTGCTAACACAACACGATCATGCAGATTCGCCCTTCACAACATTCGGAGGATTCGGCCATTTCTCCCTAGGGAGGCCACTCAGGTCCTTGTCCAGTCCCTTGTCATCTCAAGACTGGACTACTGCAATTCCCTCCTGGCTGGTCTTCCTATGCATGCCATAAAACCCCTGCAACTGATCCAGAACGCTGCAGCTCGGCTGGTCTTCAACCTTCCCAAGTTCAGCCATGTCACTCCCTTGCTGTGATCCCTCCACTGGCTTCCGGTAGCTGCCCGCATCAAATATAAAACCCTATTGCTGGCCTACAAAGCAAAGAACGGTTCAGCTCCTCCTTACTTGATGGCCATGGTAAAAACCCAGAAGCATACCTGCCCTCCGCGCCTCAAGTATGACTCGTCTTGACCCTCCATCATCCAGGACACATGGGAGACAAGCATCCAGACTTTTCTCTGTCCTGGCTCCAAGGTGGTGGAATGAACTTCCATTGTGTGTCCGAACATCGGAGTCACTTGCTGTCTTCAGACGCCGACTGAAGACCCACCTCTTTCAAGTGCACTTTACATAATTATGCTTTCGTCTACTGTGCTCTATCATCTCTTTCCTCAGGTGTTTATTACAGGTACTGCTTACTGTCTTTTTCTCAGGTATTGCGCATAATTGGGTTATAGGAATTGCTTACTGTCTTTTTCCTCAGGTGATGTGTATATTCAGTTATAATAATGACTTGGCATAATTGTTAGGTATCATATGACTTTCGTCTAGTGGTTTTTCCAGCTTAGAGTACCTTCTGTCCAGGACTATCTATACCAGTGGCGGATGCTGGTCTTTCAAGGAGGGGAAGCTCAATTTTGACTTGAGTGATAGAAGTCAGTCTCCAAACACAAGCAGCTACAACAAAAACGACCAGAAATAGAAGCTCGATTTGTCGCTAATCGTTTTTAACGAAGAAAATGCCGCTAAGAGGATTAGGAAAATCTCCAGTTCAACTCAGAACAGAATGAAAAATTAAAAAAAATTAAATTAAATGCTCCCGTGGAGGTTTACACCAAAATATCGCTGATTCGCTCATTTCGCTGTCAATTCGTCCTCAGACAAATCATCCAATCATCATGCAGAAACTGAGCGTCCGGGCCAGCCGAGGCCAGCCCACTGCCCCATAGACCCCCAGAGACGCTGAGCGTCCGATGGGCGGGACAAAGCCCAGCATTTATCCAATGGCTCGTCTCTTTTCGCTGCACTCTTTGCTTCGCTATTGAACTCTGTAGACGCTCAGCGTCCACACCGTTTAAAGCACCGTGAAGCTGCGGGACTGAGTGGGAGGAAAGCCGCGTCGTTACCAGTGATAAGAAGCTGATTCTGAATAAAAGTTGAGCGCGTTGTAGCGCATATTTAGTCAATGACATGTACACACAACAGTATATGTTTGATCACTTATTTTTTGACATTTTAGGGGAAGCTGAGCTTCCCTTGCAGTCTTAAAGCAATCGCCACTGATCTATACTACCTTGGAGATTCCAAGCAACTATGTACCACTTTTGTAAGTCGCTCTGGATAAGAGTGTCTGCTAAATGCCATAAATGTAAATATAAATGTAAATAAAATAACAGAAAAATGTCAAAAGTATGCTGAATTCTCTAAACGAACGTGCAATAAAATCAAAGCCGCGGTGTCATTTTCACATAAAGACATTCTATGGTTTTGGCTGTTCTGGCTCTATTGTGGTGCAATAACTTAAGATTTGCTGGTCTCCATACACTTGCTGTATGAGTCCCTCCCACTCCATGGTTTCTGGTCTGCAGAGACGCATAGTTGCTTTTGCTTGTCTTGGGCTTTAGGAAGAGGATCTCGGACAAAAATTGGTTTCCATCATTCGGTCATTTTAATTTTAACATTACACAGTAATTCATACTCAGTTTGTCCTGAGGATTGGGGAGATAACAACTTGCTAGTTTATAACAATATAGCAATAAGAGATCAAATGAGTAGAAATTAAGTTAATGGGACCACAGGAGGGGTATCACATTAGTATCATATTCTCCAGATACAAATGGCAATAGGGACTAAATCTACAATAGAATGTGATCCTGACCAGCCACAACAAACCACGCAAATCAGCTAAGTAGAACTTACTTCCCTAACTACCAAACCATTGAGACTGTGTCTGTTAGCCGTGGCAGGTATAAGAATAACAGGGCGATATGTTTTAAAAATCTAATTAAAATTAAATTAAATAATCAACATGAAGTGAGCAGCAATATTAAGCTAAGGCTAGGACTTTTAAACATTAGATCGCTTGCATCAAAAGCTGTGATAGTAAACGAAATAATCTCAGATAACAGACTAAATGCACTCTGTTTAACAGAAACATGGGCTAGAGTAGGCGAATATGTAAGTTTTAATGAAGCAGCTCCTCCTGGATACAGTTATGTTCATCAGCCCCGTATCACAGGGCGTGGAGGTGGAGTAGCCACAATATATGACACAGACATAGGTTTTACTGTAAAACCAACCACCTCTATTAACTCATTCGAGGCTTTGATAGGTGAAATAGGCAATAATCTTATAGGCAATAAAACAAAGCTTAAATTAGTGACCATCTATCGACCGCCGGGTCCCTACTCAGAATTTCTTCAGGAATTTGCTGAGTTTCTTTCGGAACTAGTCTTAACCATCGAGAGATTTGTAATTGTGGGTGATTTCAACATTCATTATGAAAATGAATCAGACCCACTGAAAATTGCGTTCGACTCCATACTAGATTCAGTAGGTATAGCCCAAAATGTGACAGGGCCTACCCACCGCTGTAAACACACCTTAGACTTAATACTTACTTACGGATTAAACATAGAACATCTGGCAGTCATCCCCCAAAATGATGCCATTTCAGATCATTTCTTACTAATATATGAAATGACTTTATACAATGTACATCAGATGCGCCATACAAAAACCACGCACACTATTACATCCGACACTGCAGCAACATTTATAAACGTACTGCCAGAGCTACCGAACACTATGCCACTGCAGCCCAATGAATTGGAACAGGCAACACAACAGTTTTATTCCACACTCAGCAATACCTTAGAAAGTGTAGCTCCAATTAAAACAAAATTAATTAGGGAGAAAAAGCTATCACCATGGTATGACGAACACACTCGTCTTCTAAAACAGGCAGCTCGAGCAGCGGAGCGAAAATGGAAATCCACCTCACTAGAAGTGTTTAGAATCACATGGAAAGACGCCATAGTCAAATATAAACATGCCCTAATAAAAGCTAGAGCCGCATACTATTCGACACTAATAGAAAACAACAAGAATAACCCTAGATTTCTCTTCGCGACGGTATCTAAACTAACAAGAAATATCAACGACACTAGTTCTAACACAGCACTTACACACACTAGCGATGAATTTTTAAACTTTTTCAATAATAAAATAGATAATATCCGACTACAGTCATAATACATCGCAGCCTAACCTCCAATCCAACCCCAGTAGTTCAGCTATTAGTAACTATGCATCCAAAAATATTACTGAGCTAAATATCTTCAATCCTATATCGCAAAAAGAGCTCACAACATTGATTAATTCGTCTAAGCCTACATCATGTATATTTGACCCAGTTCCAACCCGTCTATTTAAAGACCTACTCCCAGCCACTGCAGGGCCCTTACTTAATATGATTAACTCCTCCCTTAACCTAGGTTACATGCCCAAACAATTAAAATGTGCCGTAATTAGACCCTTGATTAAAAAACAGAATCTCGATCCGCAGATTTTAGCCAACTATAGACCCATTTCTAATCTCCCATTTATCTCTAAAATTTTAGAAAAAGCAGTTTCCAATCAGTTAAACCACTATCTCCAATCAAATAGTATCCATGAAAAGTTCCAATCAGGATTTAGACCAAACCACAGCACTGAAACAGCTTTACTCAGGGTAGTGAATGATCTACTAATATCGGCCGATAATGGGCTCGTCTCGTTCCTTATACTGTTGGATCTTAGTGCAGCTTTTGATACTGTAGACCACAACATTTTGCTGGATAGACTAGAAAACACAGTAGGTATTAAAGGAGTCGCACTCTCCTGGTTTAGATCATATTTAACTGACCGCTTCCAATGTGTAAGTGTTAATAATAAAACCTCTAAATCTGTGCAGGTTAAATATGGTGTCCCACAAGGGACAGTCCTAGGACCACTTCTATTCACACTGTACATGTTACCCTTAGGCGAAATTATGCATAAGCATGACATCAGTTTCCATTCCTACGCAGACGACACTCAGCTATATTTATCGGCAAAACCCGATGATTTAGGCGCAAACAGTAAGATTGAGAAATGTGTAGAAGAGATAAAACATTGGATGGCATGTAACTTTCTAGCACTAAATGCCGATAAAACAGAATTGATAATAGTTGGGTCTAGGGCTGCGAGAGACAAGATACATAATGCAGCATTGAATCTACATTCTTTTACTATAACCCCCAGCGCAGAGGTAAAGAACTTGGGCGTCACAATAGACCCAGATCTCTCGTTCGATACACATATTAATAATATAACTAGGGTAGCGTTCTTTCACTTGCGCAACATTGCCAAAATTAGAAACATATTAAATATTAGTGATGCAGAAAAACTAATCCATGCATTCATATCCTCTCGTTTAGATTATTGCAACAGTCTCCTAGCTGGATGTTCTGGTAAATCGATAAACAAACTCCAGCTGGTTCAGAACGCAGCAGCACGAGTTTTAACAAAAACTAAAAAGTTTGATCACATTAGTCCCGTACTATCGTCATTACTCTGGCTGCCAATTAGATTCCGTATTGACTATTAAATACTTTTATTAACATATAAAGCGCTGCATGGCTTAGCTCCAGACTATCTTAGTGAACTTATTGAACAATATAACCCAGCGCGTTCACTTCGCTCGCAGGACGCAGGGTTATTAACTGTTCCTAGGATCAAAAAGATCACAGCAGGTGGAAGAGCCTTTTCTTTTAAAGCTCCACAATTGTGGAATAATCTTCCTGCCTCTATTCGGGACTCAGACACAGTCTCAATGTTTAAAACTCGATTAAAGACTCATCTGTTTAGTTTGGCCTTTGATTAATCTGTTACATATTTACTACATCTCGTATCTTTTCTCCGAGGTTCACCTGGAGAGTAACATTGCAGTCGGAGCCTACAATACCAGCATCGCTGCTCCGACACGGAATGAAAGCCTGGCGTTCATCAACAGACATTTACAGTGACAATATCATAACCCAGAACTTTCATTTTTACCTTTACTTAGTCTGATTGTGTGATTTGTGTGTGACTTGTGTATTTGTCTGTATTTTGTGTAATCTGTGTGTTAACGGGCCGCCCAATGGAGGATGGGTTCCCTTTTGAGTCTTGGTTCTCCCGAGGTTTCTTCCTATTCCCCACTATCTTAGGGAGTTTTTCCTCGCCACTGTCGCCCTTGGCTTGCTCATTAGGGTTCTGGACCCGTAGTATTGTTAACCTTTTAAATCCTGTAAGGCGCTTTGTGACAACATGTGTTGTGAAAAGCGCTATACAAATAAACTTTGATTGATTGATTGATTGATTGATCCAGTAGATTCAAAACATATAAAACAATATCAGAGTGGCTGAAGAAAGACCAAGATTCATGACACCAGTCCTACTGAAATCGTGCAGCATTATATGGAAAGTTTTGAGCCATATGAACAGAAGCCATTTTGTTATTAAATTAGTCAAAATATCTCCTCACTACTGGAAAGAGTGATTATAATGAGAAATTGCTTTATTCACCAGTAAGATAAGAAGTGCTAGATGTAATGTTAATAATTATTGTAATATTGTCTGTAAGGACAACCTGAATGTTCCCCAATCCTATGGTGTCCAGGCATCTCATAGTACACCTACTTTTGATTTACATAAATCTGAGTATCAAACGGCATATGTCTTACTTCCTTTTTGAAATTCAGGTCTAGACAACTTTAATCACATCATGGTGGAGCTACCTATAGACCGGCCCCTCAAGTCAGACATTACAGCTTTAAAAGTATCAGTAGATCAGAACTTCCTAAGCATTCACTTACATCCTTGTCAGACAGCACAGGCGAAAAATAGACACTCTTCAGTGTCCACTATGCCATTCACTTAGTGCTCTGTCATACACAGAGAAGAGCAGATCACTTCCCTGAGGTGGGAAAGCAGTGAAAGGATCAAGTGTACTAATTAGCAAGGTGGCTTTTGCTTTACAGCGCCAAACGGGCAGTGCAGATGTATAGGGCAAAAGGATTAGGCCTTTCTCTGTTGCTGGAAACTTGGGCATTGAGGTATAGCAGCCTTGGGATGTTAAGCTGGTGGGGTGCCAAAGGGGCTGTTGTGTGGTGTGACAATGGTGCTCCCTCAGCCCAGACGGAGGATGTGATAGGGGAGCTAATGTAGCCTGTGGGTGCACACAGAGAGGTGAGGGCACCAACCATGTTACCATATTAATTACACAACATGGGACGGCGCGCTTCCTATGTAATAAACGGACAATATATTAATTTACAAATTAGCAGTCCACATTTGACTCCGTATCTACATCTATGGGAGGAGTCTGTGTTTTCTTCTTTTTCATTTATGGTTTTTAGTTTACCTGGCTGGACATTATTGACAGTGCCTTAGAAATGCGTGTTAATAAATTGCTTATAAACTATGTGTGAAGTTTTATTCATGAAAATCTTGCCTGTAAGTTTCAGCATTGCCTCCTGACTTACCATAAAACATCTTCACATTCTCGTCTGAGAAGGTTAGCTGGGGCTGATTGTGAAGAGGAATGCCATTGAATTTGGAGCGTTTTTGTGTCCGACACTCTTTTGTACTCGAGCTGAAGAAAAGCATTGTGCAGCTGGACACCCTGAGAAAGAGTGAGTTCGGAGCCGTTGTCTACATATGCTTCTGCCCGGCCTCCGAGGCCTCAATAGCGTGAATAGCGTTGGAAAAGGCCGTACCAAGGCAAAACAATACTGCTGGGCGGCTTTGAAGATTAAGAAATTAGGGATGGAGAGGTGGGGGCATAGTTAAAAATACCGTATCAGTGTTTTTCCTTATGTGTTTTGTTTTGTTTTGCTTTGTTTGTTTGTTTTACACTCTTTTGGATAGGTGTGGAACAGGATGGTGTTTTAAAGGTTCTCTTAGTTGTATGAAAGTAAGGCAAATATCAAGATTTTTGCATTTCCTCTCACCAGGAAATAGTGTTTCAGCCTTTTTTATTTTGGTAAGTAGTGTGGGTGGCTTGTATCCCTGTATCTCTATAGTAATGGCTCCCTTACTGTGTAAGCCTTACACAGCCTTTCAAACAGTTCCCTTAAAGTGTTCCACTTTTAAAAGCAATACTTTGATGTTAATATTTCAAATGTTTGCCAAAAATGTATAAAAAACTTTTTCTTTTCTCAAATTCAAATCAAAGAATGGGGCATACTGGCACTTACCTCACTCCTCTCCTGTTGCTAGGAAACGTCATTGCATTGGTTCAGTTCCTTTCCCTTTCTGGCTTCTTTTTTCCTATTCTGGGTTCTTTTTTCCACATTTTTGTCTAACTGAAGACAGCTTACATATGAGATGAAAACAATTAGGGCTTTGAATACTTTGTTTGCAGTTTGTCAGGGTCATACTGCTCACTGGCTTGCCAGTTTTGCCAGTGTAAAAGCTCAGTGTAAGACCAAAGTCAACATCTCACTTGAACTACTGAGGGCGTTTTGAAAATAGCTTAGTTCAAATGCACACGTAAGCTCAAGCTGGAGCTTTAAATGTTACCTTTTCATTGATGAACACTACCAATTGACTCACTTATGTTGTGTTTAGCTGTTTTATTTTGTAACCTTTCAGCTCTGATGGAGAGTGAGGACATGTTGCTGTCTGCTGCTTTGAAAGGGCCTGGTCTAATTAGCTGGAGCTCTGTGTCACAACTGCAGAAAACTGGCCAATCAATACACATTAATTAGGCTGAGTTAGCAATCTCTGCCTTTGGCGGATGCTTTGGATGTAAGAGATTTGGGTTCTGACGTAGTTTTCTGGCCTATTTAGAAAGTATTTGCCAATTATTGCCATTAGACAAATGTAATGGACAAAAAATAAATGGACATAAGACTGTGTGTGTACACCGATGGAGTGAGATTACTAGGCACGCACAGTGCTCCATTTCAGCAGTGTGCAGTGGTTTTTGGTACACCTGCCAATCATACACTGGAGATTTGTGTTTCTGTTCAGTGATTACCATATGCAACAGAATGGGTGTGTTTCGGTGTCAAAGTGACACCTCTCCTGTTTTAGTGAGCCACTGAGATTTGCTAATATCTGAGGTTTCCTAAATTTCTCTGTGTCTGAGCCATGTTTACTTGTGTGGGTATGTGTGTGTCATCTCTCCTCTCCCCCGTCGAGTGGCAGAGACGTAAGTCTGGGCTTGGCTCCGTCACTGGGGCTCAGATGAAAGGCCCTCTCAGTGCCTCCTCTCCTCTTTTCTCTCCCAGGACTCAGGGAACCTGATGTCATTTGGAAGCACTTTGATTTAAAGCTTCTGTTTGAGCCTCTGAAGGGGGGTTTTGTTCTGAGGCTGGTATGTAGAGAGCTCCACGACGCAGTGGACACCACTCTCGGCCCAGGGAAAATGAATTTGGGAAACGGGGCTTACAATCGTCTCCACGAGCCTCACTGCATTATAGTACCACAATGACAGTTAATCTTCATAACGTATGAATGGTAACCAGGGCTTGTGAACTGTTGGCTCTGACAATGACGCTCCAGGGTTTTAAATGTTGATTAAGCATCAGAAAGTCTGAGGAGCTCTGATGTGGAATTGTCTGCATTAGTGGATTAGAGGTCAAATCTATCCCAAGTTTTACATGTGCACCCATGAACACTTCTCTAATCTTCTCAGCTCCAGGTCATTGTGTTCAATAGTGTAAATTAGATGTTTTCAAATCCAGCCTTCAGGGACCATAGAATGTATTTGTTCAGTTTGAACAACTCCTACACCTAAACCAGATAATGAAGGACTGTGGAGTTCTTGATTACCTGGCAACAAAGCTGGCAAAGAGTGGATGTGTAGACTACATGAGGCTCAATACCAAAGGTTTGTATTGAAATAAGAACACTTTGCATTGAACCCCTTCCTGTTAGGTGTGTACTTATAATCAGTAATGGGAATATATCCTCCATTTTATTTAAGCCACTTTCACTTTCATGCAAGAGAGACCAAATCACACTGCTGCTAGTCAATGGCTGGTAGTACCTCTCAACCTCTGGTGTCATAAAAATGTAATTGCCCTTGACATTATATCATATTATGACGTTGTAACTGGACTTACACTCTAATTGTACTGTGTTATTTGGTATCTATTATTATGCTTTGACTGAGACTGCGTTTCTGTCCTTTGATTTCAGTAGACTTTTCATTTTCAGCAAATAATGCAACTAATGCGTTTCCAACCTATTTTTTGTTATATGTATTAAAGTTCTATCTGTCTATCTATCAATCTCAATAACGTTAACATTATTGATTTACACTAAATCAGATCTGACTTACTTCCTGTTCAGAGGCTGACAATGAAGTAGGCTTACCAGTTGTGTAGCAATCTGATGAAATTCTGTTGCAACTGGAGGTCATATTCCCTTCAGGTTTTGCCATAATATTTTCACTACTTAAATATTCTTTTTTTAAATTTTCCATTTAAAAATTTTCTTTAGTATTTAAGAGGATTGGCTAAAATGTCTTGTGCCTTTTACCATAAAATGTTTGAATTTGATTGTAATGGTAGCTGTGTCTGAATTTTACTGAAGTGACCTAAGATAAGATAAGATAATCTTTTATTAATCCCTCAGTGGGGAAATTTGCAATGGATCACTAATCACTTCTAATTTGATTTTAATTTGAGTAGAGCATATTTATTTATTGTTTTGTATTTTACAATGTTTGCATACAGATTGTTAAGTTTAACTTTTCACATTGTGGGTTCATGAGGCCAAACATCAATACTGTTCATTGTATTGTTCAAAACCAGCTGCTATTTCTTGAAAATGTACATTTTGATATGACAGATATCGAGAAATAAGCAAACAAAAGGCTAAAACAAATTTAGTTGCTGGTAATGACTGAACACATTGAACATAGGATTGAATTCACATTGTTCAAAGGTTTTACTTTGTTACTTTTATTAAAAATGCTGGAGTTATGGTTTGTATTTAGTCCATAGGTTTTCTATGCCTTTGTGTTAAATTGCTAATATCCAGCCAGTCAGATACCTTTTTGTCTCTGACATGTATATCCATATGAAGGTATTATTATTTCAGAGGTTTCACAAGAAGTGGTTTGTAACTGATAGCCTTACAGTCAGTAGCATAGTTGTCAAGGTTTAATTTGCGGCCACTGCAGTATAACAGCTCGGAAATAAAGTGTAAGCATATAGTCCTTTTGAGTCTATATGACAAACATTTACAGTAATCTGATGGATAAAATATTTGTTTAGATATTTTCTTTCAGAACTCTATCTCTCTATTCTGTTACACACAAGAATAAAGTTTTTTTTCAGCCCCCTGGAAACAAGCAATCTCACAAGTGAAGTGCAAGCACTGCATAAATTAAAGATAATCCTTCATAAATTATGCAAATATATTCACATTGGCTTAAAATAAGGAACACAGTAGTATATTGGTAATGTTTTAAGAACCTGTGCAGTTAGGTTACCAAAGCATCACTTTTTTGAGTATCTTGGACCCACACATCAAAATACATGTATTACTTCAAATCAAATCAAATCAAATCAAAGTTTATTTGTATAGCGCTTTTAACAACTCAAGTTGTCGCAAAGCAGCTTTACAGGGTTTACAAGGTTAACAATACTATGGGTCCAGAACCCTAATGAGCAAGCCAAAGGCGACAGTGGCGAGGAAAAACTCCCTATGACAAATTTAAATAGTTACTGTGTCACCATTTGTCAATTGTAGATCTTGTATATGTGTCTTTCAAATATTTACCAAATATGAAAATGACTAGCATAAGTTTTGAGAAGGTTTAGTTTCTATTTTTTTTCACATGGCATGTCACATGTCTGTCTTAATGCCTTACTGTTCAGAGTCTGACCTCATTGTCTTGACCTTATTAATATTTGATCAGATTTCCCCAACAAACGTCAATTTTTTGGGAGTGTTTGGTTGTTGAGGCTACTTATCGGGAAGTGCTAGGGTAAATGTAATGTGTTAATCTTACCTTGCTAAAACAAATACAGTATAGTGTGGACAAGAGAGAGAGAAAGAGAGAGAGAGAGAGATATCTATATCACTGACATGTAGTTCTGTTTACTCAATTTGAGTCATAGGTTGTGAGGTTACCTTTGTCATATTTTGCAGTTGAAAGCTTTGTGTCCAGTGCGCCATCTGCAACCAAAGACAGCAGAAATCTTTACCATCTTTACCACCCACTCGTTTCCCATTATAAAGACACACACACACACACACACACCCACACACACACACACACACACACACACACACACACACTTAATTTTCAGGGTCACTGGTAATCTACTAGTTGCCATTTTAAGTAGCCCATTTTACTTAACCTGCTCCTTAAAGTCAAGAGGTCATTTGACCACCTTGTGCTTCCAAGTGCAAGTCCAACGATGGAGGTTGAGAAACCTGATTCACGTCCTGTTTGATTATGAATGAAGCAGCATTCATATAAACACAACAGGCTTGGATAAGATGATTCTGTTAGCAAGATCTGTTAGCTAGATAAATTGGCCTTTACAATTTGGCTGTTTATAATTGCAGTAAAGTTAATGCTTGTTTACGAACTAAGGCATTTGTCTCTCTAGTAGGCTATATGTACAGATGTAGAAAAAAATACGTTTGGATGATTTGTACAACTTTTAAAATTCGCATTACAATTATACCACCATTAGCGATTTTATCATTTACATGTATCATTTACATATGGTTATTTGAGTAGCATACTTATTGCTGATGTAGCCTACTGTTAAACCGAAATAGAAATGTCATCGTCCTCACAACTCGGTCAATTCGTGCTGCAAAAATATCGATGTTTTTTTTTTTTTGTTGTTTAAACTGAAACTTTCTGAAAGCAGCATTAAATGGCAAACATTGTTCATCCTTATAGTGCACCTATGGACACGGTCTCTGCAACAAATACCATTTTGTTCTTGTCCTGTCATTGTCTTTAGCTCTAACTTTGAGTTTAACTCACAAACATTGATCATTCAGAACGATTATTGAGATGTGGAATCAGCTCTGGGGCAGGGAATTCACACAACCTACCAAATGATCTGCTGTTCTTTTATTTTGTGGATAAATACGTAGGTTATATGTTTTCTTACATTCTGTTAGAGGAAATAGTGGTTTGAGAAAAGCGCTGTGAACCTGTTTATTCGCCACGAACAGCCCTCCGTGAGCGTGGTGGTGTGTGGGCGGCGCACTCTCTCAGGCGCACCACACACCTCCGTCTCGCCGAGCCATGCATTCGCTCCGGGCTGCGTCCTCATACTCAGAGAAATGGCTCGTACGTAACAGGAACATCAACTCCCACATTAACCAAATGTAATTTTTCCAGCTTCGTCGATGTGGAGTTCCTTGTCATCGTGTTGGTTCGCAGGTTTTCCATTTACTAACCTTTTGCAAGAAGAATATGGAAGCAGCCGGCAGCAAATATGCAGTTTTTATGGGTTTCTTACTCATCTGTCAAATAGGTGTGTATTTGTTTTTTTATTATTCTTGAGCTGGATTGCGATGTTTGAAGTTGCCTACAGATTAGCTGGCGGGCAACTTCAAACTTTATGTCTTTGGGCTTATGTGTGTACATATTCATGGATAAGACTGAAGTTCAGGTACAGCTGCACAGTGTAAAGATATACCCATATGAACATGTTACTTATTTTCATCTTTGGAAAGTTGGCAAAAATTCAATAGCATAAGTCTTTTTGGTTATTTTTATTTCATGTTCATTTTGGTGATAAAATACTATTAGAAGAAGCTTTTCATTTTTAAATATGGACAGGCTTTGTGGTTATTATACTGCATTCTGTCTAATTTCATATGCACCCTTTGGTAATGTGTATAATGTGGTGTGAATGGATGGCCTGGTGGCAGTGGTGTTACGGTAATCTGAATCTGTTCTCCACAGTGTTATCTTTTGATCTCAGGACAAAGCTGGATGTGGTGAAGCCCTTCGTAGATGAGCTATGAAGTACATGTAACATTAACAGTGATGCAGCTCATTTTGGAGCATTAATGCATTAAACTAAACTATGCTTCACAGGATTAGGGTCAAGGTGAATTAAAGCTTAAGTCTAATTATATCGTGATTCCTAAATACTGCACAGTATTTATATACTGCACTGTATTTCATGTAAATGAAATGCTGCTGAACTGTGCTCGTATAGAATATGACTACTCACAGATTTCTGCTTTGACATTTGAGAACAAGACAAGTAAAAAGACTTAGATCTAATTCGTTCAGTGTAGACTTCTAGCTAACAAAATTGTCACATATCCAATACCGAGTCAGTCAGCCACCACAGGCTCACTGCTTTTAGGATTTACTGTATCAAGAGAATCTAAAATCTGCCTGAATCCAGCTTGCATAGGAGATAGGAAAACTCTTTTGGGCAAACGCCTGTGAATATGAGGCAAATATTATTGTAAATTGGAAGTGCAAATGTCTCTTTCCACACTAACAGTTAAGATGATCTCAATTCTATTATGCCCTTTGGAGCTGTCTGTGGGATGGGAGCCTGCTCCACGCTCCACAAAGCTCAGCTTAAGCCTCCACCCTCAACTCCTTCTTTATTCATCCCTTTCAGTTAAGTGCTCTCAATGATGCTTTCATAAAATCTGTGGCACAAAGAAAGGCTCAATCTTTTTGGATCTCATAAGCCTTTGCGGAAGTAGAATACACTGTCCCGTGAATGAAATGTTCTCCTCCACACCATCTGTTTTCCCAAGACCTGTACTATAGATGAGATTTTTTTTACCCTCTGCATCTTGGCTACTGTGGGTTCTTTTTTTTTTTTTTACTCCCAAAGTCCCTACGTTGTTTGTGAGAGCTAAACTTGGGACAGATGGTGGCTGTTGACGGCAGAGCCGTCAGTCAGAAATGGCATTTACGTTTCATAGGTCCCCCCCCTTCCGCATTCCTTGTGTGTGCTTATGAAGGGCATGCTGTCCAATTAGCTGCATGTCCACATAATATCTGGGACAGTTTTAATTTTATGCATTATTCAGTATCACTTTAGTCTATAAATTAAAGCTTTTTCATTTATTTTCTGTAAAGTTCCTCTTAACATTTCTCTTCTGGTAACTCTTTTTTTTTACCACCCTATCTCTCTTTCTTGGGGTGGTTATACATGCAGACTCACCAAACTCAGTCTGCTGCTTGTGAAAAAGGCAAGCAGTTTCTCCTGTGCGTTGGGGGCATTCAGTGAGCAGATTAGTGGGTATTAGTCTCAACCGTATTCACTCAGGCATGCAGAGAGGACACACCAAGCCTCTGAGTCTTGTCTGTCCTCCATGGGATGGCCGTGGGGGGGGCTTCAGGGCAGAGCCAAATCCCCATGCTGGAAAGCCCAGGGCCCTGGACCTAGTCCCCCCAGCGAATTATGCTGTCAGCTGCTCGATTTGTTTTGTGCCTGGCTGGCAAGAGGCGACCGGTGCTTGTGGGTGCAGAGAGACACAGGGAGTCAGGCTGGGAGGGGGAACTCATTGTATATGGCATGTGAGTGTGACACTCAGGCAGACCCCTGATTTGTCCCAGCAGTGATGGAACAGGATGCAGTTACTGAAGGCTAGAGGGTGTCAAGTCCTTTGTGTGTGTGTGTGTGTGTGTTTGTCCTTGTATTTGTGTTCTGTGTGTGTGTATGGTTCGTGCCTATCATGAGAGTGAGCTCTAGGACTGTGCTGGCAGCCTTGCTTGTACTTTCTCTTTCTGGGGACTCAAGCCAATAGGACTTTGAGTATCTTTCCTTTAGCATTTTGGAAAAAGGCTTTCAAATAGAGGTCAGCCCTCTTCTACGCTGTCTTCCCTCTCTTCATGTCTCTATCACACTCTTGACCAACTCCCCCCCCCCACCCCCCCGCTCCAGTTTTTTGTCCATGTGTGCTTCTCCTAAATGTCTTTTCAAATTTCTTTAGACTCTGTTTTCATATACATTCATGCTCCTGTCACTATAACCAAACACATACGCGTCCACTTGTGCTTCATCACCTCAGTCATTATCCTTTGCCTGGTGTCAAGTGATTTTCTCGGTTTTCGCTCCTACTATATACTGTTTTCATTGTTCTTCTGCCTGTCTGAGACTGTATACCATCAGATGACCCCTTTATCCCGCTCTCTTTCACTCACGGACTTGGTGCCTTCATCATCGTGCGTGTGGTGTGACAGGCTCTGCTGGTGCCCTGATGCTTCTCTGCCAGCGAGGTCAGTGGACTTGACTAGCCACTTAATTAACGACGGTGGAGCAGGGTACTTTCAAAGGAACCTCACATCAGCAATTTGAAGGGACAACGGGATTCCTGTTGAATGGCTGCTAAAGAAGTGATAAGTTCTCCTTCTGTTCTTTAGTGGTCTGGAAATGTGTGGTCTAGAGGTGTCGTAGATATTAACGACACCTACACAAGACCAGACGCTGAATGGGAGTACAGGAAGTTGTCAGAAAGCTTGCACACGAGTTGCCTTTGATGCAATGGTTGCTGGTTGAGCAAGAATAAGTGGTTTCTGAGCTTCTGTCATTACTTACATTGATAGTTAAATGCATAGGTGGGCATTCCAGGTTCAGAAAGTAAAAGCCCTTCCCAGGATTTTATTCAAGCTTGCTGGATTTTTTCATTAGTGGCAGGTAAAATTAGTGGAATCAACACAATCCAGGAAGCCTGAGCAAAATCCTGGTGAGGACTTTTACTTTCTGAACCTGGAATGACCACCTCTGGTAAAATGCATAAACACATTTTTTAAGTACGCATAAGTTATCAATTTCATAACTGATTTAATTAGTACTCATTTTACTTGGTAGAACAGATACTTGGAAGAATATATGTAAATGCCAAATGATCTGTTCATTATGTTGATATTAATTTTGTGGCATAAAGCAATTTTGTCATAGCATATTATGTCATATGTCCTTGAGCTGTTTGTAAAGTGGGAGGGTTTTTTCTCTATTAAGATTATCAGGTGGAATGTACCTCTGTCATCCAGGTGTTGAATGCTGGAGAATGATGCTAGATTAATCTGGTTTGCCATTATTTGAACTCCTCCCAAACCACATTTCAAATTATATGCAGTGTTGTTTTGGCATTATGACTATATAAAACAGCATCTTACACAGTTCTGCCCATTCTTCTTGCCATCCTATTTTACTTGTCCGGCACACTTTCTACACTGATTGTGTCTGTTTACAAGGTTAGGACACCTTAGGGATGACATAATAAAGGCTCCATCACCTGCCTACTGAGCACACTACTGTCTATCAGTGTGACGGAAAGATACAGGCAGAGGTTGATCTGCAGGTGGTACACATCCTTTCAGCTTTTCACGCATTACTGATGACTGGACGTTTAATAAACCTACAGTTGATGAGATGTAAAATGTACTGTCATGAGAAAAAGTAGACGCCACTAAAATGTGAGACCTCAATGGTGTCGAAAGAAAGTTAAGACATAACAGTATCAGCATATCAGCATCAACATACTGTATTAGCTTTTTAATATATCAAACCATTGACATTATTTTCAGGAGCGAGTGCAAACCGAGTAAAAAGCAGGCTTGGATAAACAGCCAGTTTGGGCCAACAAGCCCTCAGTCAAGAGACTGCATGATATTGTGGCTTACTGTGTCCGCACAGCACTCCTGCTGCAAACCTTTCAGGGTCAGTCAAGGACAAAGTCTGCTCAGAGTGGTTAACAATCCTCCAGTTACCCACGCTCCCCTTCCCCCCCATCTGAGAATCTGTGCCCTTTTCAATTAGGATACCACTCCAAATAGCTACTCGCTTGGGTACTCCGGGCCATCAAAGAAATAATGGCAGATCTTTAGAGTCTTTTAATGAGCCCGATTCTTGTTAATCCAGTTCACCGCATGGTCCTCAGAAAACTGCTGCAGTGAAGCAGGTGAAAAGAAATTAGCAATTAAGCCTTCTCACTGGTTCCCCACTGTTGTTTTTTCTTTCCCCCCCTTTTGGGTTGGAATATTTATGATGTTGAACCTGTAAAACCTTCTTGCAAATGAAAGGTGCAAGAAAAAAGTAGTGGGTAGGTGCCTTGCTTTGTTGAGGACACCGGAGTTCCTCTCACGTTCCTCAGCCTGCCGTACACTTCTTATTGGCTGCTGTTTTGGGGGGGATTTAGCTGAAGATACGTAATTGCTTGATCACACACTGAAACCATGTTCTGGCTACTTGAGACTAATTAGAGGTGAATATCAGTGCTCTTAGTTAGGGGGGGGATCTTGAACTTTTTCATCCACGTTTGGCACCAGATATCCTGACTGATCACCAGTACTGATCATTGGTATGATATAAATATTTGAGTTTCTAAAATTCATCAAACTACATGTTTTGTAAGGTTCTCTACTGATAATTCTGCTCTTCTGAATTCTGCTGCCTAGTGTTTCAACTTATTTCATATTGTATTATGATGTATATCATATTTCTGTATCTGCAGGTGTCTGTAACTACAACAGTGCTTTATAGTTATTGAAGGTTAGCATGAAACAGCTGTTGAATCCAGCACTAATTTGAAATCTTGCTGTCAAATCTTGCTGTAGTGTTAACAGGGAAAAGTGTTGTTAATCTGTCAAAATATTCTTAATCAGTTCTGCAGTTGTGGATGATAACACATAACCTCTGAGGAGAGAAGATGATATTAGTATAAGGGATGTTACAGTGGTCATTGTGGTCATTGTAGTATGTGCTCTTTCTGAACACAAGCCCCTTGCATAAAGGTTGCCTAATTAAGATTTAATTTGCAAAGTTCATGTTACATGTGGCTGTGTTCTGTTTACAATGAGTTGGTATATCAGAAACTTAGAGTGCAGCAAGAAACATAGTCCTCAGGTCCTGTGGTGAAAGAGAGCTTGACTCTTTGAGTGGTGTAAAACTGGTGGTCTTGGTTTATGAGCCACTGTGGTGGTTCAATACAATGAACAATGTAATGCAGAAATAAGATGCCTTCAGCTATTTACGTTACCATTATACATAAGACAATACAAGATACTATCATCATTCATGAAATAAGAGACAGATGACCATGATAATTCATTTTATAATCCAATTAGGAAAAAATGAAATAGGTATATAATGTCTGAATCAGTGTTTTTGTTAGAGTCCACGGGGACCACCAGACAGCTCACATTATAGGGGACAACCCACCATTTATTTGGGTATGAGAACTGGTCTATAGTACAATTTTCATATTACAAGGGGGAATAAAAACTAGGTTAGACTTGTTCAGCAATATTCCTAGTTATTGTCAGCCCTCACAGTCAGTGGTGCAGTTGAGTCTCGAGTCAGTTGTGCAGTTGAGTCAGTAGTTTTGTGTGAGTTTCTGCTTTACTAAAGACATCTTGAAAAGGGAGAGACTCTGTCAGGGTAGGTTGATGGTATGTTATTTCTGTGCAGTTGATAACCTACAATATGGATAATGGCTTGTTGGCTCTGGAATGTAGACTAATGTATATGCTATTTTTCAGTAGTTTTAGATATTTCTCTTAATATGCCAAATGATATTTCTCTCAGTGGTTTTCTCTGTCATCTCTCAGAGGCTCTAGATCTTTAATTTTCCTTCCACTGCTCCTGCACTGTGCTCAGGTCCTATTATGCAAAAATCTGACATTATTAAATATCTGTAATGAGACAAGGAGGTCTTTACTTTAAAGCTAGTTTCAGCACTCTTAATGCTTTGTATACATTTGCCATGTGTTAAGTATCATACTGCTATCAAGCTTTTAGGCAACTTTCGGTGTGTAAAGTGTCCCACTGACCTGTTAAACACGGTCTCTGTTCACACTGACACTCCTGGTAGGTGGTCCTCACCTACACATGGATTTGCTATAGCATTGCCACAATTATGTTGGACACAGTCTGAGAAGAGGGGCTGAGGGAAAGATGAGTACTAGTAGAACTGATACTGAAGTATATCAGTGAATCTGGTTCAGTGTAATTTTTCTATTACGGCATACAATTAAGGCATTGTAATCAAGTAATTTCAACAGTTTTATGTTTGTAAGAGACTGTATTTATGTTTACATACATTTCTGTTGTTTGATCGTTATACATCAGTGTGGGTATGTACTGTAATAGTGGAGCCACAATAGAAGTAAATAATCTATGATCTACATTTAGAACAGTTATTGGTCTAAATGGCCCATGTTCCATTTTATCCTTGCCTTCTTTATGTAGAGCTGAGATTATGACTATTATGATTATGATTATTCCTTGAACTGAGTGCATTTCTGTTTTTTTTTAAGCCAATTTCAGTGTGGGGAGTAGAACACCCTAAAGCAGTATTCTCTAGCACTCTACTCTTTAAAATTCATTATTCTGTCATAAAACCATCTGATCCTGGTGACCTGTTAATTAAGCCTACTAATGCAGTTTTTAGTTCACCTTCAATTTTGTCAGCAGTCATCGTTTAAAGTGAGTAAACTTAAGGGAATTCAGGTTGATGTCAATTTGGGTTGTGCGTCCCTCTGGTACTTTAGAATACAGTTTTGTAAAACACTTCAAGCTCTCTGAATTTCATTTACCTTATTTTTTCACTTTTCTTGCATTCTCTTTTGTTCTTACTATTAACTGAATTCCTATTTTTGTTTTAGACTGATATCTCTAAAAAGTTTAAACTTTCACATATAGGGATGAATCTTTGATATATATATATATATATATATATATATATATATATATATATATATATATATATATATATATATATATATATGAGTCTACCAGAAGACTGTAACTTTAGTCATAACTGTATATTTAACTCTCCCCGCATATCAAGAGATCTTCTGACAAGATATTCAAGATTTTCTGAAGAGACTAAAGTGTGAATATATAGTATGTAATTTATTTAATCCGGTATTTAACAGTAACCCAATATTCCCCCTTATAAGAATAAATCTACCCTCCTGAGTTAGTCTTGATCAAACTATATTAGTCTTCTCTTCAGAAACACCTTATTCGCTCCTCACACCTTGTACGGAATCTCTGTTTTGGTCTTCTCAGATGTAATATTGTTTAGTTGTTGCTTTGTGTATTTGTGAAAAAAAAGAACTCCAAAATGTCATTAGATTTGACATCTCATTTGTACCAGGGTCACCTGTTGTTACTTTGGCTTTTATTGCCTAGTTTGGGGTCCTCTTATAACAGAAAAAAGTTGGTATTGGTAACGGGACAAGCAAAATTGTCAATCGTGCATCTTAGAAAATTATGCACACAGCTATCCTAGACACGTCTCTTCACCCAAAGATTCAGAAGTCACACTGAATAAGTTGCTGGTCAGACAAAAAAGACGCACAGTGGTGGTGCGCAGAATACCTTTTTAAAATTCATGCCACTAACCGTGAAGGGGATAGCAGGCTTAGCACTTTCATGTTGAATGCACTAGACTGTATTTTTTAATATGTTGATTTAATATGTTGTCAGCTGAAGCTGCACTAGCAGTAGTGTGGGCAGAAATGTGCCCCTTCTCAGCTTACGCTTCTCATGAAGTCTCTCATGAAGAGTCTCTCATGAAGCTCTGTGAATGTGTCAGGACACTGAGTAAAAAGTTGGACTTCTCTTCCAGTGCTAGTGTTGCTGTATAATTAGAAAGAAATGGTGACTTTGTTTGTTTGTGTAGGTCCCAGTCTTCACGATTCTTCGCGTCTGGCATTCGAGGCTCTCTTACAGGGACAGTGTAGCAAGCATGTGTGCGTCTGAAATAAACCTCTTCAATGAAAGGAGGTTTATTCTCTGTCGCTCCAGTCTCCTCAAAGCTCTGTCACTCTATAAACAAAGCATTTAAATGGACCTCATGTTTAAAACACTTCCAGGCCCACTGTAAATGTTTATAGATATTTCACAAAGGAGGCAGTGATTGGATGAAAAGAGAGGCACCTTTTTCCCTCCTTGGGATGTTCTGCTAATGTCTGGCTAATGATCTAGAACTACAATAATTGTATGAGCATTACAAAAGGCCACATTGAGTCTGTGACTGGTAAAAAATAGTCCAGTTTAGTGAAGAGAAAGGGAACGCAGAGTAACGCAATATACACTTGTGCAGTTTGACTGAAGGGGCCGGACTGGTGCTGTGTCCATGGCGATGAGTGAGGGATAGAGGGAAGTCACGGTGGCCAGAGGCCATGTGGAGATCTGCCTGTTTTCTGGGACTAGCTTCGCTATGCTGCCTGCATGCTGATTGGCTGAGGCAGACAGAGTAACCTGGGCTAATACTGATGGAAGGTGAAAATGATGTTTTGACTGGTGATCATTTTTACTGAGTGACCTGATCAGGACAGAAATTGAGTGAGGTGGAAATGGACTTGGGGTTTTTTTGGAGTGGTCATGATAAATTCAAGTTCAGAAGAAGGCATTTTGAACTGCTGTGTTATGACAAAAAAAGGTTACTACCTAATTTCGCAGCATTTGTTTAAGCAAGTCAACCACCAAATGCAATTCATCACCAAAGTACTTCCATCGTCCTGATTGACTTGTTCATAGCCAAGGGTATTGCTCAAATGTTTTCATTCAGTTTTTTATTCTTTGGGTCATCAGTACATCAGCAAGAGGCCTGGATCTGACCCTGAAATATGCCAGATCCACATGACAGTGGGTGACTCCACGGGGCCGGTGGTAGTCAAGGGGAAATTGGTCATATTTGTGCAGTTGCTGGCTGCATCCACGCTGCCTTATCTCACAGGGAATGACACGAAGAATCATGGCACACACACTGGGGCACAATTATGTCAACTCCCATTTAAATTTTTGCCATTTCACTGCACTAATGCATCCATGTCAAATTCGCAAACTTATTCTGTCTCGCTCTCTCTCTCTGTCTCTCTTTCTTTTTCACACATTTTAAATGATTCATTCACTTTAATAGGCAGCTAGTGCATGTTTCTGTGGCAGCTTTTGAAGTATCTGCTAACAGTGTTCTGATTTTAATAAACTTTTAAAAGTTCTACAATAAAACACTGAATTACAGGCCTGTTCACAACATGCTAATGTTTTAAATAAAGTAAATATTATGAATATTATGAATGAATATTATGAAGTAAATGTTAATATTGTAGGATTCTTCATACATGAACTTGTATTGGCCATTTTTAATTACACACCATTGACTTGTTCAAGTCTGTGGCATGTCGATAAGACTAATAAGAACATAAGACAACATATAGCTTAATGTGTGTAGTATATTTGTATGGGGCACATTGTTTTGATGAATCCAAACAAAACATTCTGTAGAATATTATCTTCTTGATATATGGCACAGTGTCCTTGTCTCATAATAAAGGGAGTGTTTTAGTTTTGGAGTACTCTGAGTTTATAAGATATCATTAGATCTACATCAGTTCTGTTCTCTAACAGGGGTCCATTTGGCTAATGTGGGCTGGTGTTTGAAGTGCAGCTCTTTAACTCATAGCTATGAGGAGAGGGGAGAGAGTATCTCTTTTAGTATGCCTTAAGCTACAGGATACTTTCTGTGAGCAAAGCTTTCCTTTGCTCATCCTTTCCTTGTACTTCTGAGTCCATTCCCTTTTGGTTTCCAGTAAATCTTATAGCTTCTTGAGTATTTTAAATTACTGGAAACCCTTTTGCAGGGTTTTTAAAGACCATTCCAGTGTTTTTTTTTTTTTTAAACATCCAAAATAAAAATCTAAAATAGGTTTCCACAGGGAATAGCACATCATTCAATTCTGACTTTGAATAGGTATTTAGAAGTAATCACAGAATATTTTTAATGATTTATGTAGTATCTTATTAGCTAGTTTTCTTTATCTTTGTCCCCTTTGTTCCTATCTAATTTCCATGCGTGTTTAATTGCTGAAGTTGTGCTGCACTATGTGTTAGTAATATATTAGTTTCTGAAGCAATGTTGTCCCCTTTGTCATGTCCCACATGCCCTGTCCCCTTTGTTCTGTCCTGTGCACCTACTTTATGGGTGGCACATTGTTTAAAAAAAAAAAAAAAGAAAACCAAGAGGAACTGTACTACAATTTTCAGGTGTGTGCATTTGTGTGAGTCAACAAAGTATGAAGCAATGATATTTCTTTCATTTACTTTAATGTTAATGCACAGAAAAATATTAAATATAAAAAAAACACAAACAGCAAAATAGTCTGCCATATCACAGTACCTCAATAGAGGTAAAGCGCCTGGTTAACCCCTGGATTCTTTGTTTCTGCTAAAATGTACTGTTACAACAGTTTCACACAGCAGTTAAGCCCTCCAAGATTTACCATCTTAAAAACGTACTCCTACCCCCCATGGGTGCAATTGGTCACACTTTCCAAAACTAGGCAAGTAGGCATAATTTTCAACCTCTCTCCCTCTCTCTGTCTCCTTCTGTCTCTCTTTTTCTGCTGCTGTCTTTCTCTCTGCATGTGTGTGGGGGATGGGACATGGGGTGTGTGAACGTGAGTTAGCCAGAGCCTCATATGGCCTTTGTAATCCTTTTATTTTGAAAGCAGTGTGCATATTTTACATATGCTAACTTCACTCAGACTTGACCAAGCTTTGTTGTCAGGCCATTGTCCATTCTGACCATAAACTCAAGATCAGTAGGCTAAGATTAGTCTTATATCTTAGGTTTATATTTACTACTGCAGAGTGTTATTATTGTTATTAGAATGTTACTATTAATAGTCTATAGTTTGAGGAATGTTAAAGTGTAGATGGGGCGTGTAGAGCTTTGAGGAGAGGCTGGAAATTACAATGGTTTTTGTTTTGTGTGAAAAAGGTAGGATCTCCCTTCTCCCCTCCCCCTATATCCGAAGAACCGAGAGAGAGGTGCAGGAGTCAGGAAACGCAGGGAGGAAACAGAGACATGGTGGGGTGCAAAAATATGGAAATCACAGGGGAAGCTGGTAATATATAGGACATTAGGAGGAGAGGTATCACATGCTGGCTTTCTCTTAACTTCAGTTATTAATTTACCAATATGTTGCATAACGTTTTTATAAACGAAAGCTTAAGTCACTTTAGATGAATGCTCTGAATCAGAATCAGGCTTTATTGGCAAACTATGTTTGCACATACAAAAATTTGGCCACGGTCTCACAATGTCTCATAGTACACAGCACAGTGTAGCTGACAACAGAACATACACTGTTGCAGTAATGAACATCTATACATGAGTTCTACCACATATACGCTCACACACATTGACACATGCATACAGTACATACTGTCATGCAGCAAATGATCATTCCTGTAAACATCAGTACACAGCTGCATATAAACAGCTGCATATATACTAGTGAAAGGTAAGTGCAGAGAACAGCGGTGAGTAGCCAGTGGACAGGCTGATGCCAACTCCACTTGGGGCTCAGCATCTACATTGGGGAGACTGTGACTGCTCAGCCTGGAATCAGAACTATAACTTGAACTATAGAACTATATTAGAACTATAAATATGGACTTTTACTTGTGGACCGCCGATTGGAGTCTTGGTCCTCCCAAGGTTTCTTCTTAATCCCTGCCTTGGGAGTTTTTTCTTGCTACTGTCACCCCTGGCTTGGTCATTAGGGATCTGGACCCATGTGATTGTAAAGCTGCTTTGTGATAGCATGTGTTGTAAAAAGGGCTATTTAGATAAATTTGACTGACTTTGAAGGGGAGGTTGCAATACTATAAAATAATAAAAATAGAATAGACTTGGAAAAGAATAGAATCTGGAGGGTTGGGTACAGACTTGTATCAGGCAACATAAAACATTGGTGTTGTAGGTGTTTCGGAAGTGTGATGGTCTGGGAAAAGAAGCTTTTCTGCAGTATGGTTATTTGGACCCTCATTATGCTGAAGGGCCTGTCTGAGGAGAGAAGCCAGGAACGGTGACGGCAAGGGTTCAGTGCATCAGCCATGATCATCACTGCTTGCTTCCTAGTTCTGGAGGAGTGCAGATCCAGCAGGATGGGCTGAGCAGTACCAGAGATCTTTTCTGCAGACCTGACGATACGCAGCAGTTTGTGAACATCCTGTTTGATGGTAGCATTGCACCAGAATGTACGAGAGGTGGAAATGATGACTGTGTAGAACTGAACGGTCAGCTAGTAAGGCAGGAGGAACTTCTTCAGCTGACCCAGGAAGAACATCCTCTGCTGGTTATTTTTTATGAAAGACCTGAAGTTGATGTGCCTCTCCAGATCCTTGGTGATTGTAGTTTCCAAGAACTTGAAGAACTCAACGGCCATCAAGTGCTTGTGGATTAAGTTGAGACTTGTCAGGGGTGGAGAATTCTGAGGTCCACTGTCATTTCCACAGTTTTGAGTAAATTCAGCTTTACATTGTTGTGACTGCTCCAGAGGACCAGCTGTAAATCACCTCCATCTGTAAGCAGACTCATCATTGCTTCTGATGAGAACGACGACTAGTATCATCTGCAAACTTCACAATTTTGACACCTAATTGTCACCTATCTAATTATACAATAAACAGTAAAGAAAAAGTCAGTGTCTCCTTCAGTTAAGCTGCGGCAGGTATTTGAACACTTCTATTTACACTCCTTTCCCACAAACAAGGAACTGGGCCGTCACCAGAGCTTTGGTGTGGAGCTTGCATGCTGATGGAAGGAATAGGAACTGGACAAAGGCAATCAGGCCAGACGTTTGATGCCACAGCGAACTCATATGCAGTGTAGCCATGGTTCAGTCATAGTGAACTCATTATGCACTTATGTGCTGCATGAAAGCAAATGTGCTTTTGTGAAGTATTTATGTAGTTCTAACGATTTAATGATGCCGTGTTTTTAAATACTGCACGTGGCACCTAAGTCCTTCAAATAATTTAAGATCGACTTGATGTTACTTTGGGCTCTTCAATGGGAGCTAATGCTGAGGTTTGGCAGATGAGAATGATACGTGTCCAGATGTTTGTGTGTGTGTGTGTGTGTGTGTGTGTGTGTGTGCACATTGAGGCATGCAGCAGAAGCTTTGTCACATTGTTTGTCAGACAAAGCCAACAGGAAGTTGAGCCAAAGCTATAATCCTCAGTTGATACTGGATAGGTAGGGACCCTTGGCTACCCCTTTCAGTGTAATGTATCATTGTATCATCATCTGTTGGGCAGGGTCTAGTACAGGAAAGGTGTTTCATGTCCTGGCTATTGTCACTTGCATTGTTGCTCACTCCATCCATGAGAGAGAGGCCCTGTGTCCTGTCTCGGGACTGTTCTTTTGTGTGGACAATGAGGATCATAGCATGGTTTGGGGTGTAAAATACTGTTGTTATAGAAAGAAGGCAAAAGCTTTGAAGAATATGTGAAGTATTATTTGAACTGTTTGTTTTGCCTCACACAATGAAGCTAATGGTGGAAAATGAGACAGTTTAGGTCTGATTACACAAGAACTTCAATGGCTGTGCACTAGGTCACAAGTTAATTTAATCAGGAATGTTTATAAGATGCCATGACAGTCTAGATAAACATAGTTTTTTCATGTATGCAGAACCCTGTTTTGTACCTTACAATGCTGATGCTCACTGATTCTAGCTGTTGCTAAAACTGAAATGGCACGAGGAGAAAGTTGACCGCTACAGATCAGAGACCTGGCGTACATAAAGGTGCACTAATCATGTGGTAATTAGAGCATCACTGTGAAGCCTGTTAGTATATTTTTCTCTGTCCTCTGTCCTCCGTAATTTGTTGAGGATCTTTTGAACATATCAGAATATTAAACACATCAGAATAGAAACCACTAATTCCCAAAGAACCAGACAGAAAGTATGAAAGTACCATATAATGTGTAGGTACAGTTATTGAATATTTGTTCATGAAAACACGTTTAATGACTACAGAGAAAATAGTATTTTGGGCTTTATAGAGTTTACTTACCATCTTGTACTACAAAATAATGTTAATTTTGAAAAACATTTTTCCAGGGATGATGAGGAATAATTTCAATTGAGTGTAGGAACGAATTGTGTGTGGGAAAGTTTAGGCTCTGACTCTGTATGAAGGATGACCCTTTGAGGATTCTTAATAGCTTACAAATGAATAAATCCCCCAGAGAGAGAGGTTGTCACACCCTGGTCCGCACCCAGTCAGGAATCATCTCACACCAGCACCATCTTCATAACCACTTCCTCGCTCACGAACATCAGTTTATTAATCACTGAGTTCAGCTGCTCCCCATCTGTGCTGCTCCTAATGTAAATTGGGGGGGGTGTATTTGCTGAATTAGCTCCATACTTTCTATGCCAATGGTGTCCACGTCACTGGACCTTGTCTTGCATTCTATGTCTGTTGTATTGCTCATACGCTTCTCTAAGTGATAAGTGTTGCGTATTATATAAACTGAAACCCTGCTATTGCCTCCATCGTTCATGTCGCCCTGTGTGTGTCTTTTTGGTTGTGTTTTTTTAAAGCTACTTTTTGAAGTTTTTTGTTTTTTAATGGCTGATTAATTTTAAATTATTGTAATGACTTGAAACACACCGCTATGGCACTAAAACTGTGTTCCTCACAATGGTAACAAAACTTTCCACATTCCAGTATGGTCGTATTGCCATAGAAAACAAACTGATGAACTAGAGTGCCACTCACCTATTTGTTGATATTCATGGCATGGGAGTTTGTGTGTTGTACGTGATTTCCTAAATATTATTCGAATATTTTTTGGCCCTTGATATTATCTACTAAAATATACAAACACGAACTGTATATAAAAGATACAAACATGAAGTTGTCTTTTTACATACTATAACTATTACATGTAATTTGCAATATCTTTATTAATTTACAACCTTGATAATACAGTTTTGTTTTTATGTACCTAATATAGTGGGTATAAAGAATGCTACTCTTTCTTCCTTAGAAACCATTTATCTTGGATTAAACACAAAACCATCACACTTTCACACATACATGACCTTCTCAATTTGCCACAAGGGTTATGTCTTTTGTTAAGATAATGTTGGATAATTTCATGACTTTGTTTAGGTATTTTCCGGAAGTAAATCAATTCTTTTAAATGGGATGGAGTCACTGCCACCCCTCCCAGTCATTCCCATGTGTGTTATGTCAGAATTTTCCCACCATCTTTCACACTTGGCCTTTCCAGTACCTTCTACCACATTTTGTCCACATCCATATCACTTTTCTCATTAGATACTAAACTTCTGCTACATGATAATCAAAAATGGGTCTGATTAGCATGCAGAATTTGAAAACTCTTCCATTTTTTTGTTTCAGTAGATGTGTCACAAGCCTATGGATCCAGATCACAAAAGAAGCTTGCAGAAAACATTGACTGGTCATACACAGGTAAATTATACTGTTTGATAATTTTATTATATGAGATATGAGCACCCAGCAAGGGAAGACATGTCGAAACAGTGACAGCTGTCACGCAACATCAGCAAAGGTTCAGGAACGGGTCACGTTTGTTCGTGCACTACATAACACAAAAGATGAAACTGTTTGATATTGGTTAAATGGGGCATTTACAGCATGATATGTGGTATTCAGCCCTAACTCATCATGCCCAGACTGATGTTCTGATGCTTGTGAAATAACTCATGAAGACAGTATGTTTGATAATGTTTAGCTTCATAGTCTTGACTCTTAAACTGAGTTTCTCTGTGCTATGATGACGAAAGGATGACAAAGGTCAAAGAAACGTGCTTGACATTAATGGCAGTAGCCACATTTTTGCTAGCCCTTGACAAATGGCTCCGGGTCACGAAATATTATAACTGTGTAAAACAAAGGTGCACAATTGCCCTGGTTAGAGATGACGTACAACAAACATGGCAAAGTAGAACAAGAACTGAACCCTTATTAGTTTCTCATTGAATGCTGTCCCACAAAAGCCTCAGCTAATGTCTCTAAACCGCTGTCGATCTGTTTTGCATGCTCAAGTATCAGTGAATGTAGGATCTTAGCACAAAATATCCATTCAACACTGCCAAGTGCCGCGGCTTTTCCATGGACTGTAACATCTGGGGCTCCTTTTCACTTATTTTCACTTTTTCCACCAATACGGGATTCACACAGCTCTGATTTCAAAAGTAGGCTAGATTTGAAGTTCTGATCTGGTTTACTTTCTGAGTTTCTGACTCCTGAACTGAATGGTTGTTTTAAGAGGCTTACTATGGCTTATTTTTATCTTAGTAGGGTATGTCTTGTCAGGCGGTGGATATAACTGGTGTAGCGTGGCATGTCATTGCAGGTGTCTTTTGCTTACATTCAAAATCTAATCCCTTTTGTTTACATTTTTATTTGGCTGTCACTTTACATAATTAATTAATACACTGATATACGAGTTATTAACCCAGGATGTGGAAGTAAGAATCTCTGGCCTGCAGTCATCACTTAATTTGTGCCTTTCTCTACTGTGTCACAACAAGCCAGATCTGGGGAAGGCATGAGATTGGCACAACAAAGAGGGCATTACTGTGCCCAGGGTGCAGATAAGCACTCTGGCAGATGGGGCATTGTTCCTCAGCACAGGACTGAATGCCAGCACCTCCTCCCACTAACTGACCTGGTTCTCTTCTGTGTTGCATAATTTCAGGATCACCCATAAAACTGGTCTGATTAAATTAGGTTAATTTTATCATCCTAAGTTGGCAACTTTGAGGGACTTAAAAGGAGTAGGCAAACGGGCTAATGCCTTGGTAAAAGAGACTGTAATAACTCAAAGCTACGTGCACCTAGAGTGAGAGGTGTGTTGTAATTACAGCCTGACGGGCTGTCATTCCTGGTAAGGCTATGTGCTGCTCTCAGCCACAAAAACGGGAAGAGAGGTGTCTGGGTGTGCGTGTGCGTGTGTGTGTGTGTGTGTGTGTGTGTGTGTGTGAGAGAGAGAGAGAGAGAGAGAGAATGGGTTTAAGACTAGTTAGTATGTGTTTGCTTCACAGATAGAAAAAGGGTTTTGGAGACTATATGCAAAGCATATATAAACATGCATATATAAATAAGCTGCCATATAACATCTGGCCATTTTCCCTCACTGTGTATGCAGCTGTCAGCACTCATTAGAGAAACACATTAAATACTTTTATTTAAGGGAATATATATATATATATATATATATATATATATATATATATATATATATATATATATATATATATATATATATATTAGTGGTGGGCCGTTCGTGAATTTGATACTCTTATCGGGCGATATAAAAATGATCGCCGTTAATCTATTCTTAAAGTTGGGTTGGGAACTGGGTCAAAATGGGTAAGCAAACTATGATGACTTTCAACTTGATAGTTTAGTTCGGCTGTATTCCTAACCAAATTGCACAGTAGGGGCGAGAACGTGTTTTCAAACCTGTGAATTACAAATCGTACGTGTGTTTACATGGATGCGGCCACGAAGTCGCCAGGTTTGCTTCATGGAAAATTCATTTTTAGGAACGTAAAGTGTTACCGGAGCGGAGCTCGGAACGGTCGTTTTCTGCATGGTCCTAGTGCTAGATTCGTCGCTATTTAAATATTTCTTTTTAACCGTTAAAACTGCAGAGGACCAAAACCGGCTTTTGAAAAAGTCCCCCCCAAATTACGTCGGTGAGGTTTAATGTACTAAATGTTAGCTTAAATTTCAAATATCATGTTTAGCTGAATAAACATGTTAGCAACCCCTTTTAATGTACAGTATGTAGGCTTACAAATTCATGTTTAACTGAATAAACGAGTAGCCTGCGGGGGGCAAAATACCTACTTGTGACAGTATACAAACATTTCTGTCGCGAGTATCCCATAATCCCCTATTCCTAACGGCTGCAGTGCTGACGTCAGATTAGTGGTGGCGACTTGTTTTAGCAGGAATTTCACAAGTTATTCCACACTGTTACATTTTCCCTCACTGTGTATGCAGCTGTCAGCACTCATTAGAGAAACACATTAAAGACTTTTATTTAAGGGAATATATATATATATATATATATATATATATATATATATATATATATATATATATATATATATATATATATATATATATATCCTCCTGAGACCCAGCCATTCATTTTTGTCCTCTGTGGAGGACATTAGATTTGCAGTTATATAAAAAAAACTAATCAAGATACCATGATGATTGTTAATGTGCCTTTAAGAACAGACTGTGGGCTTTAAAATGATGCAACATGTTTGGGGGTGGGACCTTGTGAATGTTTACTTCCTGGTCTTTCAAAATTGCTGGCATCACAATTGGGACATTTTATAGGCAAGGAAAAGGTAAGCCTGTAAATTTAATATTAAATTTAAATTTAATTTGTATTTTAGATGCTTTAATTTAGAGGAACATCTATTTTACAGTTTTATCCATGTTTTTGCATTGTGTAACATTTCTAAATGTAAAATAAAAGCCTATTTATACCATGTCCTCTGTAGAGGACGCCGGGACTCACTGCTCACTGGGAATGACCCATATTCCTTACATGAAGTACACATTACACTTTATGTATTGTTGATTCATTTCAAATTTGTTCATCTGTAGAATTTAATGTAAATAGTATGAGTAATATTTTATGTTCTGAGTCTGAATCTACTTTTATATTTATTATTCACTTGAATTGTTGATAAATTTATGAATGACTGTACAAATATTTTCAATGTATTTTCAATGTATTTCATTAATTTAGAGAATAATATATCATTTTTACATGAATGTTGGGTTTGTGCATGTTACAATTTATTATTATTTATATTTATTACATAGTCAATTTATATGTATTGAGTCCCGATGTCCTCTGTAGAGGACATGCTATAAAAAACAAACAAAAACATGTTTTCAGTTTCTAATTGATTTGATAAATTTTTATGACTATTTAGACTTAGAATATCATAGAAATAACAAAATATCAACAAGAAAAAAATTCTGGGTCTCAGGATATATATATATATATATATATATATATATATATATATATATATATATATATATATATATATATATATATATATGAAGCCATTTCTATATAATAATAACAACAACAACAACAATAATGATAATAATAATAATAATACTAATAATAATGACTATAAACACCTTGCAGTCTTTCTGTGTGTTAAACGAGAAAATGGTTTGGTGATATATTTTTCATTAAATGTACAAAGATAATATATGTAGCACCTCAAGTGATGGTGTATGTTTTTTCTTAGATCATAGATGCTGATAAGCAGGTAACATGGCTAGACAGAGACACAGAGACAGAGAGCATTTAACTGGCTCTTGCCTTCAGCAAGTTTTACAGTTCATAATGCTGCAGAGTGTGAAACATATCATTAATGCAGTAATATCTAGCAATGGCATGCCCCTAACCATTCTGCAGAGACGAGCAATGGTGGATATGACCTGGTTTGCACTTGGACAAGGTGAAGTGGCTTTGCTTTATAACATCAGTCCTATGGAATCCTGGGAAATTATCCTTCACTGCCATCACCCTCCCCACGCACACATACAGACATTATTCATAGAGTGTATAAAAAGGCCCAATCTGGTCCATTATACTGCGTCGTGGTCCTTGCTGCGGTGCTCTGCTCTCCTCTGCTCTGTTCTCCTCTCCTCTGCTCTGTTCTTCTCTCCTCTCCTCTGCTCTGTTCTCCTCTCCTCTCCTCAGCTCTGTTCTCCTCTCCTCTTCTCTCCTCTGCTCTGTTCTCCTCTGCTCTGTTCTCCTCTCCTCAGCTCTGTTCTCCTCTCTTCTGCTCTGTTCTCCTCTCCTCTGCTCTGTTCTCCTCTCTTCTCCTCTCCTCTCCTCTCCTCTGCTCTCCTCTCCTCTCCTCTCCTCTGCTCTCCTCAGCTCTGTTCTCCTCTCCTCTCCTCTCCTCAGCTCTGTTCTCCTCTCCTCTGCTCTGTTCTCCTCTGTTCTGCTCTGTTCTCCTCTGCTCTGTTCTCCTCTCCTCTGCTCTGTTCTCCTCTCCTCTGCTCTGTTCTCCTCTGTTCTGCTCTGTTCTCCTCTGCTCTGTTCTCCTCTCCTCTCCTCTCCTCTCCTCTCCTCTGCTCTGTTCTGCTTAGCTGTTTAGCAGCTATTGACATGCAAATAGCTATAACCCAGATCTATGACCTATGTCTTCCATAGATTTGTTCCATGAGAAAACCCAGATTAAGCGTTCATTTTACCACTTAATATACTATGTCTAATAATATACCTGAGTGTATGTATGTATATATGCGTGTGACTGTGTATGGTTGGGGGGGGGGGGGGGGGGGGGGGGGGGGTTCATTTGTGTGTGTGTGTGTGTGTGTATACATTTAAAGAAATTGCCATTCACTGAGGCCCACCATTCTTGATTATAGAAAGTTCTTTCTTTAATCCTAATTTTATGCTTCTAAGAAAAGGATGTTCAAAGATGCTTTACTCCCTATAGGAACACTAAACCAGAACAAATGGGCCAAGAAATACCCTTCATGCAACAATGCCAAGCAGTCCCCAATTAACATCGAAGACAGTCTGGCACAGGTCAAAGTTCAGTTCCAGCAGCTGAGTTTAGACGGCTGGGAGAGGTACACCTCTGAGGATACTACCGTAAAGAATGATGGCAAGACAGGTGAGCCTGCTACAGTGCGTCTTTGCTTAGGCTGTGACTATGAGGGCTAAGAGAATTTAAACCGGACGTATAAATGGAGAATGTGGAGTGCAGAATGTACGGTAGTTAAAAAGCAGAAGCCTAAATTCAAGTAGCTGTGCCTTGACCTCTGGTAGTCACATTTATCATCTGTTTTTCCTTTTGTGACTGTTGTGAATGATCACGCGTTTTAATCGTAGTGATGTGTTCACGGAGTTGCAATGCTGCTCTCGTTTCAGTGGCCATCGATGTGGGTGGGGAGTTCTATGTCAGTGGAGGGGGGCTAAGGTCCAGGTTTAGGGTGGGTCGAATCACCTTTCACTGGGGCCACTGCAATGCCTCCTCTGATGGCTCTGAGCATGGCTTCAATGGAGTCAGATTCCCCCTGGAGGTAAGAGGGACGTCTTAGTTTCCTTATGAAGAGTTGTTTTTCATAGAGGCATTCAAACGTTTTAGGATATCTGAGCATGGTTTTGTGTCATGTGACATGCCTTTAATAGACAGCTCCTTTGAAGATGCTCACATACAGTCTGTCCGTGCTATTTGATGGTCTTTAGGTTTTTGGTGTTTTTGGTAAAATGATTGAATATACACACAGATGCAGATATATTGTTATGAAGCCCATCAGTTCAACCAATCAATTGATGATGTCCTGAAGGATGGAGGAAAGATTACTGCTCTTGCTGTGCTATTTGAGGTAGGTGCTCTTTGTGTGTGTGTGTGTGTGTGTGTGGGTGTGTGTGTGTGTGTGTGACTACTATAGCCTAATGTGTCCCTATTGTAACTGTTCACACACAAGAAAGTCAAGCAAATAATTTTACACAAAAATTATGTCATACAGTTGTGTACATACAATTTTGGGCCTTATTCAAGAACGGCTCATATGAACAGAACTATTCTTTATTCATAGGAGTGATGCAAGAGTTGTGCATTAATCTTTTTTTGTCATTGAGAATGTAATCTCTGAATACAAAAACTCTTGCTGATTTATTCTGTATGGCATTTTTAAAATGACACTTCTGAAGTATGAGATATCAGCTTTGGCCTTTTTGGACATCACATATGCTAGTTCACAGCTGTAATGAATGCATATGCTTTGATTCAAACAGGTAGCGGTTGTTTTGTTCACATAGTCATGTTCTCAAGTTATGAGCATTTGCTCAACCTGAGGTCATATTATAATCATCATATAAGAAATATGAGGAATTAAAAATGTTATAATAAAAACTACACATGAGCCATTACAGGCCATTGTTTATGTTTTTTGTGTCTAAATATTGTCTCTATGCTTTGTTACTTTGTTGGGTCATCTCTATAAGAGCCTGCTGTTTTGAAGGCTGATAGGAGTGTTTCCATTTAGCCTGTGGGACAGTTTGGGTGGAGGAACTTAAGATGAGTGCGGTGGAGAAAATCATTAATCCCTGAAATGAACAAGTTTGCTCATGTGAGAATGTTGCATGGTGGCACCTTCAGGCTGTACATTTGTGATCACAGACCATGAAACACCCAGTGAATTTGTGCAGTAGCATACATTCATGGCCTGTTTAGGCACGTTATCTCAGTGGAGACGCTAGAGAGATTGCAACATGTTATCTCCTGAAGTATGGAGTGTACCTGTGTGTACAAGTGTAGATTGCCTGGAAAGTTTGTGGTAACGACCTTTTAGTATTTATTGTTGCCTGTTTTCACGCCTAATTCAGTGTGACACTCCAATAATGATATTTTAAGTAAGATGTTAAGGGAGGCTCCCTCAGCGGTTTGAGAGATGATTAGCAAAGGTTCGGAGACAACACACATTCAAATCCATCCCTCAGAGACATATAATACAGCAACACATATCATTGTAAAGGAACTCTCTTATGTCTTGCATTAAAATTCTGTAGCATCTTCTCTCCCTCTCTTACAGACAAGTGTTGAGGATAATGAAAACTACGAAGCCATCATTGATGCAGTCAACAGTGTCAGCAGACATGGTATGTACATTTTAGTTACAGCACTTCATGGAATTTCAAATTGCCCTTAAGGATGGACAGCCAGTGGCAAGACAACCTGTGAAACCTATCAATGAATAACTCGCTTCATACAGAGATCAGCTCAACTCCCAGAATCTCTCCATCTCAGTCTCTGCTGACTTCCTTCATAGCCTGTGATCATCACTGGTGTGTGTCCCGGTGTGTGGTCGGGTGCTGGGGGTTGGCATTGCATTTTTTTCATATATTAAACCACTAATCAGAGACTCTTTATACGCCACCTCACCCGTTATCATCAGCTGATGTCATCTGCTTCTCATCAAACATTATCACACTGAGGAAGAATTACACTGGTTTGTAACAATGCCTCCTTTCCTTCAGGCAAGAGTGCCAGTGTCTCCCCTTTCGTCCTGCAAGGCCTTCTGCCCAACTCCACGGAGAAGTACTTCATATATAATGGCTCCCTCACCCACCCTCCATGCTCTGAGACTGTGGAGTGGATTGTCTTTAAGAATACTGTAGCCATCTCGGATGCACAGGTGAGCACACCATACTCTCTCACTCTGTGAAGCGGTGCGTCAAACAGTTAATGTGACATTAGCACGTCTCGTGCTCCATAGCAAGTTGTCATTATCTGAAATGCGACTGAGGATAGGCTTACACACATCAAAAGCGTGTGAATACTTAAAGGCTTTATGTTGTGCGTCATTTGGGCCTTGGGCTATGTCCCTTAAGCAACTTACAAGTAGACACAAAGCTTTGTGGAATGAGGCAAGGACTGAATGCCTGAAAGGGTTAGGAAGAAGAAAGACAAATACAGGTGGCCTGTCTCATTCAAAACAACATGTAGCAGCATATATGGACAGACACTGTCTCAGTCACATCAGGTACAGGCCAAGCTGGAACGTTTGAGTACAATGCATAATGTTCTTGATGCAAATTACTATGTAGAAAAACTCATTTTTCAGGCTGGTCTGGTCAAGTGGGGACTTGATCTGGTCAAGTGTCTGGTTTTAAGAAACTAATGTAAGCAGCAGGTTAAATTAATTTGTTTTTTTCCTTTGTTGTGCTTTTATTAGCAAGATGTCATTTTTTAAAATAACTTTTTCAAATCCAGGATGTAATAATTTAAACATGAAAATCAACCCTCTGACAAATCATTGTTATACTGCAGTCAACAGTATTATATATAGACACTGTCCTCTGAGCTATGGAGTCATGCAGTGGAAAATTGCCCCAAACCCTTACACACAAAGACACTAGTCCAGTTCCTTTATGATACACGAAAGAAACAGATTATGTGTCAGGAATGTAGATTAGAGTTTTCTTGTCTATCACCTATATCAGGCACTGTACCCTCAAGCTCAAATCCTTGTAAAGGTGTGACATGAAAGTTTTTATTTGTGTTATGGTTTGGAAAATCCTTTGATTTAAATTCCTTCCTATTTTACCTCGCTACCTAGCTATTCCTAGATTGTGTGTTGTGTGCTAAAGTTACCAATTATTAAACTAAGATAATATATCTATAACCTGTCTCTGCACTAGTGACATTTTACCCTTGTGTCTTGTATGCTGTATGTCTGACGTTCTAAAATGTGTGCTGTTGTACTGGTACAGCTGGAGATGTTCTGTGAGGTGATGACCATGCAGCAGGCTGGCTATGTGATGCTGATGGACTACCTCCAAAATAACTTCAGAGAGCAGCAGCCGCAGTTCATGGGCCAGATCTTCTCCTCATACACCGGCACAGAAGAGCTCCTCACACAGAGTATGTGTGCGCTCTCTCTCTCTCACACACACACACACACACACACACACACAAACAGACGAGCGCACATCTACAAACAAAAATGTACAACTGCATTTTGTAAACACTTGGGAGCGTTTTCCCCAGAAAATCTAACAAAAGGTCAATTATCTATTATCCATTGAGCCTCCTGAATGAAAACATGCCACATTTAACACCACCCAATTAGATAAGGTTTCTATTTTCATAATACGCCTGCCCCTGTGGCTTTCATCTTATGTCTGTGAACCAAATTAACATTTTGACCTATTTACAAGTAGCTTACAGAAACATATCATGACCAGTTTGTACTGTTCTTGGATGTGAAATGCTAACTACATGTGAATTACATCATCAGGTTTTTAACATGCACTGCCATTTACATTGTGCTGGAGCCCATGATATGGAGGGGTCTGTCTCTGGCACTGACACTCCAGAGGGGGGACAGTAGTGCCCTGGTTTACAGATCTCTGCTGCAGGCCTCAGTAATCCGTGGGAGGCTTTTCACAAAGGTCAAAAGAAAAAAGTCTCTGTTTAAACACTGAATATGATGAATGTGGAACCCTGTACATGGTAGTAGCTCTTCACTAAAAGGGATATTTGGCTTTCGGGTGAAATTTCAGGATGAACCTAAAATGCACTCTAATCTTTATAAGTGAACTCAATGTGACCTTCTCTAAACTTTTGAATGCACGTGCCCAGCTGTTCGGTGTTTCAGAACTTTTTGCACAACTTGCTTTTCTTCAACAAGGAGCTTGACTGCAAAATTCACAACAGGTGTTTGATCCATGAATAGACCAAAACATTTCCTAGTTCAGTTAGAATTGGTATGTAAACAGTCACCCTCATTATATACTGTTCACAATCTGACATCATGAGGAGGACACCTAACAGTTGATCAACAGCACCTCGCCTTTGTGAGGCTTCAAACAGGATGTTCTTAGATGTGTGAGAAGTGGCCACTGGGCTTAGAGTGTCGCAGCAGGTTGCAACAGAAGAGTCACATGTGGAAGAGTCACATAAAGGCATAAAAGTGGACCTTTGGAAAAGTCCTTTGGCCACATCCCACACTGATGATCGCGTTATTGTGAGCAGTGCCCTGCGGAACTGGATGATGAATGCCGCACAACTCCAGGCACATTTAAGGGAGGTGAGAGGCACCCAAGTGTCATGTCAGACCATTCAGAACCATTTACATCAGAGTGGTCTGCGTGCTAGATGACCTGCAAGGGTACTTGACCACACCACCAGGCACAGACAGGAACGTCTGGCAGAAATGATGGTGGCCAGTGATGTTGGAGATGTCAAGGAGAGCGCTATGCCACGGACACCTCGGATGTAACCAGACGAGCCTTTGGTGGTGGTGGTGTTCCAGTGTGGGCAGGTGCGACTAGTCAATACAGAACTGCCCTACACATGCCCATAATACTTGAATAACATCATTAATCATTGTGCCTCTGCATCCACAGCATGGGCCTAATTTAATTTTCATGGACATCAATGCTCCAGCTGATCAAGGTTGCATAATTAGGGAATGGCTGCTGGAGACTGGGGTACCTCAAATAGAGCGGCCTGCACGTTCTCATTGTTAAGCTATAATTGATGCTCAAAGGAATATGACAAAATATTAAGACATTACCATTTTTTGTTGGGGTATACCCACCACTGTGGCTTTTGTTTCAGTAAAGATGAGGGGAAACGCCACTGCATGCTTCTACTGCTTCTACTTAAATGCCCTACTTTCATGATATCATAGCAGCATGAACTTTTTACATTTTCCATTAATTTCACCGAAAGCCAAATATCCCTAACTTTTTGTGATTCCTGAGTGTGAAAGTTAGTTGTTATCAAGGTATTTAATGGCAAAAGCACAACTGACCCTTATTAATTAAATGCGCTTAGTTCTGTGAATTCTTGGTATAAGCACTTGAGCTAACAGGCTATATAGAAACAGTATACAGAAATGCCATCATTGTGTCAATGTCAGTGAGAGAATGTGTGTGACTTCAATTTTTTTTCAGAGAATCCTATGCAGCCTTTCTAGTCATGTATGGGAGCAGCACAAGGGATCATTAATATATAAATAAATAAATGTTGGATAGCTTCAGCTCGCCCTCACTGGCCTGCCTGTCAGTAGTGTCTCAACTCATCACCCCTCAACATTGCTGATTCCCACTTTATTTTAGAATGACAGCATTTTGTGTTGCCAGGTAACCACGTCCGACGTCTGCTCCCAAGCCTGACTTTACTCAGTAAACTCCGCTGTTTACAATGAAGGTGTTTGAATGTTGAAGAACGTCTTATGCACCTGGGGGTTCCTTTATCAGTTTAACACTACGCAAATCTTTAATTTCAGTACAATTCTGTTAACCAGCTGTGACTGATTTAACTGGAATCAAAAGGACAATGGTTACCTGGGAGACCAGCATTGCCAACACTAAAGACAAACAAGAAGAAATTAACAAAAATACAGCAGGCGTTTTCAGTTCTTTCTTAAACGTCGTGGCTTTTGCCAACTCTGCTAATCGCAGTCAGTGCTTGAGGCTTGCCTCCAGCACATGGTCTCTGACAGCTAATGTAATGATCATCGAAAATGATTCATTGTACAACCATATTCTGCCCTCTGCTGTTGAAATGGATATTGAATTTTTTAAACCAGCCTGTTTGTTTTCATTAGACCTTCTCTCATCTGCACCTCATGTTTGTTAGCACAGTGATGAATAAATTAGTTATAAAATCTTAGTAAAATCCACATGGGTAATCTAATCTGCACTAATCTGGCATCTGATTGCTGCTTTTTTGAGGGTATTTTGTCTTACACACAGATGGTGAAGAATGACCCCCATAATAAGATCACCATGTGCTAAGACCAATAATGATGAATGAGTGAGATGACTGAAAAACACACTCTGTACAGATATGCTCATGTAACATTTTGTTTTGTAACATTTATTTTTAATTTTTTTAATGAATCATCTTAATATAACTAATTGATAATAGTCTGAGATCATGAAGAACATTCCATAGAAAACATTCCGGATCTAACCAAAAAAGCAGTCAAATGAAAATAGACCAAATATATAATCCAAATATTTCCTTTCCTGCTACCCTCTTTTTGCAGTTTGTAGCTCGGAACCAGAGAATGTGCAAGCGTATCCACACAACTACTCCAGTCTGCTGGTGATGTGGGAGCGACCTCGTGCTGTGTATGATGCCGCCATAGAAAGATATTCTGTTACCTACTGGCAGCCCCAGGGAGACGACCCCCCCAAACTCCAGTACTTTACTGACGGAGACCAGGACGTGGTAAGTTACCTATGAATTAAGACAATGACGTACTCTCTTTCATTTTTTATGGAAGTTTGCCTATTTAATGGTGCATTTTCAAATCAGTGTACCCAAAGTTTGTTGTTTCCTGAGCTTTTAAACAAAAGGTAATATGGTTTACTGTAATGCATTCAGTATAAATTTAATCTTTTTTTTGGGACCTTTTAGGACCTTTTGGGAAATTTTTTCCATATATTAGGGAATAACGATATTGCAGCAGGTTGTTCGTTATGCAGACATATAATGGAGATTCAGAATAAATAGCCATGAATAGACATGCAGTATTTTTGAGAGTGTGGGATATTTTCCTTGCAGGGAGCCATCATCCCGGACCTGTCAGCCAATACCAGCTACATGTTGGAGGTGGTGGCTGTGTGTACTAACGGTCTATACGGCCGCACGAGTGAGCAGCTGATGGTGGACATACCCGTGGATGACCCTGGTAAGACCAACCGTGACCTCTGGCCTGAAAATTGAGTAAAGCTACAATATGCCCATTGCTTCATGCTGTAGGTTGATCCTTTGCAAACCAGTTTCTTCTATAGATAATGGTGTGGGATTTGTACAAACCAGTGCTAGTTAGCACTGTGAATAGTAATGTCACCCATGTGTTAAAAAACACAGATAATGTTACATTCCATTAGTAGGCATAATATTAACTACATCTCTGCATGAACATGAAAAGGCCAAATTACATCAGTATTATTTTCAATATAACTCAATCAAATAAGATTATGGTTTAATATGTATCTTTTGAGTAAGGATTTCAGTTTAATAGGACAACCAAGTTATTTGCTAAATTTGATTGAGCACTTTACGATTTTAATTTAAGGAAACATTTAATTCAAGGAAATCTTTAATATTTAAGAAAATTGGCACATTTTGAAGTAAATTTGCACTGGTTCTTCAGTGGCTGTTCAGAAGTATAGATAAATCTTATTAGGATGTAGTTGTATGGATGATCACAGACTTGCTTCTCTTGTTTGAAAACTCGAATGGCCCTTTGCTGGTTTCTGTCAGTCTCTGGGTTTTAGACACACGTTAAACGTGGCTTCCTTCTTGATGCTAGATCTCTCACATCTCTGCTCCCAATGTTGCTCGTCATCTCTCTGTGCATTCTGTTCTTTCTTCTGTACTGAGAACCTGAATATTTTACATTCGCATACCAAACATATTCACCTTGGCAGTATACTATGTTTCTTCACAATTCTGATGTTTGCTGTTAATGGATTTTGTGATTTTCTCTATGCAGATCTTCCTTTTAAGGGCTTTCATGTTTTGTCATTTGTAATCTGAGCATAACTAAGCTTTTCCTTTAACAGAAACAGTTTGACATTCTCACAGCACTATTTAACTACATAAATGTTAATGCACTGAAATGTTGGGAATCTGTAATGCTGCCATATATAATAAACTAACCTGTATTACATAAAATCCTTTGCATCATAATTCAGTGTCTATGGATGTGTGAGTCGTATTTCCAAAAGCCACAACATTTTGTTTTTGAAGTAATGAACAAGAATATTTTTTGTCTGCGACATACCGTTATTGTATGTACAAAACAGAACATCTGTATTTTTGTACTAAACCCATATACAATTCACCTTGTACCCATTAAATTCAGTACATACTGTTATAATGACCTTAAACATAGCTTCACATTTCATTGTGATGCTTGCATGACGAGAATGCTGGAGTCATTTCTACCATTCATTTTGTGTCATTCAGTTACTCCCACATAGCAGGTAAGATCCAGTAGGAGTCTACAAGCTCTCCGCCTGTAATGTTGTAGGGAGACACTTACGTGCATGAATGTCCAGTATTCCTGGTACTGTTTTCTTTTCCTGTGGTCATTACCAGCCTGTCATTGGGCCTTGAACATTCTCCTCTAGTGTGCTCGTTGTGCTGTGTGATGTGGAATGCCTGACTGCTACTGTGGTGTGTCTCACCCGCCCTCTCAGTCCCCTCACCTAACGTTTAAACCAACACCAACAATGTACAAATTCTACACAAAAGCCGGTGCTCCTTGCCGTAGCATTTAAGAGGTTTTTCCTTTATGAATAGTAAGATGCTGTCTGAACAACAGTTTGTAAAATTTGAAATTTACATTTATGACACTTGATACTTGATATGATATTAGCTCATAAATAAAGGCTGGTTTCCATGTGACCTCCACATATGTCTACATGTACATTAGTATGTATATCTCCCCTTAAAGATTATTTACATGTATATTAGTATGTATATCTTCCCTTAAAAAATTGTTTATAAATGAATGTCGGTTATCCTTTTTTTCCACCACTGCTTGATATTCTCAGCAGTAATATCGTCATCCGCATGAAGATTTTTTTCTAGATGTTTGCTCACATCTGATATCTAGGAAATGGCCTTAGTTACATAAATATAATTTCATAATCAATTTCTTCGTCTTTGTGGTCAAACTGAGGTAGCTTGACCTATACTGTTGGTTTGACTTTTGTTGCTTTTTTGTCTTTATTTCAGAACCAGACCCTGATCCTAATTCTTTTGAATCTGAAGAGGTAACTTGGAAGCACTTTTATGTTACAGAGCATTAGATAACATTATGATTATTGTGATTTGTTGTTATGATTATTGCATCACTTCCACATTTAAAATAAACAAAGAGCCTAAAACAGGACACTGAGAAGTAACTTACTAATTTGTTTTTCCTTTTATCACTTAGGAGGATTACGTACTCAATCCCTTTTGGGTTAGGCCTGACTCGGGTCAAATCCTCCATCCCGTCCAAACTACAACAGCTCAGCCCAGGTTTTCTACAACAGAGCAACCAGACCCTCCCATCTATGGTTTAAAGACAAGCCCAACTACATCTACTGAATATCGTAACCTGGGCGATTCAGTGAAACTGACCACCCAGTCTACCACCATGACCACTACCACTACTGCCATCACAGATATACTCACTTCGCAGTCAGATTATAGTGACAACACACCACCAACTACTTCCCCAGAAGGTGATGACAGCTTTACAGAACCTGCTTTAGAAGTTGATGATGGCAGTTACAGCTTTACAGAACCTTCAGTAGACGGTGATGTCAGCAATTACAGCTTTACAGAACCTCCAGTAGAAGGTGAAGATGGCAGTTACAGCTTTACAGAACCTCCAGTAGACGGTGATGTCAGCAGTTACAGCTTTACAGAACCTCCAGTAGATGGTGATGTCAGCAGTTACAGCTTTACAGAACCTCCAGTAGATGGTAATGTCAGCAGTTACAGCTTTACAGAACCTCCAGTAGATGGTGATGTCAGCAGTTACAGCTTTACAGAACCTCCAGTAGATGGTGATGTCAGCAGTTACAGCTTTACAGAACCTCCAGTAGATGGTGATGTCAGCAGTTACAGCTTTACAGAACCTCCAGTAGATGGTGATGTCAGCAGTTACAGCTTTACAGAACCTCCAGTAGATGGTGATGTCAGCAGTTACAGCTTTACAGAACCTCCAGTAGATGGTGATGTCAGCAGTTACAGCTTTACAGAACCTCCAGTAGACGGAGATGTCAGCAGTTACAGCTTTACAGAACCTCCAGTAGATGGAGTTGTCAGCAGTTACAGCTTTACAGAACCTCCAGTAGATGGAGTTGTCAGCAGTTACAGCTTTACAGAACCTCCAGTAGAAACTGCCACCCTTGACACAGAGGCTACATTGAGCCCATCGGCAGGTGGAGGGGAGCTCACTAACTCAGACAGTTATGGAGAGAACCTGGTCACTCTGACGCCCCTCCTCGAAAGCCTCGTGACACAAAGCTCCTCCCTCCTGCCGGAGGACCTGCAGCCTACAACTCCCAGCGTGCCTTTTCCCACCATCACGGCTGTCAGTGCTATTATTTTGCAGACCACTGAGCCAGTGTTTAAGGGTGAGAGCTCTCCCTCTGCCCCTTGTGTATCCGACTCCCCGTTCTGCCTGCATGCCAGTCCTGTGTCCCTTCTCCCCTCAAGCACTGTGTTGTCTGAGTCTGCGTCCACCCCTGCCCGGGATGTCCCATATACCGCTACCGTGCTGGTGTCGGGTGGGACATGGCCGGTCAGCTCCTTCCTATCCAACCCTACTGGGTCCCCCTCCAGCTCTGTGTCTCATGGGTATGTGGAGCCTGTCTCTAGTGGTTGTGGTGATGATGATGATGGTGATGATGGTGATGTGATGTCTGGGTCAGCCTCGGGTGCCCACCCGTGTATATCTGCTCTCCTCCTTCAAACCTTACCTGACTTGGCGCTCTCGACGTGGTCCGACTCGGAGTTGCACCAGCCTCCCGGCACAGCCTCTCCCCCGAGCCCTCTCCCGTCCATGAGGTCTTCGGTCCCCTTCTCTGGGGACCACTCCCTGGTGGCATCGACACCTTATTCCACCTCCTCTCTGTCAGGTAGTGTGGGGGAATCCAGCCTGTTTGTGGAGTGGGCCGACTCTCCGGTGGTAGCCCTCACTGTTAGCCAAGACGCTGACCTTCCTTGCACTGGCTGTGCCGGTGCCGTCTCATCGCATGTGTCTATCAGGAGCTCTCTGCATGCCTCCCCCATCTTCCTGATGCCCTCCTCCACCTTGGGGATGCCCCTCGGTGGAGGCCTCTCGGGTGACCTGTCTAGTCTGGTAGACCATTCACTTCCGTCATCCTCCAGTGTAGGGACTCCCATGTGCAGTGTAGCCGACTGGGAGCTGCGTTCTGGGGTCCTACCGTCTCCTCCTGTCTCTCACGCCGAACCTTCCAGTGACTTACACTTCTCTATTACAGCCACCGCAGGCGCCGTCACGCACAGCAAAAGCTTCCAGCTCCCACGGCCCTCGGTTCCCTTGGAAGCTCCCACTCTATCGCCTACTTCAAGCCCAGAGACTGCCTCGCCACACACGCAGTCTGGCGAAGGGCCTCTGGACAGTAGCGCCTCTGGCTGGGTTGTGGACCAAGACTGGGGCCAGAGCTCGGCTTCGGGGGATGGGAGTTCTGCACCTCACACACCCACCTCTGTCCCCATGGAGGTGTTGCCGGAGGAGTCGGAAGAGGAGCACTCCTCGTCCTTCTACTTTGAGAGCGAGAATGTGACAGAAAGCAGGGTTACCACAGCAGCGGTGTCCCTCCCCCCCAGCCCGCCCTGGGCCCTGGGAAGCGTAGAGGAAGACAGCGGCTCAGGGGAGAGCCTCACGGATAATGAGACGTCCTCTGATTTCAGCATTCCAGAGCGCGCTGACAAAGACTCAGAGGATGAACCGGTGGCAGGTAAAATTCTGCCACCATCAGCTCTGCTCCTCGAGGATTAGAACAACAGGCTGAAATATCTTCCTGTCTTATTTTATACAAAGAGTCTTTGTCTATAGAACCCCCTATAGAAAGTATATGCTGTAACACAGCGACACGTGGTCCAGGTAAGGTTTGGAGGGCTCAATAGTGTTTGCATCATCTAAAATCACATTTTGCTATATAGAAGCACTAATAAATTAGCTTGTCATCCTGAATTAGCCAAAACTCTGACAGTCCCACAGCCATCTGACAGTCCCACAGCCATCATCACACTGCCTGTGTTCATTTGTTGCTCTTTGTGCTCTATATTGTCTTGTGTGCTTACCTCCACATCACATGCTCTTGGGTTGATGTCAAATGCTAAAAAGATATATTACAAATAGCCCACATCTAGGATTATAGAGCCGAAAATTCAAATTATTGATACTTCACAAATTTTACAGATATATAAACAAAAACTGATATATAGACACAAAGTATAACAGATATAAAATAACTATTAACCTTTCTAGACTTTTTTTCTTGTAAGTGTATCCTAAACTATGTGCTTGTTAGATGTTCAAGTCATGTCCATGTTTGTCCAGGAGAGGGAAGCAGAGGACCTGGCCTTGTGCATCATTAACTAACAGCTGGTGCAATTATGCTTGGGCTGTATGATGAGGTCGTGTCATTCATAGGTTAGGTCATAATCTCTCAAGTATGTCAGTCTGTTATAAATCTTGTCCTATGAACTACTCAGAATCTGAATGTAGGATTCTTGCAAGGCTTTATTAATGAAAAGATTTAGCAGTGGTATTAAGGATGACACTTATTGCACAAGGCTATTATGAAAATTATTTTCTGTGACACAGAAAGACTCGGGTCAGTGTCCCAGACAAATCAAAATTAGGACTCAGAGAACAAAGAAAATAAGTATTCACTAACAAAAAAGGCTTATATAAAAATAGATATATCTTATTTTTAATCACATACATTGGGGGGGGGAGGAGGATCTGGGGTGGGGGGGGCATGGCACGTTGGGGTGGGGGTGCAGATCACAACTGCTCCAAACAGCATAATTCTCATCACCATTACTTCCATAAAAATCCTTTTAACTTCTTCCCCTTTTAACTACATTTATACACTGTACTAGATTACATTGCTGTCAATTGAGGGCAGGTTTTTTTTTTATCAAGCAGCTTATTTACTGTACACAAAAAGGTAAGTCTGAATTGCCTCCTTACTTGCTATTATGCCTAACGTTACACTCCACTGGTTTGCAAATGACTGTGATATGGTATGAACAATTTGGCTAGCTTTGTTCATTATTGATTTAACAGTTTAGTGTTTGTGTTGAATGAATGCTAGCCTGGAAGTAAATTGTGTTTACTAGCAAGGAAGCTTTTAAAATCATTGTTTGTTGGTGACTGATGTGATTTGTGTCATGTGGTGCCCAAGGACTACACGTGGAATGGTTTAGCACATCACACCCAGTCTCTTATCAGCCCTCACGTTTTCTTGCTTGTAGATGCCAGTAACAGTAGTCACGAGTCCCAGGTGGGCCTGGTAGACAGTGTGGAGCAACAGAGGAAAGCTGTGGTTCCTCTGGCTGTGGTTTCTGCTCTCACCTTCCTGTGTCTTATAATTCTGATGGGCATTCTCATTTACTGGAAGTAAGTTGATACTTTTGTAATCCCTTCAATTTCATGACTTAATATAACGAGTTTGATGACACAAGGCTGTCCCTTTCTCCTCCTGATTATGCTCCTGACTGGTTCAAATATTGCTTTTGTTTCACATATTATATTATACCAGGTTGTGTGAGATTATGTCGCTAATCTTGTCACTAATCATGTCAGAGATTAAATCTCTAAATTGCTAATCTGTTTGCACTTCATGAAGTGGGCTGAATGAAGGCCCTGCGTATTATCTTTAATGAATCAGATATTATTTATATCTGACTTGTCCAGAACTGGGTTCGAGTGTCAGCACAGCAGTGAGTTTAATTTGTAGTCCTCTGCATGGTGCTCTTTTGGGTAGTGGTACAGATGCACACTTGAGCCAAGCATGAAGGATGTCTTCAAATGTGCTTGACACAGAGGGAGTTTTGCTAAGCTTTCATTCTTGTACTCATTTGCTGTGTGCTATTTACTCAGGCTTTCAACAGAATCACCCGAGATGGTGCCCCTGTTGCACAAGAGTGATTGTTATTTGATTATGATCTCAACAGAACGTGCTTTCAGACTGCTCATTTCTACATCGAGGACAACACTTCTCCAAGAGTCATATCGTCCTCCCCATCTCCTCTGTACAATCACTCAGGTAATTCTCATCATGTGTGCACTCCTGTACATGGAAAAGGGCTGAGAATGTATGATGTAGGTATTTGTGATGGTATTAGTATTGGTTTGTGTGATGGACTCTAGAAGTAATTGATCACCGATTGTCCTACCCAACCATGTGTACAAATGTAGAGAAACAGTGTTAGACTCGGTTCTGAACAAAAGAGACTACTTGTGCTATGAAGGAGGAAAGTAGGAATTTGGAGCACAGATGGAAGAAAATTAAATTAAGAGGTCAGAATATTTTTTATGACATTATCTAAAAAAATACTGTTCAGTACTTTGAACACAGTTCTTGTTGACTTCCCCCAATTCCCATTCAGAACGCTATGTAGATTTCCACAATTATTTGTGGATAAGATTAATAACATAAGGATTAGCAACTTGCAGAATATGAATGATCAGTTTTAACTCCTGCATTTGTGTTCTTAAAAGAGTTGAAGCCAGTGTGTCTTCAAATACTGACAGGTACTGTGTTTCTGATGAAGCCTTGGGCACCAGTACTTCACACATCCTAAAGAGCTGCTTATTCAGTGGCATTGGTCAAACCTGCTTTAAACACTGCTGTTATAAAGCACTTTGGTCAGCCATGGTTGCTTTTAAATGTGCTACACCTATAAACATGAATAACCTGAAATACGCCCTGCTGTAGAAAGTTGCTTGGAGATGAAAAAAATATATATTCATTGTGCCTATTTCCTTAATCCCTAATATCATACCCACCCTATCACATTATCATAATACTAATGTCCTAATACCACACCCATCCCAACACCATATAAAGGCTTTTTCTATTCTATTCTACCATTCCCTCTCCACCTCTTCATGTTTTAATACCATACCCAACACATCACATGCACTAATACCATCCACCATCCACCCCAATTCCTCAAGTCCTAATACCCTCCTTACCCAATCGTCTCATGCTCAATACCAATATTTTTTTATCCATTTAATTTTGTCCTCATACCCACAGTACCATTGGCCCCATTGGTCTGTAAATCTCTAGCCATAGGTTGAACAGACCCCTGTCATGGGCACTACATATGGAGAATATAGCACCTCGGTTTTGAAGAGTCCCATTTGTGTGCTGTCAGGCTGTAGAGTTTTTCATTTTAAATGTATTGACCTACTTGTCCAAGATATCTGAGAGCGGTGTCAGTGCGGTGTGTCTCTATTGCTGAGAGTTATTGACTGAAGATGTTTCTCTGTTTTCTCCTTTCTGCCTTTCCAGATGAGCAGGAGCTTCTCTCACTGAAACAATTTGTCCAACATGTCACAGAACTTCACAACAACAACTCTTTCTCTCGTGAATTTGAGGTGTGTTCTCTTTCTCTATCTTTGACCTGACACACTCAGCCAATTCTCCGTCTTTTGAAAATGTATGTGAGAAGAAAGTAAATTAATGACTTGCTAGGTTTTTCATGTAGTTTCACTCATGCGGGTACAGATTGCAAAACACACTTTGTCCCTTTTAGTTAATTCAGGACCACTAGCCCTGCCCATATTCAGTCATGTATGAACACGAGTTGTAGGTAACTTTTTCTAAAGAATAATCAAGTCACTCACATGTGCTGGCATGCTGTTCACAATATTCAACTCAGATGTGTATAAAAATACACCAGCACATAATGAGAAAGCTTAATTATCATCAATCAGTGTCAAATTGGAACCTCCCCCACTCCTGAGTTTCATTTATTTGCTCTTAATTACATGATTAAAAATAAATGAGGTATGCTGCCATTTGAAATAGGGCTTAATTGTAATTATGTTTCAATAACAATAGCACCCTTCAGTCCAGGACTGTGAAAGAGAGCGGAGTTATCTACAGTATTCTCTACTCTGAAAATATTCTGAGGCATTTATATGGCGTTGGCAGGATAACACTTAAGTTTCTCATGTTCACATTAAACAGTTTATTATTGCGGAAAGGTTTTCATTGGCCTCTGTCCTCTGCTCTTTTTCACACTTACCTTGGTTACTGTGCGGCATAAGGTTGCCATCTTGTGTGTAACCTGCATGGTTTATCAACAACACACACACACTCTGTGTATTAGAATGCTTGGCCTTGTCTTGCCACGGTGGCCCATCTTGAGCCCATATACAGCTCTGAATGGTATTGGTAACATGCAAGCTCAAATCTGGCAGATGCTGCTTGCAGTCTCACAAGGTTTTGTGTGATAAAATGCAGATGCACATGATTCTGGCTGACTTTTTTTTTTTTGGTCCCAGTGTTTTCTGTGTGATATTATGAACTAAACCTGAGCAAAGACATTAAAGAAGTGATTTGTTTAGTTAATCTACACGTTAGTGGGTATTAAGGAGACTGGTCAGTGGTCTGTTCTAGGCTGCTTTGTGATTGCATTGCTTAGACCCACAGTGTGCATGAGGCATGTTCTCAGAGTGATCTGCCATGTCTGTTTGCTTGTTTTTTCTTTTCTTCTGGTCATGTGTTTGTGCATCATGGAATTTCATTGCTGTGCTTTTTGCATTCTCACTCCCCTAATTAGATATTGAAAGAGTATTTTGAGGTAAGCCACATCTCCCGTCTGTTTTCCTTTGATCTGATTGAATTTGACGTCTGTAGCGTACACTGCTTGTTCCACTCATGCAGTGTTTTCTGTGTAACTGTCTGGTCTGCTGTAACATAGAACTCATCTTCTGAATACAGTGTATGTGTGTGTGTGTGTGTGTTTGTAGGCGGTCCAGGCATGCACCGTAGATCTGGAAGCTACAGTAGACAGCTCCAACCACCCAGACAACAAGAGCAAGAACCGATATGTCAACATCTTAGCCTGTATGTGGCACACACAAACCACACAAATAATGACGCTGGTGGGCATTGCGTCATGCAATTTAAATCCAGCCATAAACAAATGTTTTGTACATAAATGAAAAATTATGCAGTTATTTGGGATCACCACAATCCAATCATTGAGATTACTTCAAACCCAGTAAACAGGGACTCATTCTTTGTTTCTGAATGATGTTTCAGATGACCACAGTAGAGTCAGATTGTCTGACAAAGATGGAAAGACTGATTGTGACTACATTAATGCCAACTATGTGGATGTAAGTATATCTTCCTGTTCTGAGCTACTGAAGACTAGTTGCAATGTGGCATACTGAAATTGAAGTTTCGATCAGTGAGAGATGGCATGCTGTTGTACTTTTTCGATACCCAGAGGTGGACATTCAAGGTTCAGAAAGTAAAAGTCCTCACCAAGATTTTGCTCAGGCTTCCTGGATTGTGTTGATTCCACTAATTTTACCTGACTTGCACTAGTTAGAATATCCAGCAAGCTTGAATAAAATCCTGGGAAGGAGTTTTACTTTCTGAACCTGGAATGTCCAGCTCTGTCGATACCAGTGAAAATGTCTGCTAAGAAAATGAAACCTGGGATGCTAGAGCTTACCTTACATTATCCACCATTTTCACTAAAAGTGTTGGAATTCATTTGATCAAACTCAGAGTACAGTGCTGTTATATTACAATGAAACATCCGAATTCACCCTCACTGATCTTCTCCCTCTCTGATTTCCCGCGCTGGTCTGATCTCTCTGTCACCCTCACTGCTGTTTACCACACAGGGTTTCAATAAACCACGGACCTACATAGCAGCCCAGGGCCCTCTGAAATCAAGTATTGTGGACTTCTGGAGGATGGTGTGGGAACAGAATGTAGGAGTGATAGTCATGATCACAAACCTCGTTGAGAACGGAAGAGTGAGCCATCTTGTGTCTACCTCCACACAGTCTGCATTTTGTTAATGTGTTCACCTTTGACAATCTGTTAGAGAGTCTATCAAGAATGTTTACACATGTTCTGTGCCAGACATTTCACAAATGTCACCATTATATCAATGATAGATAAATCTTAATAAAGCATCAGATGCCTGATGACTTGATATTTTCGCCTCTGGTTATGCTTATTTATCTCTCTCACAGAAAAAGTGTGACCAGTACTGGCCTATGGAGACCCAGGAAGAGTACGGTTGTTTCCTTGTGACTGTTAAGAGCACTGAGATCATGGCCTTCTACACTCAGAGGACATTCACCATAAGAAACTCACAAATTAAAAAGGTAAGAAAACGCACATTACCTTCCTCACACCAACTACATGCTTTTTGCGTTTTACCTATGGGTAATGTACATAATTTTTTTAAACTCTTCTGTGAGTTCTCACTCACAAGCTATTTCTCCTCTGAGAGTCACCAGCTAGGGAGTTGAAGGCTAATGTGCACTTACTCTAAGATGTATGGCCATTTTAAACTGCTGCTCAAACAATGTCCTTGGCCAGCTGAACGCATGTGGTGGAGAGCACTGACCACACACTTCTGATTACACAACCTTATGGACTTGTGTAATCCTTCCCTTCTAGAGTGCAGGGCCTAATATTTGCTCTGGGCATTTGTGGTCCTCATTAATGTAATGATATGGCACTTAACTCAACTACGCCACTTGGGGAGCTACCCCAGGAAATATTGTATCTAAAGCAATTGTATATAAAACAAAGTAAGCACACAATTATATTTTAGAAAAAATATTCAGATTTGATTAAATTATGAAGTTAATACCAATCACCTGAAATCTGCTTTCAACAGTCTAGCAGAATTGTATATATTTGTCCTATTGTGTTATATTTTTATATTTATTTATCCTGCAAAACCCTCCAAAATCCTAAATTATTCTTAATTCTAACAATAAAATAAAGAAGGTAAAGATTAAGTAAATGAAGGAATGCTAGTAAAATATTACAGTATTTGAAATGTGTTATGAAGATTTACATCAAAAGTGTAAACCAATGATTGCGTATTCCAAATGTCCAAAGGTGCATTACCCTAACACTAACACTAACTCAACTGTTCAGCCACTGTGGTTGTCAGCATCTCAGCCAAAGCTCTGCACTCAGCCCTATCTTGTCCGGCTGCCTCCAGGGCTGCACGAGGGCTCCGGCCCAGGAGAGGATGGTGGTCCACTACCAGTACACACAGTGGCCAGACATGGGCGTGCCCCACTACGCTCTCCCAGTGCTCTCGTTTGTACGCAGCACCTCCAGAGGCAGGACAGAAGACATGGGGCCTGTGGTCGTGCACTGCAGGTACGAATGAAGGGAGTGAAATACAGCTCCTAACATACAGCTCCTGAAATACAGCTCTTTGCTAAAATAGCTAAATCATCTTTTTTTCAGTAAACAAAGAATTACTGAAAAGAGTGTATTTTATTTATTTTAGCAATTAATACACAGTTGACTCGTTATTATATTGCTACTAGATTTTCAATTGTTCAGCCTTTTTATTGCTATTTACACGTACTGTCTGTGTGCGCACGCATGTTAGTGCGGGTGTTGGGCGAACAGGCACTTACATTGTGCTGGACAGTATGATGAAGCAGATCAAAGCGCAGGGAACAGTGAACGTCATGGGCTTCCTCAAACACATCCGCTCACAGAGGAACTACCTCGTGCAGACTGAGGTAACATTCTACTGGTCACGCGTTGGGAATGCTAATCATATACCATCATACTTATATTTGTTTGTTTACTTTACAGAATTATGCTTAATCACTTTGTTTCTGACATATTTTTACATGCTAGATATAAATTCATAAAATGAATTTCATTTTGTAATGATTTATTATTATTAACATCAGTAATAATAATGATGACAATAACAAAAATATAATAATAATAATAACTAGATAGGCAAAGTTTGTGAACAAACTTTATGTTGGCTTGCAAAGCAGCTGAAACGTTGTTTTGAATGTTGTTGACCTCCTAATGTTAAAGGTTGTTTTAATGTTGATATCCTGCTAAATGATGTTGAAGGCTGTTTAAATGTTGACAACCTGCTAAATGATGTTAAAGGTTGTTTCAATGTTATCACTGTTAAATGATATTCAGTGTAGTGCTAGGGATCAGCTTTTGGGTAATTTCACCAAGTCTGATCACCAAGTCTTGAAAATTAAGAGATTGATGAAATCAGTGTATTCCTATAGGAGGATGGAGGGATGAATGAAATGATAGAAGGGGAGGACAAATGACATCAATATGATATTCAGTGCAGTTCTAGGCATCAGCTCCTGAGTCATTTTATCAAGTTTGATCACTATATCTTGAAAATTAAGGGATTGATTAAATCATTGCATTTCTATGAGATGGAAGGATGAATGAAATGATAGAAGGGGAGGATCGACAAATGCCATCAATATGATATTCAGGGCAGTGCAAGGCATCAGCTCCTGATTCATTTCACCAAGTTCAATCACGATATCTTGAAAATTAAGGGAGTTATGAAATCAATGGGTCAATATGGGAGGATGGAGGGATGAATGAAATGATAGAATGGGAGGATAGACAAATGGCATCAATATGATATTCAGTATAGTGTTAGGGATCAGCTCCTGAGTCATTTTACAAAGTTTGATCACTATATCTTGAAAATTAAGGGATTGATTAAATCAATGCATTTCTATGAGATGGGGGGATGAATGAAATGATAGAACGGGAGGATAGACAAATGGCATCAATATGATATTCAGTGCAGTGCAAGGCATCAGCTCCTGAGTCATTTTACAAAGTTTGATCACTATATCTTGAAAATTAAGGGATTGATTAAGTCAATGCATTCTTATGGGAGGATGGAAGGATGAATGGAATGATAGAAGGGGAGGATAGACAAATGGCATCAATATGATATTCAGTGTAGTGTTAGGGATCAGCTTCTGAGTCATTTTACCAAGTTTGATCACTATATCTTGAAAATTAAGGGATTGATTAAGTCAATGCATTCTTATGGGAGGATGGAAGGATGAATGGAATGATAGAAGGGGAGGATAGACAAATGGCATCAATATGATATTCAGTGTAGCACTAGGCATCAGCTACTAAATTGACTGGTGTGGTTGATGCTTATGTATTTGGCTAAAGGGGTAGTTGCAGTTGAGGGGTAGTTTAGCTGTTGGGGTAATTATTGCTGAGGGGTAATTGGCTGTGGGGTAGTTAATATTGAGGGGTTATTGACCTGTTGGGGTTATTGTTGTTGATGGGTATTAAGATTACTGTGTAGTTCCTGTTAAAAGCTTGTTTAGATGTGGAATGTTTTGTTGAGGGGGTATTTACCTGTGGTGGGGCAATAACTGTTGAGGGGTAATTGGCTGTGGGGTAGTTGACATTGAGGGGTTATTGACCTGTTGGGGTTATTGCTGTTGATAGCTTTAAAGATTTCTGTGTAGTTCCTGTTAAAAGCGTTTTTAGATGTTGTATTTGTTGTTGAGGGGCAATTACCTGTGGTGGGGCAATTACTGTTGAAGGGCTATTGCCATTGGGGTAGTTAATGCAGATGTATTTGATATTGTTGAAGGCTATTCGTTTAATGGGGTTGTTGCGGTTAAGAGGTAGTTTAGCAGATTGGGGCAATTACTGCTGAGGGGTAATTGGCTGTGGGGTAGTTAATATTGAGGGGTTATTGACCTGTTGGGGTTATTGTTGTTGATGGGTATTAAGATTACTGTGTAGTTCCTGTTAAAAGCTTGTTTAGATGTGGAATGTTTTGTTGAGGGGGTATTTACCTGTGGTGGGGCAATTACTGTTGAGGGGCAATTGGTTGTGGGGTAGTAAAATTGCCATTGGGGTAGTTATTGCAGATGTATTGGATATTGTTGAAGGCTGTTAGTTTAATGGGTTTGTTAATGTTAAGAGGTGATTTAGCTGTTTGGGTCAATTACTGCTGAGTGGTAATTGGCTGTGGGGTAGTTGACATTGAGGGGTTATTGACCTGTTGCGGTTATTGTTGTTGATGGGTATTAAGATTACTGTGTACTTCCTGTTAAAAGCTTGTTTAGATGTGGAATGTTTTGTTGAGGGGGTATTTACCTGTGGTGGGGCAATTACTGTTGAGGGGCTATTGCCATTGGGGTAGTTAATGCAGATGTATTTGTTATTGTTGAAGGCTATTAGTTTAATGGTGTTGTTGCGGTTAATAGGTAATATAGCTGTTTGGGGCAATTACTGCTGAGGGGTAATTGGCTGTGGGGTAGTTGACATTGAGGGGTTATTGACCGGTTGGGGTTATTGTTGTTGATAGCTTTAACGATTTCTGTGTAGTTCCTGTTAAAAGCTTGTTTAGATGTGGAATGTTTTGTTGAGGGGGTATTTACCTGTGGTGGGGCAATTACTGTTGAGCGGTAATTGGCTGTGGGGTAGTTGACATTGAGGGGTTATTGACCTGTTGGGGTTATTGTTGTTGATAGCTTTAAAGATTTCTGTGTAGTTCCTGTTAAAAGCTTGTTTAGATGTTGTATTTGTTGTTAAGGGGCAATTACCTGTGGTGGGGCAATTACTGTTGAGGGGCTATTGCCATTGGGGTAGTTAATGCAGATGTATTTGATATTGTTGAAGGCTATTCGTTTAATGGGGTTGTTAAAGTTAAGAGGTAACTTAGCTGTTTGGGGCAATTACTGCTGAGGGGCAATTGGCTGTGGGGTAGTTGATATTGAGGGGTTATTGACCTGTTGGGGTTATTGTTGTTGATAGCTTTAACGATTTCTGTGTAGTTCCTGTTAAAAGCTTGTTTAGATGTGGAATGTTTTGTTGAGGGGGTATTTACCTGTGGTGGGGCAATTACTGTTGAGGGGCAATTGGTTGTGGGGTAGTAAAATTGCCATTGGGGTAGTTATTGCAGATGTATTGGATATTGTTGAAGGCTGTTAGTTTAATGGGTTTGTTAATGTTAAGAGGTGATTTAGCTGTTTGGGTCAATTACTGCTGAGTGGTAATTGGCTGTGGGGTAGTTGACATTGAGGGGTTATTGACCTGTTGCGGTTATTGTTGTTGATGGGTATTAAGATTACTGTGTACTTCCTGTTAAAAGCTTGTTTAGATGTGGAATGTTTTGTTGAGGGGGTATTTACCTGTGGTGGGGCAATTACTGTTGAGGGGCTATTGCCATTGGGGTAGTTAATGCAGATGTATTTGTTATTGTTGAAGGCTATTAGTTTAATGGTGTTGTTGCGGTTAATAGGTAATATAGCTGTTTGGGGCAATTACTGCTGAGGGGTAATTGGCTGTGGGGTAGTTGACATTGAGGGGTTATTGACCGGTTGGGGTTATTGTTGTTGATAGCTTTAACGATTTCTGTGTAGTTCCTGTTAAAAGCTTGTTTAGATGTGGAATGTTTTGTTGAGGGGGTATTTACCTGTGGTGGGGCAATTACTGTTGAGCGGTAATTGGCTGTGGGGTAGTTGACATTGAGGGGTTATTGACCTGTTGGGGTTATTGTTGTTGATAGCTTTAAAGATTTCTGTGTAGTTCCTGTTAAAAGCTTGTTTAGATGTTGTATTTGTTGTTGAGGGGCAATTACCTGTGGTGGGGCAATTACTGTTGAGGGGCTATTGCCATTGGGGTAGTTAATGCAGATGTATTTGATATTGTTGAAGGCTATTCGTTTAATGGGGTTGTTAAAGTTAAGAGGTAACTTAGCTGTTTGGGGCAATTACTGCTGAGGGGCAATTGGCTGTGGGGTAGTTGATATTGAGGGGTTATTGACCTGTTGGGGTTATTGTTGTTGATAGCTTTAACGATTTCTGTGTAGTTCCTGTTAAAAGCTTGTTTAGATGTGGAATGTTTTGTTGAGGGGGTATTTACCTGTGGTGGGGCAATTACTGTTGAGGGGCAATTGGTTGTGGGGTAGTAAAATTGCCATTGGGGTAGTTATTGCAGATGTATTGGATATTGTTGAAGGCTGTTAGTTTAATGGGTTTGTTAATGTTAAGAGGTGATTTAGCTGTTTGGGTCAATTACTGCTGAGTGGTAATTGGCTGTGGGGTAGTTGACATTGAGGGGTTATTGACCTGTTGCGGTTATTGTTGTTGATGGGTATTAAGATTACTGTGTACTTCCTGTTAAAAGCTTGTTTAGATGTGGAATGTTTTGTTGAGGGGGTATTTACCTGTGGTGGGGCAATTACTGTTGAGGGGCTATTGCCATTGGGGTAGTTAATGCAGATGTATTTGTTATTGTTGAAGGCTATTAGTTTAATGGTGTTGTTGCGGTTAATAGGTAATATAGCTGTTTGGGGCAATTACTGCTGAGGGGTAATTGGCTGTGGGGTAGTTGACATTGAGGGGTTATTGACCGGTTGGGGTTATTGTTGTTGATAGCTTTAACGATTTCTGTGTAGTTCCTGTTAAAAGCTTGTTTAGATGTGGAATGTTTTGTTGAGGGGGTATTTACCTGTGGTGGGGCAATTACTGTTGAGCGGTAATTGGCTGTGGGGTAGTTGACATTGAGGGGTTATTGACCTGTTGGGGTTATTGTTGTTGATAGCTTTAAAGATTTCTGTGTAGTTCCTGTTAAAAGCTTGTTTAGATGTTGTATTTGTTGTTAAGGGGCAATTACCTGTGGTGGGGCAATTACTGTTGAGGGGCTATTGCCATTGGGGTAGTTAATGCAGATGTATTTGATATTGTTGAAGGCTATTCGTTTAATGGGGTTGTTAAAGTTAAGAGGTAACTTAGCTGTTTGGGGCAATTACTGCTGAGGGGCAATTGGCTGTGGGGTAGTTGATATTGAGGGGTTATTGACCTGTTGGGGTTATTGTTGTTGATAGCTTTAACGATTTCTGTGTAGTTCCTGTTAAAAGCTTGTTTAGATGTGGAATGTTTTGTTGAGGGGGTATTTACCTGTGGTGGGGCAATTACTGTTGAGGGGCAATTGGTTGTGGGGTAGTAAAATTGCCATTGGGGTAGTTATTGCAGATGTATTGGATATTGTTGAAGGCTGTTAGTTTAATGGGTTTGTTAATGTTAAGAGGTGATTTAGCTGTTTGGGTCAATTACTGCTGAGTGGTAATTGGCTGTGGGGTAGTTGACATTGAGGGGTTATTGACCTGTTGCGGTTATTGTTGTTGATGGGTATTAAGATTACTGTGTACTTCCTGTTAAAAGCTTGTTTAGATGTGGAATGTTTTGTTGAGGGGGTATTTACCTGTGGTGGGGCAATTACTGTTGAGGGGCTATTGCCATTGGGGTAGTTAATGCAGATGTATTTGTTATTGTTGAAGGCTATTAGTTTAATGGTGTTGTTGCGGTTAATAGGTAATATAGCTGTTTGGGGCAATTACTGCTGAGGGGTAATTGGCTGTGGGGTAGTTGACATTGAGGGGTTATTGACCGGTTGGGGTTATTGTTGTTGATAGCTTTAACGATTTCTGTGTAGTTCCTGTTAAAAGCTTGTTTAGATGTGGAATGTTTTGTTGAGGGGGTATTTACCTGTGGTGGGGCAATTACTGTTGAGCGGTAATTGGCTGTGGGGTAGTTGACATTGAGGGGTTATTGACCTGTTGGGGTTATTGTTGTTGATAGCTTTAAAGATTTCTGTGTAGTTCCTGTTAAAAGCTTGTTTAGATGTTGTATTTGTTGTTGAGGGGCAATTACCTGTGGTGGGGCAATTACTGTTGAGGGGCTATTGCCATTGGGGTAGTTAATGCAGATGTATTTGATATTGTTGAAGGCTATTCGTTTAATGGGGTTGTTAAAGTTAAGAGGTAACTTAGCTGTTTGGGGCAATTACTGCTGAGGGGCAATTGGCTGTGGGGTAGTTGATATTGAGGGGTTATTGACCTGTTGGGGTTATTGTTGTTGATAGCTTTAACGATTTCTGTGTAGTTCCTGTTAAAAGCTTGTTTAGATGTGGAATGTTTTGTTGAGGGGGTATTTACCTGTGGTGGGGCAATTACTGTTGAGGGGCAATTGGTTGTGGGGTAGTAAAATTGCCATTGGGGTAGTTATTGCAGATGTATTGGATATTGTTGAAGGCTGTTAGTTTAATGGGTTTGTTAATGTTAAGAGGTGATTTAGCTGTTTGGGTCAATTACTGCTGAGTGGTAATTGGCTGTGGGGTAGTTGACATTGAGGGGTTATTGACCTGTTGCGGTTATTGTTGTTGATGGGTATTAAGATTACTGTGTACTTCCTGTTAAAAGCTTGTTTAGATGTGGAATGTTTTGTTGAGGGGGTATTTACCTGTGGTGGGGCAATTACTGTTGAGGGGCTATTGCCATTGGGGTAGTTAATGCAGATGTATTTGTTATTGTTGAAGGCTATTAGTTTAATGGTGTTGTTGCGGTTAATAGGTAATATAGCTGTTTGGGGCAATTACTGCTGAGGGGTAATTGGCTGTGGGGTAGTTGACATTGAGGGGTTATTGACCGGTTGGGGTTATTGTTGTTGATAGCTTTAACGATTTCTGTGTAGTTCCTGTTAAAAGCTTGTTTAGATGTGGAATGTTTTGTTGAGGGGGTATTTACCTGTGGTGGGGCAATTACTGTTGAGCGGTAATTGGCTGTGGGGTAGTTGACATTGAGGGGTTATTGACCTGTTGGGGTTATTGTTGTTGATAGCTTTAAAGATTTCTGTGTAGTTCCTGTTAAAAGCTTGTTTAGATGTTGTATTTGTTGTTGAGGGGCAATTACCTGTGGTGGGGCAATTACTGTTGAGGGGCTATTGCCATTGGGGTAGTTAATGCAGATGTATTTGATATTGTTGAAGGCTATTCGTTTAATGGGGTTGTTAAAGTTAAGAGGTAACTTAGCTGTTTGGGGCAATTACTGCTGAGGGGCAATTGGCTGTGGGGTAGTTGATATTGAGGGGTTATTGACCTGTTGGGGTTATTGTTGTTGATAGCTTTAACGATTTCTGTGTAGTTCCTGTTAAAAGCTTGTTTAGATGTGGAATGTTTTGTTGAGGGGGTATTTACCTGTGGTGGGGCAATTACTGTTGAGGGGCTATTGCCATTGGGGTAGTTAATGCAGATGTATTTGTTATTGTTGAAGGCTATTAGTTTAATGGTGTTGTTGCGGTTAATAGGTAATATAGCTGTTTGGGGCAATTACTGCTGAGGGGTAATTGGCTGTGGGGTAGTTGATATTGAGGGGTTATTGACCTGTTGGGGTTATTGTTGTTGATGGGTATAAAGAATACTGTGTAGTTCCTGTTAAAAGCTTGTTTAGATGTGGAATGTTTTGTTGAGGGGGTATTTACCTGTGGTGGGGCAATTACTGTTGAGCGGTAATTGGCTGTGGGGTAGTTGACATTGAGGGGTTATTGACCTGTTGGGGTTATTGTTGTTGATAGCTTTAAAGATTTCTGTGTAGTTCCTGTTAAAAGCTTGTTTAGATGTTGTATTTGTTGTTGAGGGGCAATTACCTGTGGTGGGGCAATTACTGTTGAGGGGCTATTGCCATTGGGTTAGTTAATGCAGATGTATTTGATATTGTTGAAGGCTATTCGTTTAATGGGGTTGTTAAAGTTAAGAGGTAACTTAGCTGTTTGGGGCAATTACTGCTGAGGGGCAATTGGCTGTGGGGTAGTTGATATTGAGGGGTTATTGACCTGTTGGGGTTATTGTTGTTGATAGCTTTAACGATTTCTGTGTAGTTCCTGTTAAAAGCTTGTTTAGATGTTGTATTTGTTGTTGAGGGGCAATTACCTGTAGTGGGGCAATTACTGTTGAGGGGTAATTGGCTGTGGGGTAGTTGATATTGAGGGGTTATTGACCTGTTGGGGTTATTGTTGTTGATGGGTATTAAGATTACTGTGTAGTTCCTGTTAAAAGCTTGTTTAGATGTGGAATGTTTTGTTGAGGGGGTATTTACCTGTGGTGGGGCAATTACTGTTGAAGGGCAATTGGCTGTGGGGTAGTTGGCATTGAGGGGTTATTGACCTGTTGGGGTTATTGTTGTTGATAGCTTTAAAGATTTATGTGTAGTTCCTGTTAAAAGCTTGTTTAGATGTTGTATTTGTTGTTGAGGGGCAATTACCTGTGGTGGGGCAATTACTGTTGAGGGGCTATTGCCATTGGGGTAGTTAATGCTGATGTATTTGATATTGTTGAAGGCTATTCGTTTAATGGGGTTGTTAAAGTTAAGAGGTAACTTAGCTGTTTGGGGCAATTACTGCTGAGGGGTAATTGGCTGTGGGGTAGTTGATATTGAGGGGTTATTGACCTGTTGGGGTTATTGTTGTTGATGTGTATTAAGATTATTGTGTAGTTCCAGGTAAAAGCTTGTTTTTTTTTTTTGTTTTTTTTTTGAGGGGGTATTTATTTGTGGTGGGGCAATTACTGTTATGGGGCAATTACTGTTGAGGGGTAATTGGTTGTGGGTTAGTTAAAATTGAGTGGTTGTTCAGTTATACAGTTAATACTGCTGCATGGACTGAGGGAGAGAAGAGGTTCCGTGCGTGTGTTGTGTGAGCCTGTGGGGATTTCCCTTATGGAATGTTCAGTTCTGAACATTCCGCCATTCATTCTCTATGGGAAAAAGTCAACTTTGAGGACTTGTCCTGAGGACACCGTATGTCCGATATGTCCCAAAAGCACAAGCACACTTCTTCCATATGAGATCTGTGAACCTGCCAATTTTCAAGGCTCTAGCTCAAAAACTGCGACCTGTGAAAGTTACCGAAAACTCGAATAGAATAATAATAACTAGAAAGGCAAAGTTCGTGAACAAACTTTATGTTGGCTTGACAAAGCAGCTAAAAAGGCTGTTTTGAATGTTGATGACCTAATGTTAAAAGGTTGTTTTAATGTTATTAATGTTAAAATGATGTTAAAGGTTGATTAAATGTTGATAACCTGCTAAATAATGTTAAATGTTGTTTTAATGTTGACATCTTGCTAAATGATGATGAAGGCTGTTTAAATGTTGATAACCTGCTAAATGATGTTAAAGGTTGTTTTAATGTTGATAACTTGCTAAAGAATGTTGAAGGTTGTTTAAATGTTGATAAACCTGTTAAATAATGTTAAAGGTTGTTTAAATGTTATCACTGCTGCCCATCTGCCCCTCTGCTCCATCTGCCCCCCTGCCCCATCTGCTCCATCTGCCCCTTTGCCCCATCAGCCCCTCTGCCCCATCAGCCCCTCTGCCCCTTCACCCCTCTGCTCCATCTGCCCCTCTGCTCTATCTGCCCCCTCTGCTCCATCTGCCCCTTCGCCCCTCTGCCCCAGCTGCCCCTCTGCTCCATCTGCCCCTTCGCCCCTCTGCTCCATCTCCCCCTCGGCTCCTTCTGCCCCTCTGCTCCATCTGCCCCTTTGCCCCATCAGCCCCTCTGCTCCATCTGCCCCTCTGCTCCATCTGCCCCTCTGCTCCATCTCCCCCTCTGCTCCATCTGCTCTATCTGCCCCATTTGCCCCTCACCCTCATCTGCCCCCTCTGCTCCATCTGCCCCCTCTACTCCATCTGCCCCCTCTACTCCATCTGCCCCATCTGCATGTATGTATGTGTGTGTGTCTGTGTGGTGTATATGTGTGTGACTGTGTGGAGTGGGTATGAGAGAGATGCAGGTGTGTGTGTGTGCGTGTGTGGGGGAGGGGGAGAGACATTCAAAAATAACTGCCACTCTGTGTGGGGAAGCCTTGTTTTATGTGATTTGCACCCTCCGAACAAACGGTCGTAGTTCGGGACCCATTTAACTTATCGCTTCACCGAAGAGATTGTGTGAGAGAGGACCCCTTGCTGATGATTTTGATATATTTTGGTGTGGTTTGACCCTAAAATGACTGATTTATGGCAAGTTAAAAACACACAAAAATCTCAACAAAGCTGATTCTGATTCTCATACATTTATATGGGGGCCAATGGGGCAGTTTTCTGTGTCTGGTGCCAAACAAATGCTCATAACTCTAAAACTAATTCATCAAATGATTAGATATCTCGGCATGCCAGAGAGGACAAGTTTCTCTCCCATTTAAAATTTAAATGGAGCTTCTAGGTGAACGTTTTAGGATTTTACAGCAGTTTATCCAGGAGATTTTTGATGATTTTTCATGACAGCACATTCTAACTGGGGACATTTCTGAACAGGCCGCCATTCACTCCCTATGGGGGTAATGTCCACTTTGAGGACTTGTCCTGAGGACACCGTATGTCCCACATGTCCCAAAAGCACAAGCACACTTCTTACCAATGAGATCTGCGAACCTGCAAATTTTCAAGGTTCTAGCTCAAAAACTGTGACCTGTGAAAATGACCGAAAATCGGAATGGAAGAAGTACAATATAATACTAGATAGGCAAAGTTTGTGAACAAACTTTATGTTGGCTTGCAAAGCAGTCGAAACGCTGTTTTGAATGTTGATGGCCTAATGTTAAAGGTTGTTTTAATGTCATCATTGTTAGATTATGTTGCGGTTAAGGAGTAGTTTAGGTGTTTGGGGTAATTACTGCTGAGGGGTAATTGGCTGTGGGGTAGTTGACATTGAGGGGTTATTGACCTGTTGGGGTTATTGTTGTTGATGGCTATTAAGATTACTGTGTAGCTCCTGTTAAAAGCTTGTTTAGATGTGGAATGTTTTGTTGAGGGGGTATTTACCTGTGGTGGGGCAATAACTGTTGAGGGGTAATTGGGTGTGGGGTAGTTGACATTGAGGGGTTATTGACCTGTTGGAGTTATTGTTGTTGATAGCTTTAAAGATTTCTGTGTAGTTCCTGTTAAAAGCTTGTTTAGATGTTGTATTTGTTGTTGAGGGGCAATTACCTGTGGTGGGGCAATTACTGTTGAGGGGCTATTGCCATTGGGGTAGTTAATGCAGATGTATTTGATATTGTTGAAGGCTATTCGTTTAATGGTGTTGTTGCGGTGAATAGGTAATATAGCTGTTTGGGGCAATTACTGCTGAGGGGTAATTGGCTGTGGGGTAGTTGATATTGAGGGGTTATTGACCTGTTGGGGTTATTGTTGTTGATGGGTATAAAGATTACTGTGTAGTTCCTGTTAAAAGCTTGTTTAGATGTGGAATGTTTTGTTGAGGGGGTATTTACCTGTGGTGGGGCAATTACTGTTGAGGGGTAATTGGTTGTGGGTTAGTTAAAATTGAGTGGTTGTTCAGTTATACAGTTAATACTGCTGCAGGGACTGAGGGAGAGAAGAGGTTCCGTGCGTGTGTGCTCCATCTGCTCTATCTGCCCCTCTGATCCATCTGCCCTTCTGCCCCATCTGCTTTATCTGCCCCATCTGCCCGTCTGCTCCATCTGCCCCGCTGCTCTACCTGCCCTGCTGCTCTACCTGCCCCATCTGCCCCTCTGCTCCATCTTCCCCATCTGTTCCTCTGCTCCATCTGTGTGTGTCTGTGTGGAGTGGGTATGAGAGAGATGCATGTGTGTGTGCGTACGTGTGTGAGGGGGAGGGGGAGACACATTCAACATAACTGACACCACTCTGAGTGGAGGAGCCTCGTTTAATGTGATTTGCACCCTCCGAACAAACGGTCGTAGTTCGGGCTCTATTTAACGTATCGCTTAACCGAAGATATTGTATGAGAGAGGACCCCTGGCTGATCATTTTGGTGTAATTTGTGTGTTGTTTGACCCAATATTTTCTGATTTATGACAAGTTAAAAACAGGCAAATTGTGAAAAATCCCTTAACTGAAACACGGTCTCTGCCACTGTAGACGCCTTGTTTAATGTGATTTGCACCCTCCGAACAAACGGTCGTAGTTCGGGCTCTATTTAACGTATCGCTTAACCGAAGATATTGTATGAGAGAGGACCCCTGGCTGATCATTTTCGTGTAATTTGTGTGTTGTTTGACCCAATATTTTCTGATTTATGACAAGTTAAAAACAGGCTAATTGTGAAAAATCCCTTAACTGAAACACGGTCTCTGCCACTGTAGACGCCTTGTTTAATGTGATTTGCACCCTCCGAACAAACGGTCGTAGTTCGGGCTCTATTTAACGTATCGCTTAACCGAAGATATTGTATGAGAGAGGACCCCTGGCTGATCATTTTGGTGTAATTTATGTGTTGTTTGACCCAATATTGTCTGATTTATGACAAGTTAAACACAGAGGCAAATTGTGAAAAAGACAGTTCTGATTTTGAGAAATTAACATGGGAGTTAATGGGGCAGTTTTCTGTGTCTAGTGCCAAACAAATGCTCATAACTCTAAAAGTAATTAATAAAATGATTAGATATTTTGGCCTGCCAGAAAGGACAAATTTCTCTCTCATTTAAAATTTAAATGGAGCTTCTAGATGAAAGTGGAAGGAATTTACAGCTGTTTATCCAGGAGATTTTTCATGAGAGCACACTAACTGGGGATATTTCTGAACATTCCGCCATTCATTCTCTATGGGAAAAAGTCAACTTTGAGGACTTGTCCTGAGGACACCGTATGTCCGACATGTCCCAAAAGCACAAGCACACTTCTTCCATATGAGATCTGTGAACCTGCCAATTTTCAAGGTTCTAGCTCAAAAACTGCGACCTGTGAAAGTTACCGAAAACTCGAATAGAATAATAATAATAAGAAGAAGAAGAATAAGAAGAATAGGGAGAACAGTATGTTGGCTGCTTCGCAAGCCAACATAATAATGATGATTGATAACAACAATAGGAGAACAATGGTAAGTTTCATTTGCAATACAAAAGTATTTAAACATAATCATAGTGTCTATTATAAATTTTCTGTATGTTAATGAATTCACAGGAGCAGTACATATTCATTCATGATGCATTGGTAGAAGCCATTATGAGTAAGCAGACTGAGGTGCCCACAAGCTGTATCCATAGTTACGTCAATGACCTGCTGACCACTGGACCTTCTTGCAGGACACGGATGGAAAAGCAGTTCAAAGTAAGAAGATAAATGCAAATAGTCAAATACATAGAATGTATAAAGGGTGTGTGTGGGGGGGGGGGGGGGGGGGGGTTGATCTCTGATTGCTTTGCAAGCTTCCTTTATTTTTGTGTACACAGATGATTTTTGTGTTCATGGTTGTGGTGTTTGATTACAGTGATTGTTGCTCTTTCTGGTTGTGGTGTTTGATTACAGTGATTGTTGCTCTTTCATGGTTGTGGTGTTTGATTACAGTGATTGTTGCTCTTTCCAGTTGTGGTGTTTGATTAGTGATTGTTGCTCTTCCCTGTTGTGGTGTTTAACTACAGTGATTGTTGCTCTTCCTGGTTGTGGTGTTTGATTAGTGATTGTTGCTCTTTTCAGTTATGGTGTTTGATTAGTGGTTGTTGCTCTTCCCGGTTATGGTGTTTGATTAATGATTGTTGCTCTTCTCGGGTTTGGTGTTTAACTACAGTGATTGTTGCTCTTCCTGGTTGTGGTGTTTGATTACAGTGATTGTTGCTCTTTTCAGTTATGGTGTTTGATTAGTGGTTGTTGCTCTTCCCGGTTGTGGTGTTTGATTAGTGATTGTTGCTCTTCCCGGTTGTGGTGTTTGATTAGTGATTGTTGCTCTTCTCAGGTTTGGTGTTTAACTACAGTGATTGTTGCTCTTCCCGGTTGTGGTGTTTGATTAGTGATTGTTGCTCTTCTCGGGTTTGGTGTTTAACTACAGTGATTGTTGCTCTTCCCGGTTGTGGTGTTTGATTACAGTGATGTTTGTACTCCATTGTTTTGCAGCTGGTAAGCCAGTCCAGTGCTAAGCAGTGTGATTACTCATCTGCTCTGAAGGAGTGCAACAGGGAGAAGAACAGAAGCTCCTCTTTGATACCCGGTGAGTTTCCTAAAACTTTGGACTTTGAAACGATCAACAATCAAAACAATCAAAGATGATTGTACTGTGACAATGGTTTGCACCATGATTCCAGTATGAGCTTGACTGGCTCTCCATCCCCAGTCCACCACTTTTCTATACCATTCTTCATGTGAACGAAGGCTATAATAGAAGAAACATTCAATTCTGATGGTATTTGTTCTCTTTTAGTGGAAAGATCAAGAGTATGTTTGTCAACATCAATAGAGGACACATCAGACTACATCAACGCTTCTTATATTATGGTGGGACATTTATGCATTTTATGCAATTTGCATAATTTTGAAATTCTTATTATACAAATGTTAATAGAATAATTGAAGTACATTCAAGAACTCAAGTGCTTAACTCAAGTTAATGTGGGGCTGTGTTCCAGGGTTATCATCAGAAAAATGAATACATCATTACCCAGAATCCTTTGCCCAATACAGTAAAAGATTTCTGGAGGATGATTTGGGACCACAATGCCCAAGTTATTGTCTCACTACCTAATCCAACCAGTGTGGTGGGTAGCCTGTTCCTACTGCAATCATTTATTAACCTCCATGTTAAACTGTTTCCAATGTGCTATTATCTGTTGTATTTTTTTTTTTACATTTTATTTATATGTGCATGGATCTGAATGATCTGAGTGTTTAGTAGTTATAGGATATAATACAATAAATAATTAAAAAGTGAAAAGATGAAAAGATACAACAGCGTGTCCAGTTTTGCACACAAATGGTGGTGATGACTAGGCGTTATCTTCATCCTGTGCCCTCAGACAGATGAAGCTGAACAAGAGGCCTTCTGGCCCAGGAAAGAGCAGCCGATCCACTATAACATGTTCACCGTTACTTTAACAAGGGAGGAGCATATGTGCCTGTCTAATGAGGATATGCTGATCGTGCAGGATTACCTCCTGGAAGCTACTCAGGTTTGAGATGCCATGAGAGAGCCACAGGCTACTGAGGTTCTAGTACTCTCACCCGGGTTTGTTTGGGGTTTGTTCGGATAATGTGCATTTATAGGTTATATGCAGATTTCTGTCACAAATTGTAACAAATAATTGTGCAGTTCATTTGGAAACACACGGCTCCTTAAAAGAGTAGAGCCTGGTAAAGACTGGCCACGCCTCTGATGAACACATCTGTTGCCTTTCACAGCTCGAACACATCTCCATCTGTATTTAGGATTACTGCAGTAGACATACCACACACACCCATGTAACTCTACTGACCCGTGCATGCGCGCACACACACACACACACACCAAACAGGTTGTGAAATGTTCTCCCACTCTCCGTCTCTCTTACTTCCTCCTCCTCCATGTTAAGGATGACTACGTACTGGAGGTGAAGCACTACCGAGCCCCTCACTGGCCCAACCCAGACAGCCCCATCAGTAACACTTTTGAGCTGATCAACATTGTCCGGGGGGAGCGGAGCTCTGCGGAGGGACCCATGGTTGTCCACGATGAGTAAGCACTAATCTTCACCTTTAATATGGCATGTGATGAAATTATGGACTAGAAAAAAAGGGAACATATTCTCCTTGACACAAAATGGATCTTGTTTGTTTGTTTGTTTTACCTATAACTAATTCTGTGCCTGCCCACCTATACTAAATATTTCTATTAAGAATTATGGGTGCTATCAATTAAATGGGTTCTCTCTAAGAACATTTACCAACAATATGTTTTAATTAAAGTTATATTACTTTAATTTCTATAAAACAAAAAACACTCTAAAATCCATAAATCTGTCAAATATGTTGGGCAAATGTATCACTACCTCACTGTTATAAAGTGTAGTCAGTAAAGTGTATACACATTCTGTCATTTTTAAAATGTAAGATTCACATTATTAGATATAACAAACAAATAACTATAATTGTGTGTTTGTGACTGTTGCTCTGAATCTTGCCTGTCGTGACCACGTTCCCGTCCTGTCTCCAGTTATGGGGGTGTTATGGCGGCCACGTTCTGCTCTCTCCACACCCTGCTGCTGCAGCTGGAAGCTCGGCGCTCCGTGGACGTTTACCTGGTGGCCAAGATGACCAACCTCATGAGGCCCGGGATCTTCACCGACATAGTGCGCCTTTTGTTTGTGCTGTTAGGCAACCGAATTAATGCATCCCAGTATATCTTCATCCTAATTATAACCTGGAACATTATGTTGATGACACCCCTCTTCATTTCTCCAATAGGAGCAGTACCAATTCCTTTACAAAGCCATCTTGAGTCTGGTTGGGACCCAGGAGGACGAGAAGACGCTCCAGTCATCTGACAACAACGGCGTAATCCCAAGAGGACCGGCTAGCGCGTCCGAGAGTCTGGAATCCCTGGTGTAACCATAGCAACGACCATACACAGCTCCCACGGCCGGTCCCTGTCCACCTGCTGTGCCGCGCTGCTTTTAATCTGTTTGCTTCCTGCCTTCAGACGCGAGACCCGCGTGTGCCACATGGTATGATCCTGGGGTTTGGGAATGTGTATCTTTTGTACATTCTTTTTGTTTGACCACTTTGATATAAAAACCTTTGCCCCTGTGACTTTATACTAACCTTACTAATTCTTTTCATAGAATTTCATATTTATTGGCATTACAGCTAATTTAAATGGGGGATATTGCTTTTAATATTACATTTTGTTAGTCTATATTTTGTAGTAAACAAGGGCCACATTGTTTTTCACACGGATGTAAATACAAATTTGCAACGGATGTGGCAATTTTTTTCCCGTCACAGTTTTCTGACAAGGGCATGAAATAATATTCTAATTTGTAAATAATATTATAGCAATCATGCCAATGGACCAAAATTCTATTTATAAGTCTAGATTTTTATATTTTACTATTGTTGAGGCTGTAGCGCTTTACACTGTATCTATGAATGCACTTAATCTAGTCAAACATTCTTCTAATATTTCTGAGGTTGTCCCAGTATTTTGTACTGTAATTCACTTAATGGAATACCATAATATACTGATACCCTTTAGCTGTAAATATAAATCATTTCTGCTGTATGTAGGATTAAACAAAGCAAAATAAAACCAATCAATCAGGAATGTATGTTTTGTATTTCAATAGTATGAAAATGTTCCTCATTGTTCTATAATTATCCATTAAGTGGCATTTTCAGAAGGTAATATGTGGCGTTTAATACGTCCACAGACATTTTGTACTTTTTCTTTTTATTTGTTATGGTTTTGGGGAAATGAAACACAATGAATTCAATGACCTTAACAGAAAAAGGTGTAAAAGGTTTTTCAAGTTCAACTGAAGTGGGCTCATGAGTATATTTACAATAACAGGATCTTGTCAGAGGGCCCCTATATCTCCTGATGGGGCAAACTGGATATTAGATGATATGGTGATGACTTTAGGGGAATGCCTTGAAGTAGCAAAAATAATGGTTTTAAAATGGTTCCTCTGAATGTACCAATTTGCTTTAAAAAACTCTTGATTAAGGCTGTGAGACACCACGTCACTTGACTGGGTCAATGCGTTTCATTCATGTGCTACACTTCACCACCATTCAAACTGTCATTAAGGTCAAGTTAGCAATCATGGTTTCGTCAGCATCATTTGTTTTTAAAATATATACTGTTTTTCCAATTAACTCAAACAAGCCGCTCATCACTTCAACCCTGGCTTAACCCAATACTCCCAAATCATAATGATCATAACAAGACACTTAAGAGGCCTTTCTAAGATTATGTAGACCATGCTTAACGAAACAGGAAAGATGTAGCTTATACACCCATGCAGCACACACAGTTACAGCATTAAGGCTAAGGCTTTGATGACAAAGATGACTACGTAAGTACAGCATAATCTGTTTCAAGAATCATTATTCCATCTTCTTTTCTATTTATTAATCCTGGATAAGACACAAAAGGTTAAAGGCATTGCAGGGAAATGGGTCAGATGGCTAGACATCATCCTCACCAGTTTCACTCCATTAATTTGTGTTTTTTATTACAACCCCAATTATTCTTAACTTGCTGGCCTATTTAAGAAAGACTCAAGACTCCTCTTTACAGTGTGATTGGCAGTTGTGACATGTTAAAAATATCTCAAATATTACATAAAAACTTAAATACTACATTAAAATATATAATGGTTAAAGTCTTGACTTTGATAAGGTTACATTTCTGTAATGCAAACACTTCAAAAACATTCCACAGAAAATGCTCACATGAGTTCTGTTTCTTATGCACTCTTCAGTGTGGCCTCAGGTAATACTGACTGATTTCTGAGTTTCAGACATTAAAACATTTGAATTAACGTGAGCAAAACAAACTATCTACTCCATACACCTTTATGCAAAAACTAAAACCTCAAATATTAAGCTATTCTGACCCTCTGACCTATTAACCGTTTCTTCATCAGGCTGATATCAACATTTACTTTAAATATGAACCTCCAGCAGCAGGTAACATAAAATCGAAACTGCATGTGTAAGAAAATATGTTTTGAGAATAAGTGCAGTACCCTTTAGTTACAGTATCAACTTCTTTTCAAATATCTGGCCTCAAAATAAACAATGTACATACTTCACAGTCAGTTCTTCACAAACTACCTAGATGACTCGTCTCGGGTGTCTGCTGATCCAAGGCTTCCAGAACACGCTACTCTGTTACAGTACTCTTGCTGATGAACTGAAGGCCTTCCTCCTGAAGTCTCCTCAGAACTGGGCCATAAATATTCTTTGTCATTGGTACCACAAGTCCTTTAGTGTTCAGCTCACCTGCAAAAGTGCGACAGAAGCTTACTTTTACATTCCTTGAATCATTTTATTCATTGCATTGCTTTAATGTATTCAGTTTCAAAAATTAAGATGAAATTAGTAGAAACTAGAAGAACACTAAATGTAGAAGAACACTAAATGATCAAAGGGATCAAAATGTCTAACAGTTGTAGAGTGGACACTGACCATTGAGTAACATACGAGCTACAATAGCAGCAGGGTAGCCCACTGTTTTGGCCATGGCCGAGAAGCCCTTGGGGTCCCCGTAGACCACAAGACTGATGTGCTTCGTCTCAAGCTCGCCTGTGGGGTGCCGGATGCCAACATCATTTCTCAAGATGATCATGTCTCTCTCACCCTTCTCTGTGGGGAAAAAAGTAACATGACATTCCAGCATAGGCCTTGTTACCTGAGGCCTGGCGTCGTAAGTGAGATGGACGGAAGAGTTGCTCTACTTTACCAAAGGAGAGCTTGGTCTCCAGGTGTTTGGCAAGTGCTGCCAGGATGGTATCAGCACGAGGTATGGGTTCCTCACTCAGCATTCCAAACCTGGAAAAAAAAAACAACATCCATCCTGGCTGGGATTACAAAACCGAAACCAAACTCAAAGAAGGACAAGCAACATCACTGCCATCCTGTCGTCGTTCAATTTTGCTACGCACCATTTGAGAGTCTGCATCCTGAACTCATCCCGTCCTATCTGGTTGAACACAGCTTCCTCAAAGCAGTCATTACTAACAGAAGACGACAAGCCAATCTGCTTACAGAGGACCTGTTTCTGTGAGCAGAAAGGGCAAAATCTCAATAATATTAAAATATGTAAACAACAATATCTGTCTTTCTGGATCAATATGTATTTCTATATCTTAACATATGTAATAATAGTAAATAATAATGGTAAACTAATTATTAAATTGTTTACAGAACATCCTAAGCATGCTAACCCAACATAAACGATCATAAATCCCCTCTTCCCTATAAGAAACTAAGTACCCCCCCCCCCCCCCCGCCCCCTGAAAAAGCCAGAAAAGTACTAATGATCATAGAACTTCTGATAATATAGTACATACTCCAGGAGCTATGGACTTTATTGTTCATTTTAACCTTTCTAAGAATTAGACTCAGTAGTCTAGATTATTTGAGATGAATTGATCAATTTATATAACTCAATCTGGGCATTAAAAAAAATCACACAATAATGGAATTATCAAAAATATCTGTTATATGTTTAGTATGTAAAATATGTATACCCAGGAAACAGGACTGGCTGTGTGTTCCAGCATTGGGCAAGGGTCTGTGTTAATCAGCCCAAGTTTGACAAAGCCAGTCATCACACTGGAGAACCCCTGCAGGAAGATGCACAAAGACACACGCTGTACTGCAGGTTGTGCCCTGGTCATCAAGTTCCTAGTTTCTAAAGCAAAGCAGAAGCTCACAAGAAGATCTTTGCAGTCTAGCAGTTCCACAACAGTTCCATAACCGTCCAATGAGAGCATGCCACATACAAAACCAAAACCTCTCAAATCAATAAAAGCCAGTATGGAGCAGCAGAGCAGACGGACGACTGCTGCAAACACTTGGTTTTTTTTCCCAGTCTTTGCATCTCAGATTTTGCATGACATTCTTATTAAATCAGGTTGATTATGAAGTTACACAATTCAAAACTTGTGCAATAAGAGAAAAACCACAAGTTCTGCAAGTTGTCATAGTCCGGAACAATTGGAAACTGCTGGTTGGGGTACCTTGAAGCGCAATGTCCCTCTTATCAACGTGTGTGCAGACTCAATGCCATATAGCTCAGCGTACTTAGTGCTGTTGCGGTTGGGAAAGCCCTCCAGATTAAACCCTGGCAAGAAGTCCATGGGCACCGTGGCTTCCATCAGAGAACCACCAGGGGGAATACTTATCACCTGGAAACACAAATTGAAAAGACAACTAGCAGTGCCATTGAATTACCATGCACAGACATCTTTTAACATATAAGGACATGTTGTGTTGTTTGATGTGTGAAAACACATATTTATATGTATAATATACTATAACCTTAGACCAGACAAAAGACAAAATTTTGAAAGGACTGTAAAAGTAAAAGATTTTAGAAATATAATCTAAATGCAGCCATTTCATAATGGGGTTTTAAGATTTATTTGGTGTGCTTTACTTTCATACTCTTATTACCTGGTTGTTTTTTAGATATATGGCAGGGCTGATGGTATTAAGCAACACTCCATATGGACTCCAGCTGAATTTGTAACGGATTGGGTTGTCAGAACACTCTGGAGCAGGAAGCCCACCACAGAAAGAGCTGTAGGACTCCACCTTGGTATATGTTGAGAGCGCACACAACCTTTATCAGCCTTTTAACATCTTTTCTTCTAATGGCAGCACACATAAAAAAAAATAAAGTTTTTATCTTCCACCAGACTATCAAGTATGATCAAAAATGAACATGCAAGACAAAGTGTCACTAGACTGAGCCAAGTCATATGTCTTCCACTCATGCTAATGACTCTACCAAAGGAGATATCTCACACCATCACACATATCTATAAACACACATGACGGGAACACACAAACACACAATACCTACAGTGCAACCGTCTGCTTTGGCCTGGTCGATGCACTCCATGGCCAACATGTGATCAATGCCAGGGTCCAGGCCCATCTCATTACATAATGCAATGCCAGCCTCCTCAGCACTGGCAAAACATCCAATCATCATAAAGCAACACTAATGGATTGATGCAGCCAGCCAATAGGAACATACAGGTCAGCCAATCAAGTCACCTGTTCATCAAACAATAATAACAGACTACTGATAATGTTTACCTGTTCCGAAGGTCTTCTATGGCTGGACTTGTGTAGCTGGCAGTCAACATGTTCACCTTTTTATTTATGCAATGTTTAGCCACCAAAGGATGATGAATATATGGCAGCAAGCTAAAAAAAAAACAAATAAATAAAAAACAAAACAACAAACAAAAAGGCCACACAACAGAAAATATTTAGTGATGGTAATTTTGCTCCAAACACTGTTCATCACACTAGAAAATAACTCGATTTTGGATGGTACAAAACCATTTGTGTGTGGTGTGAGCAGGGTCCATGCCTGATGACAAGATCATGGTCCTTGACCAACGACTCAAGATGACCTTCCTGGCTGGTCACGTCCAGCATCACAGGTATGGTGTTGGGGTATCTGCCAGCCAGCTCCTCAGCCTGGTGCAAAAGCACTGTAGCTAAACCAAGACAATGAAATCAACAACCACAATAGAAGTTAGCTTTCTAAGATGTGCATACATCCATAGAACATCTATGCACACATACATAGAACTGAAAAACGATGCTGTTTAAATCACCCTCGCATGATTTCTAAGCTCTGGTCAATAGCACTTACCCACAGTGACTTGGGTGTCGGCATCCCTGGTGAGATACTCGATGACTGGCCCAGACACGTAGCCAGATCCTAGCAGCAGGACACGCTTCATTCCCCTCTTCTGCAGGATCTGCTGGGACTCCCTGTGGGCCAGATGGTGCGTCCATGACTACTGATATGTACACATGCTCTTGCCCACATGCTGACGCATTTCGAACTGTGGTGTTATAAACTACTGAATAAAAGATGAATGCCACTGAAGGCAAATGAAAAGATGAAAGACTGAATAAAAGAAAACAAAATGTTGTTTCTCTAACGCGTCTACAAATGTCACCTAATGGATCCAATAAGGTCTTGTTAGGATTACGTTCATTAGAATTTCATTATGATCAGTGAATGATTAGAACTGTCAGGAATAATAAAGGATGTTGCTATTTAAAAAAAAGATACTGAAACATCAGTACATGATCAGCATGGATTATATTAATACATACTTTACCAGTTAAACGTTTGTACACAACTGAGTGAATGCATGTTTTTAAGTCTTAAAGACATTTATTTTTAGTTAATGGACTATGCTTAAATTTGCTTCTAAGACAAATATAAACAGGTAATGTTGATAGCCTATTTTATGATTTCACCCCCAAAACAATGTATACAGTATATAATTAAAATAATACTAATGAAATGAATGTTTTGCCTCCTCAAAAAGTGAATTTTGCCCCTCATCCTACAAGTGCATAGTCACATGTTATTTCATTATTTTGTTTTTCAAAAATGTAGAAAATATTATAAAATAAATAAACTAGGTGTGTCCAGACGTTTTACTGGTAGTGTACATAACACATGAGACTTTAAATAAGAACTGAACTGATCTTAGATCAGCACTACACAATAGAGAGCACCACATGGATGAAATTCTGTAGACACCCCACTCGTCCCCGACTTCACTACCACCACTCAAAGCTCATCACCACCTGTTTAAACACCACTACCTAGTACAAATGGCCTTTTAGGATTTGGCTTTTATAACCATTTATAACAGAATATTCACTTACATGATATGGTAGTATACAAATATAAGCCAATTCTAATTTGTACTTACACATTATTTTTTCAATTTGCCAGCCTTGGTGTTGACCAAGAGACGTATTCGTTTTTGTAACGATCTCAGCAAAATAGCTGAATCTCTAGTTCTTAACATCAATACTAATCCAAAGCTCTACAAAATCATTAACCTATGCACAGTGAGACAACCTCCTCAGAACAGAAGAAGAGAATGTTTGGGGTTAAACTATGTTCCAGTCCACAGAACATGGTAATATTATGCGAATATATTAATTTTTGTCCTCATAGTCAAGGTGGTGTCCCCGTCCCCACTCCTGTGTAGCTCTCTAGTTTCTAGGACAGAGTATTTCTAGCATTAGCTTGTCAGTGAGTTGGCACTGAGATGTGAAAAAAAATGCCCATCTTTCAGATGCATTCTCAACAGGAACAATTTCAAATAAACAGGAACAAATCAGTGCTTACTAGACAGACCCTAGAGTCTCTGCCAATCATCTATGTTTAGCTTAAATGCAAACCTCACACTGCATATGTGCACCAATGCAACCGAAACCACTTAACCACTTTCTTATTTCATAGATGATGTTAATGCTTTAATTATTTCAACAGAAAAAATTGTAAAAGAAAAAAAAATGCTCACCACATTTACAGTCAAGTCCACTTTTAAATAGACAGCCGTTTCTATGTGAAGTTCAGACCCACTAAGTACATAACAATGAGCATGAAGCGGACTGCTAAGTCCAGTCCTTGTGTGTCATATTACAAGCACATGATTTCACAAGCCTGCATGACAAAGCATATCTGCTGTATTGAACATGGAGCGGCACGTGGGAGAGAAAGCACACACTCTAGGGACAAGCGCACAGGCAGGAGAAGCCCAGCGAGATGAGACAAAGACCACTTCTTTTTTTTTTTTTGCGTGCAAGCTACTGAAGATAAATTATGCATTAAGAGTGAAAGGGACAAATGAAAAGACGGCCTTGTGGAGAGGAGCATTATCAAAACAACAGAATCTCTTAACAGAATCTCTCGTCAATTATTAAAAGAAATCTTAATTAACCGATATGTGACCCTGAGTAGTGCAAGGGAAGAGGGTTTGTCCTGTCCTCGTGAGCGTGTTGGCTCAAGACCACAGCCACGCATGGCAGGGGGCCCACAGGAACAACCCGGTGCTGTGGGAGGGGCGGCAGTACTGTGTTTGTGCCTGGGCAACAGGGGCAGTTAGCCAGCCTGTGTGTGTGCTGGGCTGCCCTCCGATGAAGCACGTGTGATGTGGCATCACGTGTGAGCAAGGATTTGCTGCCATTTGACAAGAGGAGGTTAGCTATTTGGTGGGTAGAAAATAAATTGGAAGGTCGGTTAGAAATTGGAAAAACAAACAGAAAAGCTTACTTGTGAGCTTGGACGGCATGAATGCACAAATATATGACTGCATTACTGGCTGTGTGTGAAAAGTCAGAGACAGAAAGTAGCAGGAGACAGAGGTGGTGGCTGTGGCGAATCTCGACTAGCCACGAGAGAACACTCGATCACTGGAGCCATGCAAGGGGTTAAGGAATGAGCAAGGCAGAAAAACCACACGGAGGCTGCACTGTGGCTGAACACAACAGACGTGGCTGGAGGTTTAGTGACATAACTGTGGCATAATTAGTATGAGGAAGCATGTTCAGGTGAGGCACAGGTAGAGGCAGACTCGATTATGAATGCATAATAACTATAAATATTACTGGGTGGAGAAAAATGTAACACAAAATAAGTCATCATTGCTAAATTAATAAAGCAAGTAAAACTGCATGTACAGTACAGTGAATGTCTGTACTTAGCTTTAGTCTTAACTTTTCACTGTGTGAAATACATCAACGTGATAAAGACTGAACTGCACTACTTTGAATAAAATTACTTTGTGGTCAAAATAACGTGGTTATTCCACATAATACTGGAACATCTGAAAAAGGGCAGGATGCTAACAGCATACAGAGAAAAATCACAATTTGGTTAGAGGGCTCTATTAACCAACAATATGTTTTGCAATGTCTTACTATTAATTGTATTTCTGTAGGTTTTACCCATCCTACAGTCTTATGCGGTACCTTCCTGTAACATTCATACAAAATAACTTTTGTAGTTTTTAAAAAGCAATTTCACAAGTGCTTGTATTGTATTTGTATTGTAATTACATAAATTACATATTACATAAATAATATACAATAAATAACATATGGTAATATACTATATGGCTTATGGAGTTAACACAAGTCTCTATATTTGCAGTGTCTGATATATGTTAAAGCTTAACTTAGCACTTCTGCTTCAGTTTCACATATCTTTTAGCGCTGTGCTATTTTAATGATCTTAAGGCATATAGATAGCTTGCTCAAACCAACCGAACATTCCTTACCTCTTCTCTCTCAGCTTCTCAATGTACTCAAATTTAGGAGTCAGCTTCCCGTTGGACGTTATTACAGCCTATATATGTAGACACGGATCAAACATTAAGCCAGATAAATGTGTGATCTAGAGATCGTAAACAAGACCATAATCTGTTAAAAATATACAACTTTAAACTAGACAGTAACACAAAAGAAGTATTTAGTTAAGGATTAACTCTAAGATTAGAGTGTTAGAGTGTAAGTTATGTCTGCTGAATAGTTCTCAAATGGGAGGCATAGCTAGATTAGTCACTTGAGTTTAGGCATAATCACAATAGTGCAACATGTTTTGTTTGTTAGAAAGACATATGAACTGATCGTAGATGGTCATATACAATTCACTGAACAGCTCTAGTACACTCACATCTCTAACTTGAGGAGAGAAACCTTCCTTGTCCAGTGATCTGGTTGCATCTGAGGGGAGCTTGGGATATAAATAAAGCAGAATCTAAATATATCGAACAGGAATACCAGGACGTGAGCTATTCAAGTGCGCTGAACTTTCGTGCAATGTTAAAGTACTGCTTAACTGACAGAGCCAAACCTGACTGCCTTTGGTCTTCTGCAACACACAATAGGCCTGCAGCAGCACCTATCCCACAACACCAGGTCCAAAACACCAGGTCTTACCATTTCCCAGATGTAAGGGAGCAGGCGGTCACCAAAATAGTCTGTAGCCTCAATGGGAAGTTGGGCAGGAAGGTTATCAATGGAGCACATAAGAATGCCATTTCCTTCCACACTAGAAAATAAAGGAAGAGACATATTCTGGATGGCAGCTCTGTTTAGATACTGTAGTTCGATAATGCATTTGTAGTCATTTCCCTCTTGCCTTAAAGGTGGAGTAGGTAATTTACTGTCAAAGCACATTTGTTTCATATATATTTTTGAATACTCTTTAGCAATCACTAAATCAAATACTCCAGTGATCATTAATTATCAAGTAATTTTGTAAGTAGCTCTGGAATAGGTTCTGTCAGATGTCAAATGGTGTAAATATGAAGCAGTGTGAACACTAATGAGGTTTTGCAAAAGTAATTAGCTTGCTAGCTACGTTGCTAGGAAATGCAGCGCTTTTCCATCAGCAAACATTTAGGAGGAAATTCACTGAAAATTCAAAGTAACCATTCAAAACTTCAGCTGTTTAGGATAACTAATCTTGTTGATGTTTTTACCTTTGCCTGACATCTAACAATGTTACCATTGCTGGATACTGCAAGGTAGCCAATTAAGTTACTGCATCAAATTCTTTTTAACTGAACATTTCCCAAGATTAACAAGCTTGACAGATGTGAAAACGAACAGTATCCATGTTTGTTATTTACGTCTATTATGATGATGTTGGCTAGGTGTTTTCCTTCATGCAAATGAAACATGTAGTTGCACAGACTGACGAAAACAACACATTGTGATCGTCTCTTCAGTACTCTTGAACCCCTCCTGTAGTCAGGCAGTGTACATTCATGCGTTTTGGGGCAGTGTCTTTGGAGGGAAGGCTGAACACAGGGAGTGAGACTATGATCGTTTGAAAAACTAGCTTACATATGCTGGTTACCAAAAATTACCTGGTCCACCTTTTCAGCTATGTCCACTTATACAGCAGTTTTCAGGAATGTTTCAGATCTGAGTGCTATTTGAACGAGGTGCAGTAGCATAAAGCTAATATATTCTTAAATATGCAATAAAAGATAAGTTTGTTTAATTTAAAGGGGTAAACAAACATAAGAAAAGTATCATATAAAATGAATTATGACTTTAATCTTTGGAGTGAACAGAAAAAACAAATGGGGAAAAAAATTGCAGGATACGGGCCTTTGTAGAAAGCTGTAGAAAAAAAAGCCATACCTGTCATGGTCTATGTGCTGGTTGGGATCATACATACAGAAGGGTTTCTCAATGGTGGTGCATTCAGTCATGAACTCAATGGAGCCCCCTGTGTCTGCAGAGATGTCACAGATTGCCAAAAGCCTGGGAAGATATGAGAAGGAGAAAACCCATAATGTGTCAAAGGGAGCATTACCGGGCTCAAAGTGTCATGGAGGATCATGTTAAGGGTATATTCAATATTCAAACATCTCTAAAACCAAACAGAAGACCCTCCTACAACACACTGCTCATCTTCTGGGCAGCAGATACTATCACAGCGTTGTGGTGCACGGCGGAGCAGGAAGCCAGAGATCATGCAGTGGGAATCTCACTTGTGCGGCAGTGCTGGCCAGCCTTCCGTGGCGGAGACCGAATTCTTGGAGGCTCTCATAAGCTTCTGTGCATCCAGTCTCCGTAACAGCCTGGGGGTTTGAGGGTCCCAGTAGATGCCATTTATCAAGCAGGTTGTATAAGGTGCCACCTTTAGACAAAATAGCCAGCCCAATATCAGTCTTTTCTTCCTCTCCATCCATTTCATCTCAGGCACAAATGACGTAACTCATATTTTTATTATTTCCAACAGACTTTTAAAACATCCAGTAAACAGACTCCTTAAAACACAGCACTCTCAAAATGCACTGAAAACTAGCCTCTCGTATGGAGATGTAAAAAATGCTTTATCAGAAAATGAGTCAAAGAGTGAATGAATTTCTTCTGGGTGAGAAAACCTTGAGCGTTAGTGATTTCATTCCTCTTAAGCAACACATGAAGAGATGTTGATGTGTTCTGCAGAGCTGCAATAGCGTAAGAGCTTATATATTGCTTTTTGAATTTGCAGCTCTGCCGGCTGAAGCAAAGCATCACTTATTAAAAAAGCCATTTGTGGAGAATTTAAAAAACTGGGAAGGCAAAAGCCTATCAGTCATTCATAGCATTACTGTTCTGCTGAGGGCAGATTAAGTCACTTCTTCTGGGAAGCAGACTCACAAGGAATGATGAAAAGAAGGTAGCCTTTGATTTTGAGATGTCCCTGAACCTGACATTGCTACAAAACAGCCAATCCTGCTCTGGGTCTTACAGACTGATGTGTCCTAACAACACATACGGGTGTAATTCCCTACACCACCGAGCTTTCAGAAACCTTAAATTATGGCAACAGCTGCATGGACGTCTTGTCTACTGTCAAACTGCTGTTTCTAATCACATATGGCGTCCAACTACATGCAGGCCTCGTATTTTTGCAGGGATGGCTTCTTTGATGTTAACCCAATAGATATTTTCAATTAACATGATTGCAGAATGAATGGTTGTGTAATTTCCAGCATTTTCATTCTTCATAAAGACTGTTGGGAGTATTATGTGAGGTTAAAAAATACTACTTGTTTGCTGCATCTGTTACTCACACTGGATCTGAAATGAGAGGTGTAACGCTCAGGGTGGTCTTCGTATTCCAGAGGATCATACAGCCCATCACTCTTTCGAACAAGATGGTGATGTCTGCTGATCACTGTGCCGTACACTTTGGTAAGGTCTGGAGTTACATTAACAACAATTCATTTATTAGATGATTCCGTGCATGGACACCAAAACACCAACAAACAGAAAAATGAGAATAAAAGAAGAGCATGCTACAGACAAGAGAGAAATATTTGTGTGTCCCCCAAACTTCTTCTGTATTTTATGGTCCTATATAGAGTGATAAATTAAAAGTACTAAAAAGCATTTAAAGGACAGAAGGCAGTAGTACCTCCGGAGTCAGAGACTTCTTTCAGTTCATGTGGCTCCACATATTCACAAGGAAGCTCATTAAATATATCCTGTGCACCCTACAGGAATTGATGGGACAAAATTGGGGACTGCATCATGTATGTCTGACATGTATTTTCATGTAAGTTTAGTCTTTACACTGTGATTTAGTCAGATTCAAGCCAAAGAAGACCATGTCACAACATGGTTGTACAGTACAATTCAGACATACCTTAGACACGTTGCCAGTGCCAGTAAACACAAATGTCAGTGGACCAATTGACTTTGGCATCAGGCCCAGTGATATCTCATACCCACAATCCCTTACAGCTTGGACGGCTTGACTGACGTTCCTGTAGTTGTGGGCCATTCCAATATGCTGTTTCCATATAGTAAAAAAAAAAAAAAAAGAAAACAAAGGAAATGTCAAAGCTGACCAAATTTCTCACTCATCCTAAATAGAGTTAAACCAGGTAGATTTGGTGTTCGGCGTACAAGACTAATTAGGTGGTCCAGTACCAGTACCAGTTAGCTATACTGCCTTGTAACTCCAGTTTAACTAACAAAAGGAGAATAATCTGGGCCAAACATGCCCTGACATTTTAGGAAAATAAAAAATGTAAGAGAATAGGTCAGAGGAAAATATATGTATATATAGCATGTATTACAGAAGGTTATAACAAACATATAATGCTTTGTTATGTAACACATAATGTTATATAGTTAAGGATGAAGAAAAATGAAATATTTATAAAGTGTCTTTCATACCAATGTAAGGATTTTTGTAGTGCAACACAGTCTTGCTTGGTGAATTAAAAGGACATACCATAAAAGGAGTGTGGTGTCCCAGGGCTAGGAAACGTAGGCCCAAACCGTGTAAAATATTAATCATTCCTGCATGGATAAGGGAAATAATTAAGGCAAAGGGGTTTTACAAACAGTAGCTTTTCCCACAGCTGTATTCAGCATCAGTGCCACCAATTCTCACCAACTGTTATTAACTGATTTTGGACACAACTGGGAAATGTACATGAAACTCTTTATACATCACATGTTCTCTTTGACCAGACTAGATGATTCAATGAATTTTTGACTGTATTGCACAAGTTGCAACATGTGACCCATACAAAAAGGCACCACTTAGATCAAAACTGAGATTAAGCAATTTCCTATAGGTTATGGATATTTTGACTATAATGGTAAGGGAGAATTTCAAAAACCCTCAAAATCATCAGATAATGGACATTTACCTGCAACACCAGCCCACTGTCCAAATGCAACAATTCTGAACCCATTGTCATCCACCATTTTCTCATAATCAATCAGTCGCACTTCCTGTAAAGAGTAAAATACCACCTAAAGAACCAGAAGTGAAATCCTTGCTGCATAGTAGTTGAGTAATACTGGAGTAGCCGGTGTGAAGAATAAGGTCAAAATGACCACTGTGGCCTTCTGAGATAGAAATATTAAGAACCTTTTTTATTTTTTAGTATTTATCTTCATAACTTTTGCAATAATATTATTCATAAATAATATGTACTAATACAATAAAAGTCAGGGATTGGTAGACATGTGGAGGTTTATTTTGTCAGTTATTACATCTCAAATTTTCAAAATGGTCTTGGCTTTAGTTCTAGAATTTAGAATTCGTTTTTATGTTCCTAATCACTTTTGACATAGAAACGTTAATATCAAGCATATCAAGAACTTAGGAAAATATACATTATGATTCAAGGTAATAAGTTACAACTGATTAAATAAAGTGCACTGTGACCAAGAAAAACAACGATTATTAACACCAGAGGACATCTTCAAAGGGCATTACCTTTTTCAGTATATCATCTAGAAGGCCCATGTTAGCTTCCTGTGCTTTGATGGTGTGGGAGAAGAATGCATAGGTTTTATGTGGAATGACCTTTTCTTCTGGGGGCCTCTTTACTCCGATGATGAGAGAGGCTTCTGAGATGTCCTCCTGAATGATGGCTCCTGCTTTCTCATAGAACTAAAAAAAGAGCTACTGCTGACATTTGTTCATTATTCTTTTAAAAAGTTAGCTGTCCTCCTTAACACTAGAAGTCCCAGAGAAGGGTCTTTCAACACTTCTACCATCGGAACCCAGAGAAGGGTCGAGAGAACTGAAGGATTTTAGCTAACACCCTATTATCAGCTGCGAGCAGGCACTTTTGTCCTGTAAATAAGGCCATTACTGGCGCACCACAGGAGGGGGCATGCTTCAGCTCACAACTAATTGTTGTTTTCCATTGAGTTTAGCCATTTAGTTTCTAGTTAGTTCTATTTAGTTTATTGTATTTTATAATATAAAGGTTATATATTGTATTTAGTTTAGTTTTATCTGAGCAACAAAGCACAAACAATAAATTATTTTTTTATATTTTAAATAGAAAATTAGAAATTTTATAGCCAGGTACATGTGAGCAATGACCAAGTCAGGAGGACTGAAATTTCAGCATGAGAAACATACAAAAGAACAACTGTGTCTAAGTCAGGAGGACTGAAATTTCAGCATGAGAAACATACAAAAGAACAACTGTTATGTTTCCATGCTTTTTTATGTTCCATGCTTTTTATTATTGCTATAAAATTATACAAAAAATACAAGGAATAAAACAATTCCACACATATTTACAATAGGCTGCAGTGCAGGGCTGTGTGTGTGTGTGTGTGTGAGTGGCATGTCCTTCTTGTGTGACTAGCACTTCAACAGTCACTCAGCAGTCTGTCAGAACATGCCTGGCACTGCCAGGGTATTATCTCCCTGGTACATTTGCCACACGTGTATCTGTAGCAGTCGACACATCTCACATTTGCACAATTGTTCATGAGTGTTCTCATCAGAGCATTCACATACAACTATCTACCCAGTCTGCCAGTCCCTCATTTGGGGAGAAAGCTACAGTCCTGTGGCTATTCCCACTTTAGTGACCCCATTTTGTTTCTCTTTCACTCAGACAATAAAATACTCCAATACAGTGAGGACATGCACCTAAGACGAAAATTTCAGACCCCTCCATGATTAAAAATTGTCTAAATTGTCTAAAGTGGGGAATAGCCACAATAGTGTAGCTTTCTCCCCAAATGAGGGAGTGGCGGACTGAGTGGATAATTGTATGTGAGTGCTCTGTTGAGAACATTTCAACTTTATTGTATATATTTCTAAACTTACATCATGTCCTCTGTAGCTGCTGCTCTCAGCCAGGCCCTCTGACTGCCTCTCTCACCTTATGCATGTCCCCTGCACAACAATGCAGCTGGGGGATGGGCAGACACACTCAGGACCAGCTTACAGACTTTTGCATGACCTTTTTTGAGGTGGATCATCACAATTAATTTGGTCATTTTTTTCAAAAATTGTTATTTTGAACCCACTTATCTTTTTTAGAAGAAAAACATTACTAACATTACTACATTTCTACCTGAGCCTGCCAAAGCCAGTGCTGAGGTATTTTGCATCCCATGAGGCCATCCTTTGTCATGCAGCCATTTCTAGGTAGACGGGGGGATGGGTGATAGTGTGAGCTATGTTGATCCATTGACTCAGACGGAGAAGAAAAGACCCTTTCAGAGAAATCTGAACTTTAGCTATTTTGACCAATAATCATGTCACCTTTTGCAGTGAGAAAAAAATCCAAAATTAGTACAAAGGAGGTAGACTTGATATGTTTTGGAATTATAGTTCAAATAATGTCTGTCAGTTTTATAATAAAGAGAAAGATGACTGTAGCCACCTACATGTGGATGAAAATCCATGTCACCACACATTTCACTTACTCTGTTGACTGAGAAGCAAGGATAGCAAAGGTTTCCAGTACACAGCAGGCTTTGGACATGATCCTGGAGGGGCCGTGGGCGGGTGGGGTTCCCTGGTCTTTCTCTGCCTGCCTCTGGCCTCTGGGGCCTTGCTAATAAGTACATTATGTACATTTATCCTATGTTGCACTTACATAAACACACACACTCACACACACATACATCAGTCATTTGTGCTGTATGTCTTACTTTCTGCTCTTCATTTAGTAGCAGCAGTTGGTGAATCATTGCAGTGGTCATTTGAGCTGTTTTTTCTGCTCTTCTGTCTTTTCCCTTTTTACTTTCTCTCCCCTTCTTTTCTCTCCTCCTGTTTTCTCTCCTGTCCTGTATGGTTCACCTAACCCCAATTGTTTTTATCACTATTGTACTGTATTATACAGAATTGTTTTCTTTTGATCCTTACATGAAAACAAAGTTGTCCTCCAAAGGTGAAAGGTTGGAGGTGGGCCAAAAAAAAAGCCCATATGAAGCAATTTTCAAGCCTAGGGTCACAAACGTCACACACAACACATTGTTAGTTTTCAGAAAGTAGTGAAAATCTGTAGTAGTGAAATCTCTTTTGGTAAGATTTCCTAAATTTCCTATTTTTGTTTGCTGGTTATGGCTGTATTTGGTATAAAATATATATATATAAAATATCAGAGCCATTTTGACTAATCAATATGCCACTTATATGCCATTATAATTCAAATATTATGTTTGTGTCAATTTCACATTATTTCAACCTTTCACAAATCAAATCTCAAACATATGGTTCTGTAGATGAGGAGACTTCTTGCAAGAGATCTTGCACAGTCTCATATGGCAGCCAAGGAGGTGCAAGCTTTCAGCAGCAACCACCCATACCTGACACACGCCTCATTTACATAACACTGGAGGCAAGTTCAGCTCTTCTCCCCCCTGCTGATTCCTCAGGCAGTGGACACTTTTGCAAATGAATGGATGTTAATTGGAGCCACCAGAGGTGTCAGTTTGGACTAAGGTTCTTTGGACCCTCTTTAGGGACTTCAGGGGGGTGGTTGAAATTTCAGGGACTTCTAGTGCTAAAGTGTAACTAAGAAATGTAGCAGAATTCTAATGATATTTTGCATGCCTGTGTGGTTGAAATTCTGTAAACCTCAAATTACTTACTTTATTGCTTTACCCAACTGCTTCAGACTTTTATTGTGCTTGCCATTTAAGGGTTACAGAATTTCAACTAGACCTGTATGTTACCATGTGCTATTCACTGAAAAATTATAAATTATTATGAATTATTCTACTATTAAAACACTCATGGCAACTACCAAAGAGGGAACTGGTCATCATTGTATTCATCAGTAAGCAGCACTAAACCTGAGGTCCTATTAGGATGACCCTGCCTACTCACTCGGTCGTGGATGGCTCTCCTGTTCGAGGGCTGAACCAGGACTTTGTGGCCAGCTGCAGTGATCTCTTTTACATGTCGAGGGGCAAGGGGTGCTCGCCTCTCCCATACATTGACATCCTCACGGCGGATGGCCATCACAGTCCTGTGGTGGAGAGACCTCTCTTGGCTGCACATGCAGCCCCTTAACCCCCTGGCTTGGTTTCTTACAAATCGGAGCATGGCTTCGGGAAAGAAAATTACAGCTTACAGGGTAACGGTTGCAAGTTATGGGGTTACAGATACAAATAATAAGGGTTACAATTACACATAATAAGAATGAAGACACAATGTACTGGACTCACTAAAATTGGTCAAATGTTTCATTCAATAGCAGTATCTGTGCAAGAGATCAGACTGTATCAACACAAAATGAACAGGCACTGTATTTGCCATTTCAGATGCTGAGGCCTCTCTGAATGGATTATTTGGCTACACAGCTAGCTACAGCTAGCTACACACATTTAATAACTGATCCTTGCTTGCCAACAACATGTAAACAAATTCACCAATGCCATATCATGGAGAACAGAGTGGAATATGCAAATATGTGAAAAATAAGACTATAGCACTTTAGAAAGCTAGGTATAATAATGTAATTATCTATGTCACTTGAAACCTGCATAAAAATATCAGCAATATTGCATTAGTCTATAGCATTGAAGACCCTGCAAATAGCCAACATGCTAATAAGGTCACAGAAGTATGTGTGAATGAATTAGAAGTTAGCTAGCTGAGGATAGCATTCATTTCGTAAGAAACAAAGTGTTCTAGCTGCAGGCCTCGCTGGAAATAACACTATTTTTTTCTCAATATCCTCACCTACCTTTTAGTGTTCAAATTCTGTTTTCAATGTGTATTTTCATCAGCAGCAGGTTATCAAGCTTCATGCGGAACTGGGGTGTAAGGGCATATGGCAGCTAGCTCAGTGTGTTTATGGAACAGCAGCACACTTGTTCTGCTGAGGAATGCCAGCGCTGATGCGGCCTCGTCCAATAGCAGCGCAGCGCGCGGCTCGGCCTCCTCCAGCGAACCTTGACGTAGGCGTCGCGGCGTTATGACGTCACCGAGCCGACCGGCTGCGACAGCGTACGAACGGTGATATTAATTAATACCTCCCTGGAGGTATTGGAGCTTGGACTGTAAATTGCTTACAAATAATTACAATATAGTTAAGAAAATAACCCAGTAAATATGTCTAATGTATTTCAAGAAATGTACTCTTTACACAACATATGATAAATCCGAATAAAGTTGATAGCTAAGTTATAGCTAGTTTAAGATTATATACGCCACTCCGGGAACTGTTCCAATGTGGTGGTGCTGAAAATGTTTAAATGTCGGAAGCCATCTGGGAAAGTAATGACTGAGAGTGAATTTTACGTTTAATTAGACAACTGAATTATAATATATATGTTATAACAATATGCTACATGCGTTGAAAATAAAATGTTCTTATAAGGAGAGGCTATCCATTATGTTTAAACTGGTAGTGAGATACTAAGATATTCTCCACTAGGGGGTGTATTTATGAGCATCTCAATAGAGTAGCCAATAAATAACCATTCACGAAATGAAGAAGCAACAGTATCATATCGTTATGTTACTGATATACTGATTTTGAACTAGCTATGCTGAAACAGTAATATAGTAACACTAATAATTCGTTGGCATTGCATATACTTTAATGCACTTTTCTGGGGCAGTCTTGAATCTGCACATGCCTTTATTCTGAAACATTACAGATTTCTTAGGTCTTTAATTTACACATGAAAAGTACTCGTTGAACTGAGAACGCTGTCTTATTTTATCCGCAATACTCATCATCCTATACAATGTTTATAGCTTTTTTTGTACTTATCGTTAATTAGTTTTAATTCCCATTATTTCGCAGTTTTCTAAGGGACCGAAACGGTTTTAAATGTTGGCACAAATGTAAAACTGCATGCATTCCAAATATTTATTTGGAAACGCTATAACAAAAACCATTTCATTTAAATTGTATTTTCCCTTATTATAATGATTTATAATCTGTCGTTGTAATGAGAAATCTGATGTCAATGGTATTTACAACAACCCCTTGCATAATTCACACTGATGTAACACACAGAAAGTAGCAAACAACATAGCTGATAAAGAATGATGAACTATAAATAATAGATATTATACAAAATGAAGAATTTACACTGTAGTCACAACGATTAAATTATTCGTATACTGATCTCACTCTCTTAAGTTAATGTCACCATTGCAATTTCAAATAAATTAAAGTCTATCCTACAAAGATACAACATAGTACAACGTAATTACCCTGAGAGTGAAAAGAATCATCATTTTTACAAACATGTCTCAAAAAACGCGGTGCGCGAAACGTTTGGTCGCAAAATATGCCTGGATTGCATGCGGGATAAAAATATTTCCATTACCAGGAAGAATTTTTTTAATAGGACACCGATTTTTTTACCAGCGTTAAAGCGTCGAGATTTTATTGGGTCTCTGTGTTGTCATTAGGTGTCGGCGGTGAATGGGGTCCTGGTGATATGTCATGCAGTTTCCGTATGTGCTTCTTAAGATCAAAATTCCTGCAGAACCCTTTCCCACAAGTCGGGCAAGTGAAAGGTTTCTTGTCATTGTGCGTATGCATATGGAACGTCAAGTTGTACACTTGATGGAAGGCCTTGTTGCAGATATTGCACTTAAACTGTTTTTCGCCGCTGTGTGTCAATTTATGGTTTTTGTAGTTACCTAAGAGAAAAAAATGCGCACGTCGTTTTCTGGTTAATACTTCATGTTTATATGAATTCACATTTTTCATAAAATAAGCACCCAACAAATACAAGAACGTAAGACACCAAGAGAATGAATTTTGCATTGCATTGCAAATACCTTTTTGGTGAAATCCCTTGCCACAGAATTCACATACAAAGGGTTTGTAGCCTGCGTGAATTCGTGCATGAGTGTTGAGAGTTGAACTTCGATTGAAAGCTTTTCCACACTGGTTGCATTTATGCGGTTTTTCCTGCAAACAAACATAGTGAATGAGCAATAGCAACATATATACAAATCATAATAATTATATATATATATATATATATATATATATATATATATATATATATATATATATATATATATATATATATATAATTATATAATGTGTTAACTTTATATAGTTCCCAAAAATGTGGAGTTTCACACGAGAATGAACTCATGGTAAACATACACAAATAAAAAGGTGTAACTGTTAGAGTCTATAAAAATTGTCTCTCTTCTCTCTTCTTACAACAATTAAAACTCGTTATTAAACAACAAAATCATTATTGTTATATAAATGTAATCATCAACAACAATAAAGTAATAATAATAACATATTATTATTATTATCACCATTATTATTATTCCCATACAGGTATCTATATCTATATCTATATCTATATATATATATATATATATATATATATATATATATATATATATTGTATATACAATATAACTAATATAATATATATATATATTATACGTTACGTTATGTTATATTATATTATATAACATATTATATATGTTATATATATTATCTTATATATATATATATATAAGATACCTGTATGGGTATATATATTATATATTATATGGTTATATTCTAGCAACAACAATAAAGCACATAATTGTGCGTAGCTGTACCTGAGTATGAATAATTTTATGCCGACATAGAGTGCTTGCTTGGCGAAATCCTTTGCCACATACTTTGCAGACGAAAGGTCGCGCTCCCGTGTGTACCGGCATGTGGCGTGTTAGGTTATAGTGCGCATTGAACACCTGCAAGTTGAAACCACATGTTATGACAACGTGATTGTGTCGATCGCTAAATGTGACAATATTTTATTAAAAAATTCTTACCTTGCCGCACACTTCACAAGTGAATACTTTTGGTTTAGTTTGAGGAGACCCGTTGTTTAACTTGGACGAATTCTTAAAGAGTTTCTCTGACAGGATCTGTGCGCTTTCCTTCATGTAATGATGCAGGTGGGTTTGAGAAAGCTCCTTAAACGACAATCCGGACGGGTAACTGTCCACAGCGTGTCCGGGTTTGCTTTTTTCCGACAAGAAAGTTTTTTGGCGCGACTGGAGAGGAGTGTTTAGGAAGTACGAGGCCATGGGGTGAAGGTTGACCAAGCCCGGTGGAGGTGGACAAGCGCCCTCTCCACAGTTCAAATAGCACAGCGCGCCCATGGAGTGGAAACACGACTGGTTCACCACTTGCGGACGGAAGAGTTTGTACTGTCCGATCGTCGGCGCCGTGTCCTGCTGCTCGTTTTTATAACTCGCGCCAATACTCACCAGTTTGTTGGCGTTGCACGAATAAGCCTCGGGATGGTTGACTTCCACCGCACCGCTCACGTGAAGTTTGTGACCCTGCTCGTAGGCCAGCGGCACCAGGGGGATCACGCAGTGCAGCGGGGCACCATTGACGCTCAGCGCCGCTTTGGGCTCCACTTTCCCCACGGGAGCGTGCAACAAGTTTGGAAAAGGTATCGACTTTGGTTCGGGTGTCCTGGCCATAATCCTTTCGATCGAAAAAGCGAGGGGTTTGGTGCCGGCGATCATGCTTTCTCCCGCGGTTAGGCTTCCCGATGGCGAAGGGGTGCCGAATATTCCTGCTGGGTGGTGCAGCGCACTGTCCATGACTGCAAGGCAACACCTGTTATGCGCCGGGTGTCCGTGCTACTTCTGTAGATAAGTTTGATTCCTCTCACTGACCCGAAAGAAAAGACATCATCAAGCGAAGCACAGTCGACTCAAGCCCCCTTACTGATCCGCTTCCCGTTGGCTTCAGACAATCAACACTTAAGTCTATCACCGCTCAGTAGGGCGTGTTTGCCAATAACACAACTCTAAGCTCACCAATCGCAGACGGCAAAGCAACGGAAAGTAGAGATAACTGCTCGATTTACTGATATCAATCACCACACCTGGTTTTTTCTTCCTTGAACCTGTCGTCCACTGCTGTGGGTGACTAACTCGAAGAAGCTCTTTATTAGAAAGCTTCTTGTTCAAGTGTAAAGCGGTTGGGAATCTCAGGTCCCCTCGCGGCTTGCTGTGACATCATTTTAAATCTTTCAAGATGACGGCCCCCCCCAGCTCGGGTTTGATGTTTGTCATCATTTGACACGCTAAAAAAAACAAAACAAAAAACAAAAACAAAACAAAAAACCCCCCCAAAAAAAACAGCAATAAAAAAAACTGTGCTACACTTGAATACTGTATTGGCTAAATAAACAGAAAATTAAGGAAATGTTTTAAATAAAAAAACAATAAAAATACGCTTTAAAGAATGACCTTTTAAATGACTATTTAATGACTATTTATAATCTATAAGCTAAATATTACATGCACATAACCTACATATTTGCTGGTCCAGAAAAAATAAAACAAGCACGTGATTATTCCAATAATCATAATCATTAGAATCATATATATATATATATATATATATATATATATATATATATATATATAATGTAACTACATCTGACTGGCCACCATAGAGGATTTTATGAAAAGAACTACGTTATAACTATACGGGGTTTTAAGATAAATTATTTTTTTATTGAAATTGCTAACACAGCTAACGCATATGAGAGCATTCACTGTCATACAAGTGAGTAACACTCCAGTGGACTGAAAATAATGCATTTAGAGAAAGAAGGAGACGGAGGGAGGGAGAGGGAGAGATAGAGAGAGAGAGAGAGAGCGAGAGAGAGAGATGGAAGAGAAAGGGGAGAGAAAGAGAAAGAGAGAGAGGAGGAGAGAAATTGTTTTCCCATGAGAAAACGTAGAAATTAAAGATAACGAGATGACATCGTTATTTTCCTTAAAAGATAATGGTCTGTTAGGTTAGACCTCAGGTTAAAACGTTAATATTTTTAAAACGTCAAAAACGTTAGTTATTTTAAGTTTGCAAGAATAAAATTTTATATATGAATGCCTTTTAAAACAACAATGGTCTGTTACGTTAAAATGGTGTTTACATTTTAAAGGACGTAATTTTACAGCTTCATCAATTTTAACAACCCTAATGAGGCTGTTAAACTCGTGGCAGATGGGTATCAAATAACCTGTAATTTAAAGATTTCTTCAGTTAATCAGCATTCAACCCTCTCCTGTCGTGCTGCGCTTCGTGTCAGAATTAAGTAAGGGACTCTGAAAAAACCTATTTAAAAGATGACAGCTGATAGAGTTGTATAGGCTACACAAGATGTAATGACTATAATTCTCAGCAATGTTTAATTTGATAATACTGCAATATGGGAAAGAAAATGTAATGAAAATTCTTCGCACAGCATACACGTGAGTCAAGATGGTGGTCTTAAAATATTGTCACATTATAAGATATTTTTATTTTTTCTTTAAACAACAAAAACATTCTGTGCTACTCCATCAGGCCTTACACCTTTATGTTATTTTATCTGCTCTAAATGGGTTGACACAAGCTTATGTCTCGGCTCAGTGACTATTCATAAAGAAAATTACTTCATTTAAATGGCGTGTATGGGACATCCAACGTAGCAGTTTATCCAGACTGTACAAGCTAAACTCAGTGAAACGACGTGTTAAATAAAAATATCTTTGTGATTTTAAAAATGTCATATGCTTTTATTTAATGCTGAGTATTTTGGACAATATGCTACTTGGCAAGTTAAGCTGTCTGATATTTGTCGCTTATAATTTACTGCAGGCCAAACTTGTATACACTGCAATAAAAACACCGGGATCAGTAAACAGCCGTAACATGAAGTGCTGCCTTATAAATTCGTTGGCGAACATATTATTTCGCCAATTTATTCCATTAAGACAGTGAACACGTTTTTCAGCCTGCTTGACTAAAGTGTGCAAGTGTTCAGTTCTCATTCAGAGACGGGAATAGACAGGGGCGCGCGGATTGTCCTCCTGTGCACGAGCCGCATTCCAACGTAAGCAGAATTATTCTCACTATATCCTCATGAATTCCACTAATAGCTCAAGATCATTTTATTGTCAGCTCGTGGGCTATGAAGCTGATAATTAGGCCTATGTTGATAAGCCAACATTCTTATTGCAAAGGACAACTGACACGAGGCTTCAGTTTAATGGACAGATGGACGGTAGGCGGAGGTCGGACGATGCTCATTTCTCGAGTCTTTGAAAAGTATTCTGCGCTCAGGAAAGTGTTCTGTTAAAACTCGATTTCTCCGAGTGGTAAAATGACTGTAGGCTTACTTGTTCATTTCAGGGTGAGAATGTGGGGGGAAAAAGATGCAGCCTAACCTTGATGTACCTAAAAGCTGCCAGTTGCATTTCGTGAACACATCTGGAAAATATTTATCTGGAAAAGTGTTATGCTCTTGTAAACAACGCATCATTGCAGCATTACGAGATGAAACACATTTCATACGACGCTCCATTACATACTTTTTTTTTTAAACATCGTTTTTAGTTTATCCAAAGTCTTAAGCCATTGTCCGTTTCTTACATTCCTATAATTGGAACTGCTTACATTACCAGATGGTCCACTACTTAAAATACTGTTGTGTTCATGTTATTGTGGAATGTGGCTAGTGTTACTCATTTCAGTGTTTCGGTTCCTTCATGTTTTATGTTCATTAAGGAAATTATTTTAAAATAAACGGCTTAGTTGCATAATTTCATGGAATATTTATATGGTGCTCTTTATTTTGGTAGTGCACAAGTATTTACACAAGCACATTTATTTGCATTTCAGAACTTATGTAATAAGTAACTACAGATATCAACATTAAAAACACTTTTAATGGCATTACATTAAAGACACCTGCACAATCTCAGGTGCACAAAAGACAATACAAAATATAACCTACATATCTCCTAAAAAATTCAGCAACTTATTTGTAGTAGTAAATAGCTAGATAATGATGCACAATAAACATGTTACTTCAATGAGAGAATTTAAATCCATAGATATCAAGTGGAATGAGTGCACAACTAGCATTTAACCAAGTTTCAGACATTTATCCTTCATGTTGACATAACAAAAATACAGTCCCAGTGCAGAGAGCATAAGAATTTTGTACACGTGTTGATTAATTTGTAACAAGTCTATGCAGACAAATACATTGTTTGGTTTGTGTAGTTTAACAATTATGCCCACATAATTTCAAACATTCATAGTTAAAGCCAGTGTTGTTGGACATTATTTCAGCATATCACTGGACACAAAATGATGAACAAAATTATATGCATGTTGCCTACAGGTGGACATTGAACTACACTGCAAGTATACTTGGTGAAATGTATATCTGGGTCTGAAGCATCTAAATTAGGTCTAGATAGCCTTGTCCTGACAGTCAATTATTTAAAGATCTAATACAATCCAGAGTCCAGATCAACTTGGCTACTCAATCTTGACCTTCTAATGAGAAACTGAAGTTAACCCTCCTCATCACTGTCTTTCATGCTGATGCCCTGAAGTCCGTCTGACACAGCAACAGAGGTCTCTTCAATGGTAAGACGGTTGTAAATAGTTTCATAGTTTTTGCTCTTTAATGTACTGTCCAGGACGCCTTGCAGTCTGAAGTCTCGATAGGACTTCTGCAAAACAAAGGCAAAACGTAGACAGGCAACATTTAAAAATAGTCAATGCTGCCAAAACTGATTATGATGGAGGTTTTGCGTCAGAAACTGAAATAAAAGGATTCCATGCGTCACCTTTACAATCTTGATGAGGGTTTTCAGTTGATACACATGAAGCTGCATGTCTAGTCTGTCAGTGAGCCAAACAAACACTGTCTTCGTGGAAGTGTTGTACCATTGCTGTGAAGATAAAGGCAGCAAAGAACGTTTCAAAAATTTAAAAGAAAATATGATCCATGCACTTTTTTTCTAGTAAAATGATAAACTAAGGTAATATAGAAATACATGATTAATTTATGTATTAAACAAATTCTGAAAGTTTATGTTCAATGTTGAGCCTTTGAGATGTAAAACAGTTAGGAAGATTGGAAATGTTGCCAATGAATATCAACAGAAGCCACTTGTATTTCAAGTTCTCTTGATCAACTTGTTTCACATCCATGACTATATTTCCACAAACAGCTCCAACACCAAATTTGCCGACAGTAGTGCTACAGTAGGACTCATCATCACCACCAAGTGAGCACACGTGGAGAAAACAGAAAGGACGGGAGAGGTGTCAGGACAACCACCTACTGAAGAACAGCAAAACAAAACGTTTGTAATGAAGCAAGATAGGAGCTACAAACCCAAACAGTGGAACTCTGGTAGACAAGAGTAAGCAAGTAAAAAATATTAGGTGACATTTGAGGATTTAACATGCTCACATCACATGGAGACACTATTCAAAGCATGAGAGCTTCTGCAGATCTGTGAAGTCTGAATTGTCCCCCAAATCCGCATAATCCATCATCAATGCACCACAGAGGGCATCCTGACAGGAAACGCCATTGCACCACAACAGCACCAAGCGTGACCTTAAAGGCCTTGTGAAGGATTGTGCAGTCTGCTGAACACACCAAGGGAGGAGCTCTCGACAGTGTAGCGGGAACAAGGCAAAGGGAATCAGACACATTATCACATCTTGAGAGGAAACGAGGAGGCTCTTAAGAGGGTTTGACAAGGTGTGCTCAAGAGTAAACATTTGAGACTACAACAATATGAACACAAATATCCACATTTTGTTCATGTGATGAATATAATCATTTGGATAAGACCAATTAGTTTGTATCCAAGGCACCATACCATTTACATTAGCCATCCATTAATATTATGATCCTTAATTGTCTTTAAAATAAAGTACATCTTTTTTTTTTTTTGTTTTCAGCCTATTTAGTCATAATGAGTGCCATTGTAATAATAACCTGTGAGGGGAACAGCTACATACACCTCCTCTAAAGCTTTTTGAGGTCGCTGCACTCTTTCATACGGCTGACCAGACACCACTGGGCCCTCAGTGAGTATTGCTACGATTCTGACCATGTAGAACCTTGATCGGTCGGTGCAGTGCGTGGTGTCAAGCACCAGACAAATGCTGCTGCCCTCAGTGAGAACAGGCAGTTAAACCGGGACTTAAACATAATATTTTTTAAAATCAAGATAGCAACGATCTTAAAATGCCACTATCTGCACTGTATAACAAGGCAACACTGCATTGGGTTCTCACTATGGGTAATAAAATGTAAAATTTTAAAGTGACAATTATAGGTACTCAACAATTAATGTGGCTATTTAGGTCTCTGTGGTGAACATGGAGCCAGATGAAATGTCTTCATTATGCCGGTATCTGGCCACATGTGTATTTAGGCCATGACGTGTCTGAACAAGCAACACCGTAAGAACACGATTCTCTGCTCCCCACCAGTCTGATGTGATGGCACTGTACTGGGTTTCAGTCAAAGTGAATGTCATGGCAAAACAATGTACACGAGACCTTCAGATACTGGCTTTAGGCAAATCGTGTTCTGCTCTTTGATGTGTACTAAATTATTAAAATACAAAGAAAATTTCATCTTGATAATTTTTTCTTTAGACTAATACATGATGCATCTTTGTTGATTTTATAACTACTGCCTAAAAAAGGAAATACCTAAACACACTAAAATGTACAACACATTTCTTGTGTTCTCTGTTGGTATAGTATATATAGTATAGTATGTGTCACATTTCTCTGTGGTTTCCATGTTCCTCTTGTGGCAGTTCCTAACTGGGGCTTTCTTCAGTACTACAGATAGCATAATATGATATTCTCTTTTTGCCATCTCAAAGTCTCAAACATTTCAGTGATGTTTGCGATTGTGAAAACGTAATGAAACAATTTAGGCTCATCCTTGCCTTTAATATATTTCCTCTCAGCTCCCCAGCAGCCACTAAAGCATAAATGATTCTGAACACTGGTAGCACTAATTTTCTGAAGTATTCAGAAATGCTGTCTCCTAGACTTAATTGAAAGCGGACAAAATAGATAGAGTTTCTCCTTAATTGAAACATTTAGCCAGGAGACAGAAACGGACAAGCAAGGTGAGGAGCCTCTAATTTCTGCAGGTTAGGGGTAACACGCTGCATTTTTCCATATTACTTTCATTCAGACACGAACACATTACAGAACATGTCCTTCCTGTGTGGCAGTAATCACCTACTTAAGTGTCCTCTTGTCTTCATCATTAAGGAGGCAGTGAAGGGTATATGTGCAGCACCTGTGACCAAGCTGGGGGCTGTGCTGCTTCACCACACAGACCTCATCACGCTCTTAATCATCTGATTTGCTGCTGCCCACAAGGGCATACACAGCTCAGTTTTCATAGGAATCTCATCGTAGATAAACACAATGGCTCCGATATCCATATATTTCCACTCACTCAAGACTCGCTTGATTTTTGTCGAAGGCAGAACCTCGTACTGAATATCAATCCATCCATACAAGGAGGGAAAAAAAACACACCCAAACAAATAAGAATACAAGCATGTGGACCAATTCACAAGCACTCTGCAGCCCACATCCCGTTTGATGAGGATGCGTCTGTGGTGACACGGTGAGACCCCAGTCTCGGCGCTCTCTCCGTGTGCATGACTGGGGGTGTGTGAGGCGCATTAGGGAGTGTGGGGAGGGTGTGCCAGGCACATTAAGTGCGCTGCCTGCCTGTCTCCTCACTGCCGCTCTCCGACCCCAGCACAGCTCTACCAAATAAACAGAAGAGCCCCAAACACAGCATCTCTCCAATCTGTCCCTGCACACAAAGTTTTCAAACACAATCTAGACGTGCTGAGACAGGGTGCTGTGTTGTGTGTGAGTGTGTGTGTGTGTGTGTGTGTGTATACAAGTGCGCGTTTCTACACTTTGTCTTTTTTGTTCAATTGTCAATATATAAACAAGTGCTTGTCTCCCTATTGTTCCAGAGTAATACATGGTTTACTGAAAAGCCAAAAATGTTTACAACCTGAAGACAGAATACCATCTCCGACACTCGTATTCAAAGTCATGCGCAAGCCCATATGTACGTGCACACACACACACACACACACACACACACACACACACACACACACACACACACACACACACACACACACACACACACACACACACACACACACGGGTCAACAGGAGCTCAGGGTGAGTGCTCAGACACTGGAAATGGTCACAATGGGGTGATGAGTGCTCTTAGAGAGGCCTCATCGCCTCTCCCACAAAAAAACTTTCCACACCTCCTTACACCTCCCACTCACTCTGTTCTTCCACGCAATATAGAGAGGAGAGGGGCCAGGAGCAGGAGGCCAGATGGAGAGAAAAAGAGAGAAGCAAAAGAGGGAAGGGAAAGAGAGAATCAGACAGAGGCGCAAAGTGCTGTGGTCAGACAAAGGGAGGAGAAAACTCAGCAAAATTACGATAAGACGCAGATGCAGACATTTTATCCTGTTACTTCAAACTCAAAGGGTTAAACACTTTAAAAAATATTAAAATATTAAATTTTTAATAAAATTGTGTTTTGCACATTTTTGTTTTTCTTCTTTTGCTCCACTGAGACAGAATAAATCAATGAACACTGAAATTAGTTCACAGATGAATGACAATTAACTCCTTTTCAGAGTGTGTAAGAGCTAAAAGGGTTCTGCTGGAATAAAGTACAGCTACTCTAACAGGTAATGTAGAGAGCAGATTACGTGTTGTTGGTGTATTGGCATGTTCTAAAAGACCACAGTAATTCAAAGCCAAATGGGACTGACTAAAGGCTTCTTGTTTGTGAAATTTCCTTTAAAGAGCTTCACAACTAGAAATCAAACTTCAAACAGGAGCTATAAAACATACACATATATTTGTAGCAAAAGAGGCAGAATGTAAGTGAATAACACAAAGTTTCACTTTAACCTACAGTGCGGATGCTATTGCACATGTACATGGTCATGTGGGTACTTACATCAAAGATTTTCTCTGTGTACATCTCATCATTGAAACGGTCTCTGAGAATGTCCTGGTTTTGCCGCACAAATGTAATGTAGGTGTCTGCTAGATCCATACCAGGTTTCTGAGAGAGACAGAACATGTTATTTTTGAGGTGACTAACACAATACAATATTCAAGTATGCATCGCTGCATAACTACATAATGTAATGAGAATGTCTGCTTATGTTGACATTTTACTGGTTTAAAAAAAAAACCTAATCTGGTAATATTTATGGCATCTCATGTTTTAAGCAATACATTGATGTGCTCTGGAAACACTTATACCCAAAGCCTCACCTCAGTTTACCTGAGCAAATAAAGAAAAACACCAATATTTCTGTTCCCACAGGGAACACAACAGGAGGGAAACGCAGAGAGACTACTGTAATTGCTGTGACACTTCTCACACCCATTTCTCAAGGGCTGGCAGCCTGAGGGCCAGGCGGGGCTGTTCATCTGCTTCCTGCAGCCCCTCCCTTGACCACCGTGCCACACTCTGCACTTGTCTAAGGTGAAGTGGAAATTCCCTCCCAGACCATGAGGGAAGAATGAAGGGAAAACCAGAGACGAGAGAGAACGGAGGAGCAAGCCGACACCAGAGGTCACCGCTTTGCGCTTCTGGGGTGATTGACGGCAGGGAGGCGTGGCGGCTGGAATGTTCATGTGACGTTAAGGACATGTTACACCAGGGGACTGCATTACTGAGGCTGCTGAAGTGCACCAGCTCCCCTCTGCCAAAAATGAAATCCGGCGTAGATGAGAATGGCTCCACAGACAAGAATTGTACCATATTCTTTAGACCTCTGAATTCCCACATGACGGTAAACTAACTCAAAGGTGTGTGCGCAAACACACACACACACCACACACACACTCTCACACAGCCAGCCTCCCTCACATCCCCAAACAAACATTAAGGGTTCTTAATAGGTCTGTCAAAAATGGACAAAAGTAGGAAGATACAGTCTCCTGTACAAGAGCTTGCATGACTGTGTGTGTGTGTGTGTGTGTGTGTGTGTGTGTGTGTGTGTGGATGCTCTTGCATTAAGGATTAATTACTTGCCTATAAGTGCGCCTGTTGTCCCTTCAGCATTCTACAGAACAGTTGATCTGCACCTCAGGGCCCTTTAACCCTTTACCACCCGCTCATCTCCCCTTCTGTCTTTCAGACTTGTGGGACAAAGTGATGACATGCACATGCACACACTCTGGCAGGGGTGCACACGCACACGCAACAAACCAAACGGCGAACCCACATGTCCCACATCACTGCAGAATCACACACAACCCAACATGCAAAGCTGCAGCAGCATTTTAGCCCCAACAGCCCGGAACAATGGGAGAGCAGGCAGGGCCACGGGGGCGCGAGGTGTTGAGAGAGTGTGTGAATCACTGGAGAGGTGTGGGACAGTGCGATTAGGCCCAGGTTAATGACCAGTTAAGCCGAGAGGATAAGTGACGGGGACGGGAAACAGACAGAAAGGGAAGGAGAGACAAACAGGCAGTAATTACACAGAGCGGCTGTTCTGGCGTCTTGCCACCGCCTCATTCACTGTCCAGGTGCAGGTGTATAAAATGCGTGCGAGAGCAGGAGTCTGTGTGTCTGCGCGCATGTGTGTGTGTGTGTGTGTGTGTGTGCGTGCGTGCGTGAAAAAAAGCAAGAGAGATGAAGTTTGTGTGAAGTGTTTGCAATGCACATCTAAAGATATTTGCAAAAAAAATTGGGGTAAATAGGTTTTGGGGTAAATAGTTGGAATGCTAATGCGTATGGGAGCTAGCGCTAAATCAAAGCATGTGTTTGCAAGGGTGTGAATGTGTGACTGAATATCTTAAAAAGCACTCGCAGCAGGGCTTGCCTTGCCAAACACCTCCCCCCGCCTCCCCCCCGACCCTCGAATGGCAGCCTTTACAGGAGAGCTTAACCTTTCGTGACAAGGGCCCAGAAATGTTCAGTGCCAAAGGCTAGACTCCAGCCTGGCTCTCCTGACCCCTCTACCTCCCAGCAGAGCTGTGAAATGGGCTTACAAGGTGCTGTGTTCCCTGCACACAAAAGCACAAGGTGGAGGTTACATTCTAATTTAACGGAAAGAAGGGCTCAGGGAACTGATGCCAAGAGCACATGTTTATCAGGCTGAGGGGTTTACTGAACAGTGGGACATAACGACAACATATCTCGCCTTCTTTCGTCACTCATGCATGCACAGACAGGGCTAAAAGTCGGAGTGTAAATCGTTGCCCCACTTTCAAATTCTGTAAATTTTTATTATAAATTCAGCATAATTTGACTAAAAAGTTTAATCTTTGAAAAATGCACTTCAGAATGTATTATTCAACTTTTGCTGTAATGACACTTGTGGTGGCATAGACTCTGTTTTCTTCTAAATTTGACCATCCATGCCATCTCAACATATTACAAAACGCCCTTTGGAATATTGTGCACATTAATGAATGTTTAATTTTCTCCGTCTCCAAGAGGCCTCAAATGCTCAATGGGGTTTAGGTCAAGTGACTGAGGAGGAACTTCAGCACTGCTTGTTCAAGTAGTACTAATCCTTGCCCACAAAAATCCAATCCAGAGGCTATAGCACGCCTCAGAAGTATAGAGTAGAACATACACCCTGACTGTGTTAACTCAGTTAACACTTCTGTGCAGGGGCCTATCCACAGAGTACGCAACACAGACCAGACTTGAATATTCCCACAACCATGCATCACTGTTGCTTTGACACTGTAGTAACATTCATTCTCCTTTTCTTCTTACATAACATTCTGCTACTGCTGTAAATCCAAACTTGGATTCATCAACTTGGACATCTCCAGTCATCTTGCTAGGCAATCTTTGCATGTTTAGGCCCATGCCAAGCACTTTGCATTATTTACCTTCCTGAGAAGTGGATTAGGAGACTGCCACTTATCTTTTGAGACCGTTACTTCTTTTCCTTCATTTGACTGTAGCTTTGTAGACTGGGGGTACTTGCTCTATTAATCAGAATCTATACCCGTGAAGAAAGCTTTATGTATTGGTCTTCCAAGGGATCAGTATTGGTCTCCTTGATCATGATTGTGAACATATATACACACACTTGAGTGCATGGGAGTTTGTGCCCAGCTTTGTGTGAGGTGTGGCACTGATGTAAAGACAACCTGGCTCACAATTGACATTCAATATTGTACAAAAATGTGTTCAGTGGGACCACAAAGTTGTAAGAATCATCTTTGTAAGAATCGTCTTTGAATGCTGCTAAATTTAAAACTACCCTCCACTGGCGCCGAGCCCAGCCCTTAAAAAACAGTCTCAGATTATCCCTCCTCCACCCAACTTGACTGTCGGCATTGAACATTCCAGCAGTTAGCATTCCCCCGAAATACGCCAAATCTTGAATCATCCATTAGACTGTCAAATAGTGAGGTGATTCATTATTCCAGAGAACGTATTTCCACTGCTCCAGTGGTGGCACGCTTCACAACAACCCAGCAGACAACTGGAATGGCACATTTTCTTTTTGTGCTGAAATTCCACATAGGATCTCGTGTTTCTACAGCCTAGAAACGGCAAACAAGCCTGTGCCTTGAAGCCACCTACGTACAGGCATTGTGCTGATGTTAGTTTCACGGGAGGTTTTGGGCTGCAACAGAGGGTAAGAGATCTTAATGTGCGTTTTACTGCTTCACGGCTGAGCTGTTGCTGCTCCTAGACACTTTCATTTCACAATAACAACAGATGACCAGGCAGAGATAGCAGGTCAGAAATTTTACGAACGGACTCACGACAATGGGCAGTGTCATTTTAAAATCAGGGAGACCTTCAATACAGCCCATTCTACTTGAAGTGTTTGTCTATAGGGATTGAATGGCTGTGATTTTATACATGTTGGCAAAGGGAGTGGCTGAAATATCTTACTATGTGTATGTATGTGTGTATAAACTATATTGCCAAAAGTATTCACTCACACAACCACATTATTGGAATCAGGTGTTGCAATCACTTCCATAGCCACAGGTGTATAAAATTAAGCACCTAGGCATGCAGACTGTTTTTACAAACTTTTGTGAAAGAATGGGTTGCTCTCAGGACCTCAGTGAATTCCAGTGTGGAATTGTGATAGGATGCCACCTGTGCAACTAATCCAGTCATGAAATTTCCTCGCTCTTAAATACTCCACAGTCAACTGAAATAAGAAAATTGAAGAAAGTTGGTGACCTCTTCAGCAAACATTTCCGAGTCAATTACTACAGACATTCAAACTTCATGTGTCCTTCAGATTAGCTCAACAGTGCGCAGAGAACTTCATAGAATGGGTTTCCATGGTCGAGCAGCTGCATCCAAGCCATACATCACCAAGTGCAATGAAAAGCGTCGGATGCAGTGGTGTAAAGCACGCCGCCACAGGACTCTACAGCAGTGGAGGCACGTGACAAATCTCACTTCTCCATCTGGCAATCTGATGGACGAGTCTGGGTTTCGTGGTTGCCAGAACAGTACTTGTGCCAAGTGTAAAGTTCAGTGTGGTAAAGTATGGTGTGGGGTTGTTTTTCAGGAGCTGGGCTTGGCCCCTTGGTTCCAGTGAAAGGAATTCTGAATGCTTCAGCATATCAAGACATTTTGGACAATTCCATGCTCCCAATTCTGCGAGAACAGTTTGGAGCTGGCCCCTTCCACTCCTAAACCTTGTGGACAGCCTTCCCAGGAGTATACCATTAAAATCAAGTATACCATTAAAAACCAACTGCTTAATATTGTGTAGGCTCTCCTTATGTCAAAAAACAGCTTAGACCCATCAAAGGAATGGAGACAATGAAGCCTCTTGGGGGCAGATCGAAGTCCTGCAAGTTGTGGCCACCATGGATCAAACTTGTTTTTCCAGGAGCATCTCACAGATGCTCAATTGGATTGACATCTGGGGCATGTGAAGGTCAGGTCGATACACTGAAGAACATGTTCCTCAGACCTTTCTAGATCAATTCATCTAGTGTGGCTGGGCGGAGGAAGATGTGGACATGGACGTGAATTTGACACCATCTACATAAACGTTGTTTCAGACCATCACATGCGTCCAATGATGGGTTCACAGCAGAACATTCACCATTACATCATGCCACCTCTGCTGGCTTTCTTTCTTCCCATAATGCAACCTGGTGCAAGCTCTTCCTCAGGTGAATGCACACACGCCTGTTGAAGAAAAACACCGGGTCACCTTCTGTTGCTGCAAGGTCCAGTTATGATGCTCATTCATCTGTTGCAGGTGTTTTTGGCTGTAGACAGAAGTGACCATGGGCAACCTGACCAGGCTGCAATTACTCAATACAGATGACGCTATGTGGCACTGTGTGTTTTGACACCTTTCCATCATAGCCAGTATTAACTTTTTCAGCATTGTGTCCTACAGTAGCTCTTCTGTGGTACTGGACCAGGCATTCTGGCCTCCACTCACCGCATGCATCACCCAGTCCTGGACATCCATGACCCTGATGCTAGTTGTCCTTCCTTGCTCTACTTCAGGTAGGTACTAATCACCTATTGGGAACACCTGCTATTTTGTAGCTGCTTTGACATAGTAAGGCCATATTGTAATCGCTAGAGGTCTTAGTCGCTCAGATCCTTACACTTGCCCAATCTTACTTCAAACACATCAAATTCAAGAACAGACTGTTCACTTGCTGCCCAATATATACCGTCTAAAATACTGATTAGCTTATATTGGCACCTGTTAAGAGGTGTTATATATTAGGCAGCAATACAGACACAGACAAGCTTACAACTGATAAAAGACTGTAATGTCTTGTTTTTCTAGAAACCACTTAAATTTCTTACTTTAACTACAGCACAGAGCAATTAAATTACTCCATGGGGTCTTGTTCAGATATACAAGTTCTACAATGTGCTTCATGAATAAAGTGGGAATAAATCCGTTATCTGCAAATGTGATTGTTCTGCAAAACGCAATTTGTTTTGACTCATGATGTCTTCGCTGGTTTACGGTCTCCTCACCACCTCTCTGAACGCAGTCCTTGTGATTCTCTTGCCGTTTATTGTGACCGCCCACTGTCAACAACTTGCCGAATTGTGAAACTGTTTTCAAGCCAATTGGGTTACTAATTAGCCCTGCTTAGCCAGCTCTCAGAGGTGCCCCTGGCACTATGATGGCTCATTGCAAAAAGCTAATTTCACAACCATCTTTAACACTGCCATTTGATGAAAAAAGAGAAGATATTTTGTGCGATGGCAAGTGATACTGTAACGCTACTTGTTTACGTGCCCGTTGGTTTTCTTACTGAGAGAGGGCATGCCAAAAGCCTGGGCTCAAACACTCTGTAAAGTTGGATATAACAGTTTCATGGTATTACAAAACTGGCACACACAAATTATCGCATGCGCTAAAAAGCACAGAGTGACATAGGCACACAGTTTTCATGCACACAGCAACCACTGACTGTTCTAAACTCAGTTAACACTTACTGGGACGTCCACATACTTAGCTGCCGCTTTTACCTTAGAGAGAAGATATGCATGAACTATGTTTTTCATCTTTAAAACATACCATTTTAACGTTTGGCACTTAAATGAAATGATAAAAATACTTACGGTGAAAGAAAGGATTGAAGAAAAAAGTGTTCCTTCATCATATCGGGACAGCTTGGACAACACACTATCCAAAACAGTGGCAAACTGCAAGTACAGAAAAGTAAAATCCATACATAACCCACAAATTCATACAAACACCAAGGGACATACATAAATGACTCCCAGTACGTCACACAGTATTATTTTTCTATTATATGAGAGAGAGAGAGAGAGAGAGAGGTAGTTCAAATTTTTAATTGTAGTTTAGCATTCAAGTCCATACTGTATACGTGTAGTCTAAATGGAAGAGAGGCATTCAGCAGCTCATGTAAAGAATGGCAGGGCAGGTGGCCAGGACACGCAGCCCAAGCCAAACTATAACCTGTGGAGCTGCATCCGTTTCAAGGAAGGGCTGAGCTTATATTACCTTTGAAACTAGGCAGGAGATCATTTCTTTGAAGACCTCATCAATCAAGACATCAATTTTTGAATGGTATTGTTGCTGAGGAAATGTCCAAAGCATGGGTAGAAGACAGATGACACACAGAATTACACACTGAGCTGAAAGAATAAGGACTTGAAATGTCATATAATTAAATTTCACCCAGGGACTGAAATGGTGTACACACACACACACACACACACACACACACACACACACACACGCACGCGCGCGCGCGCGCGCGCACACGCACACGCACACACACACACACACACACACACACACACACACACACACACACACACACACACACACACAAATGGGAAAAAGCACTCTGTGCACGAGTTAAGAAAATCACTCAGAATTGCACAGAATTACAAACGGCGAGGTCTCAAATCCTAATCTTAACCACAATAACAAAAATGTCAAAATGTAACTTAAAACACAGTAAATGGGCAACCTGTTCCAACAGCACAATCATGTAAACATATACTGCAGAAGAGAGAAATGTTCCCATGCAACAGGTCAGAGTTAAGCAGCTAATAGGGCTATTATGCTAGTGAATGGAATTCCTTTTCTCATTTAGGGCAAAGGAATTTGAAGGATACTTTTTATGTGGGCTACAATTAGGGCAGCCTTGTGTTTTTCTAAAGGACCCATCCAGCTGCGGTGACCAAAGGCTCACACAAGATTCAATTAATCCGCCATTTCATGTCTGATAAGTCTTATTCACTTATTTTTTGTGTCAAAACTGCTGAAAAAAGACGAGGGGAAAAAAGATGGGGAAGAGTCGGAGAGAGAGAATAAAAAATAGGATAGTGAGCGATAGAAGGGATGGAGGGGTGGGGGAGTGTGTGCGCATGTGTGAGGGTGTGTGTGAGCGCACATGTGTGTGTGTGTGTGTGTGAGAAAAAGAAAGAGCCTCCATTCGTTTCCATTGAATGGATGCCTTAGCTGCATGCAAGCAGGAGTTCATCTCTGCCAACAATGCCCTTTCAGAGCACATCTAAAGAACACCCAAATTAAAAATTTCAATCAACAAAGAACGCAGATCGGTGACAAATTGAGGGTGCTGAGAGGTCACCGTTGGCAGCCCTAATTTTCTTTTCACCATTTTTCACCACATGAAATGGCCTTTTCCAAAAACGGAATTATGGGCGAATCTTAAGGACTTTTTACCTCAATTAACACTTCCATGTTTGCTTTTTATGTAACAGTGGGGCCAAATTGCAAGAGCTCTTTCTGCATTAGAGGAGATTAAATAGTGAGGTCTTTGCCATGTGTGTGAAAACCAAAAGAACAATAATTTCTTTTGAAAACATTTATCTGGGAGCGATCCAGTAAGAGCCACTTCAGGGAAAAAGCAGTTTCTAAGAGTAACCTTGCATTCTGAAATGTGGCAACCCCAGTCACCCACAAACTTTTACGGATGCAGAAAATAGGCCAAAACATGCCACAATAAAATGATTTTTTGCATCATATTACAAAACACAGAGGGGTGGATGGCCCACCACAAAATTATGACCTTTTGTTCATATTTTCAACTTTTAGGGAGTCCACACTACAAAATGAAGGAGCGTAAAGTGCCACTCAGCTCAGCTATTGGCCGCTTGCGCCAGGAAGGTTAAGCGAACCAAAACAACGAAACATGATCTTTTTAAAACTTGGGAAAGGCATGAATTTACACCATGGAGTAGATGAGGAATGAGAAAGAAAAATAAAAAAAGAATAAAGTCATTTTTAACAATCAAATTTTACCAGGACAAGCTTTTAATATTTACTATGAATTACAACAATGCCCTGTATTAAATGTTTTGAAGTCTCTGCAAGTCAAAAATTATGCAACCCAGATACACTATTAATGAATTAAAAGAAATTGTAGTTTTTGAATCAATGAAAGGAATATTGGACAAATGAAGTACAGGACAAACTGTACAGGAAAGATCGAAAAACAGGATTTCAAAAATGTTTCCAGCTAAAGATTTTGTATGTTTTGAAAGATTAGTTGGGTTTGTGTGCGTGTGTGTGACAGCAAGGCTCTTATACACTAAACCTTGATATGTCATCATTTGAGGAGAAACTTACCCACTGTTTGTTAATCTTGGATTCATGTGATGAAGAGCAGGACACATGAAAACAAAAAAGCAATAAAGAGACAAATGACAATCGCACTGTGGAACAAGGATGGAACAGGTAAGAAAAGCATGAGGTGGTACCATGGTACACGAATAGACAAATGAAAAATGCAAACAAAAAAAAAAAATGCACCAATAGCATCACTATATGTTGGATGGGAAGCTTTTATCATGCTGAAATAGTGCTAGTATCTCAGACTGATCTGAAAGGCTCGGCCCTGGTTTATGCTTCTGGATACAAGACCTTCATTACAGACACATTTAAGCTCAGAAACCACAATATAGAAAACTATAAGGATTTTTGTATACCTTGCAACAAAAAGAAAAAAACTTGACAAAATATACTAAGAAGTCACATCTGCAGAGCATTTGCCAATAGCAATACAAAAGGACCAAACAATAACTCCCCTCCAACCAACACAAACAATATTTACTGCATATTTAGTTCTCCCTCTCAGGTTATAAAGAGTCATAAACGTGACCATACATCAACTCCCAGTTGTGCTTCTTCAGTTCAACATAAACTGCACAAACACTTTATTGACCTTGAACTTGACTGTATTATCCTCAACTCTGTACCATAAAAAAAGAGCGAAATTCTTCCCTAGTTGTGTTATTCACTTTCTCCCAGAGTGTAAGTGATGATCTTCATGAAGAAAGAAAAAAAAATAGTTGAAACCTTTATCACTCAGAGCAATTTTTTCTCCCTCAAACAACAGCTTGGTCTTCACACATGAAGGCACATAAACTGTCAAGATTCTGTGCAAAGATTTAAAAAGATACAGCATGGCCAGATATCAATCCACCCCGCAACACCTAATGCTTGGCAACATGGCATAATGTGTTGCACTCTTCAACACTGGTACAGTTCACTCAACGATTCTCTCTTGACATATAGCCCAGGAGAACCACCAATAAAGATAAACAGAAGGGATTAAAGTCATGAGATGCACCCTACGGTGGCAGCAACTTACCTCCTGGTCTTGATCAAGGACACAGAGTTTGGAACATTGCTTCTTGGCATCCATGAGAATGTTGAACATGGTGCAGACTGACAAGGGGACCCTGAACTCTGTGGACTTACTGGATTTTTGCATCTTGGAGTCAAAAGCTGCTTTTGTCCTGTATATAAAACGGGGGTGCAAGAAATATCTCAAAAGGACTATTTCTGTGCAACTTCACAAGCTAATGACTGCAAAAAAACTAAAAGGCTACAAACATGCTGCTGTGAAGACGCGTAATGTAAAATAAAATTGGCAACAGATCAATCGTGAAGACTTTTTATTCCAAGCTTTATATTACTGTTATTCCAATTATTTTATATTACTATATTACTGCCATCTTTTTTCATGCAGGCCCTGACCTTCTGACACAAGCTTCCATCATGTCAGTGGCCATCAGCTTGAGCCTTTGTTCCAGATGTTTGGCAAACTCGTGCTCAGGCCAGTGAAGGTCCATGATAAACGTCTGGAGGGCATCCAGTTTCCAGAAAAGGTCCTCTGATGTTGCTGAGCCATTTCTGCCAAAGAGGGCACACAAACATCATCAGTTTTCTCTGTGCTTTTTAGGGAAAGACCAGTGAGGACTACATTAGCCTTCACAAGAATAAAATGTCGATCTTAAGGATTGTGGCTCAATTTTATGGTTTCTTCAACTGTTTCCACAAGCAACGCTACAATTTTAAGCCTGTGCCCAGGAAAATTTAAATCAGAAGCAGTCCTTTATATTCCTACTTCACCTATAATGCATAATGTACTGGCCATGTGCATCAGTAGTTTGAAAGCCCAGAATAGGTTTTACTGAGAGCATAGCATTGGTTTTAGTCTGCAAGCTAATTTTAGTAACAGGTACCCTTGGACAGAACAAGGTAGCTTAGCAACTATTTCAAAAGAAGGCTACAGTTAAATCATACAAAAGAGCACTTTAATCTCATTCCTAACATGCTGTACATTGCTGTCATCTTTTAAAATATATTCAGATGCGAATATGGTGGTATGAACCATACAAGTGGTATGAACCATACAATGATTCATTTTTAAGGGCATTAGTTTCTGTAAGGCCACTAAAACATGCTTAAGTACATGCTTCTTTACTTATTGTATCTATATTATTACTAGCGTTTTATTATTATTATGACCATGTGAGTACTAATAAAATGTGTTCATCTGCAATGAAAAGCATGGAGAGGCCTGTGTATAAAGCTTGGACCTGCTGGTGAAGAAAGCCACTGCGTTTCCAGAGGCACACAAGAATCTTACCAGATGGACTGACACTGGCGTGTCAACCACAGTTAACACGGCAAAACACCGAGAGGCTGACAAGCAACATTCAAGTGTACAGCGCAAAATGCTCGGCAGCAAGAAAAAGAAAAAAAAAAAGAAAAAAAGGGCACTCACTCTTCTCGCTGTTAAAAGACTGTTACCTTCACAAGTGGCAGTCCTGGAAAATAGTTTGGCAAAGTCCACAGTGCAATTAAAAAGGATGAGCATGAGTTCCCACTCGATTAATTAGCGACGGTACAGTCCGCGAGGACCCCCCTGGGGGTCTACGCCACCCCCTCAAGCCTGTGCGAGCGGGGGAAGAGGCAGCACGAACAAATGGACGAGCTTCTCGCCAGGCGCGGGAGTCCCACGAGGGAACACGGCATTCTGACTGCCTCTAACAACCAGCTAACCACACAGTCCCCTCGGACGGACACCCACAGGACTACTCCTACCACACACACGGACTCGGGCTTAAAACCTGGTGTGCATTTACAGTCCAGGCTGCTTACATAGAACAAGACCTACACAATATTATTTTTTGGTGTGTGAAGGTTTCAGAAAATGTTCCATCACAAAAAGACTTGCTTTGCGCCAGTGGCTAATGTTAACGGGACAATCCCCCAAAACATTTAGGGTTATTCCAATTATTCCAGCATTCCACAGGCAGATATGGTAGGGACTTTCAGCTGCAACGGGATGCAAGTTTGTACTAAAAACATGTTTCTGGAGACAAAGTGCTGTGCCTGATGTACTTGGTGGAGTTCAGTTTTGGGTTCAAGCTTTGTCTATTGTCCCTAGGCACAGAGAATCTGAATCAGCAGACTGGGAATAAACAGATGTGACAGTGAAGTCCAGCATGCTAGCCATTAGAAGGTAAATAAAACACTTTTAGCTTCTCGTGTGCGCATGGATAACATTGGTTATTATGCGCTCCTTTGATTTTTGTTTCAAAGCAATTAAGGAAGCAGTTCTCATTTTCTCAATGATTTTCACAGCTTACATGATGCCCAAAAGATCATAGAAGCTTGGATTTCTGGTACTCAGTCTCCGACAAAAGCAATTCCTTGTAAACTAGAAATTCAATGGAAAGACTGATATTTGTTAAATTAACAAGTTTGAATTGAATTGAACATTTTAAACACTAATATTGTACGAGTACGGATCCATCAGAAGGTACGCAGTAAAAGCCAAATTGGCATTGGTCACAGGACAAAAAAAGGCATGTATCCATCATGAATTTGGTCTTAAAAACCAACTAGCAAATCCTCTTAGACACAAAATGAAATGTTCACACAAGCATAGTGCATGCACACCAGTGCAATGAGCATTTAACACACTGATGACATATAAAAAGGCATGCTGCAGATTGTATGTTCTTGCTCATTCTTACTACATGCAACACGCATGCCAAGCATGAGTCATTCATACTGACCTTGAACATGCTTAATTTAGCTAGAATATCAAAATGAACTACAATATTTTTAATGCAAGTGAACAAGAATTTTTTGTACAGCCTATTCGTTCAAAAAAGAGTAGATCTTATATGTTTTAAGTTGCTTGATACCCTAATTTCCTTGAATTTTATTCACATTATGATTTTTGATGTCTATAGGTTGGGAGCATGATTGAAAAAGTTCAAAGCCTTCTTTATCGCTATAATAAGCAAACAGCATGGATGGAGCCCAGCTGGCCCATACACACGTGTTGTCACATAGTGGTCCCATCCAGGAGGGGGTGGAGAAGCTGGGCATCTGAGGAAGACTGAGGGGCAGGTTGGGAACTTTAGGCAAAGGCACACTTGGCAGATTGTTGGTTATAGTCCTGCCAGAGATTCAAATGAAGAAAACAGAAGAAGAGAGACAGAAGATACAAGGGTGAAAAAAAGAAATAAAGGCTTAAAGTAGGAAATATTGCCGAACCTTTATGATTATCTTAATGTAGACAGGAAGGTCTCAAAACCTTCAAGAAGCTTAGAACCCAAGTAGTGTTTGAGCCATAATTAGTGGGAATACATACAAGAAAAAAGAGATTAGAACAGAAAGCATAGTGACAGTAGTTAGTAGCAGGTTACTAAAAGAAATTAATGATTCGCACAACCACACAAGATCCATGCATTTCATAGGAAGCGGCTTACTGGTTGTTTTTGTAAAACAAAAGCGGGATAACTGACCATTTCTGCTTTAAACAGGAAAATCGGTTTGGTCCTGGTGAGTAAACCTCATAACCTGAAACTAATGCAAATCCTTACTTGACTGGCTGCCATGTCTCCTGCTCAAATCCACGATGGACAGACTGGGCGATGGACGACTCCATCAGATCAATGTAGCGCACAACCAGAGGCGTGTAGAGCTGTTGCAGGTGCTTGTGGAACGCTCCATTGCACAGTTGAGCTGGAGGAGGCAAAACACATTTGGTTGGTTGTAAGGGTTTAAGTTGTAGTAAGAAATTAACACCTGTAGAATTCAAGTGATGCCACTGCAAAATTCTGAGATCTATTTTTGGCACTGTTGCAAAGGTAAACCACTTCAGACAAGTGGTAGAAACGATCCACCCTGAAAGCTAAAGAGAAAAACATTCAAGTAAGTAGAGACAACACACACTACTGTGTTGGACAGAAGAATCAGACGAGTAAAGGTGATATTCTCACAGATCCCCAAGGAGTTGTCCTAACGAGAGAGAGAGAGAGAGAGAGAGAGAGAGAGAGAGAGGTGTCTCATTGGGCATCATTAGATAGAATTCCCTCTCATTCTGCTCCTTCATCATTAACACTAGCCTTTTTATTCTCATGGGTGTGTAAGCACGTTTCACAACCATTTAACATCTTGAGATGACTTACATAAGCATTTATGGACAGTTGCATGACATAAAATATAAATGCACTTGGACACAAAGGCTATAAGCAAGACAAGTTTAAACATGGTGGACCAAAGAAATATCCTAAAATAAATGTGTTGACATGACTAACAAATACAGTAACTGACATTTCAAACTGAACTAACTATAGCACACAGATACTAATGTTTACGGATTACGCTTTCAGTCAATAAAGAGCCATAAAGTGATACAATATGTGCTCAAACAGAATTAATTTCAAATGCTCTAAATTCTGAACAATTGAGTAAGTACAACTAAGAAAATTCACAGAAATTAATCAAAGTAAAGCTCTTCACATTGAAGAAAGCATGTGTCTCATTGTCACAAATAACCAAAATAATAATTCCTTCACTTCCATGTAGCCAACAAGGTTCTCATTTCAGTTCAAATGAAAACACTGTTGACAGATGAAATAATTGAATGTTGAACAGAGGAAATCACTTGGAAGAGAAAACAATATGTATATACTTCAGTCTGAACAAGTGTCCTCAAAAAGACTTAAGGGAGTGCTACTCATGTTTGGCTCTACTGCATTATGTCAACTGTGTTTTAACAGCATTGTTGACTTGTTTTATAGAACTACAAGTCAAATGCACAGATGGTTGGAGCAGGGCGGGGCTCAGCCACCTGCGGGACAGAGCGGGGCGGGGCTCAGCCACCTGCGGGACGGGGCTCAGCCACCTGCGGGACGGGGCTCAGCCACCTGCGGGACGGAGCAGGGCGGGGCTCAGCCACCTGCGGGACGGGAGCAGGGCGGGGCTCAGCCACCTGCGGGACGGGAGCAGGGCGGGGCTCAGCCACCTGCGGGACGGGAGCAGGGCGGGGCTCAGCCACCTGCGGGACGGAGCAGGGCGGGGCTCAGCCACCTGCGGGACGGAGCAGGGCGGGGCTCAGCCACCTACGGGACGGGAGCAAGGCGGGGCTCAGCCACCTACGGGACGGAGCAGGGCGGGGCTCAGCCACCTACGGGACGGGAGCAAGGCGGGGCTCAGCCACCTACGGGAAGGAGCAGGGCGGGGCTCAGCCACCTACGGGACGGGAGCAAGGCGGGGCTCAGCCACCTACGGGACGGGAGCAGGGCGGGGCTCAGCCACCTACGGGACGGAGCTTGTTAGCAAATCTTTTCCTTTTAGATAATAGAAGCATGATTTTTTTTTACTTTTTTTACTTTGTGTACTTGTGAACAAAGCACAAGAAAATTTGTCCTACTCATGAAATATTTATTTTTAGATACACCCCCCCCCCCCCCCCCCCCCCCCAATAAGCTCAGTTTTCATTACTTTCATTACTTCGTCATTACTTCCAGTAGGCTGAATCCTCATTCAGTGTTCTGTCTAAATTGTCACTCATGCTTAACAATGTCAAATTTCTGAGGTTTAATGTTACACTTACTACTCTGTACATCGTTTAAAATATATATATATAGCATTTGGTCCCTGAGCAACACTCATTGCAGCCTTGCACTGGTGTTATATTCCTCTGTTGTGATTACATTGTCATCATATTGGTATCATATTCCCCTACTGCAATTGCACAGTCACGTTAATTTTAACTTGACAAACATTTCCGTAAACTCCATCAGAATGAAGTTCTAATCTGTTCTGTTTACAATCACACACATCATGCTGCTGCATCAGTTCCTAATTTAAGTGTTATTTTTATAAAATCCAATATCAGTCATCACCCACATAGCTCAAAAGAAAAAAAAATCTGTTTGAATGCTGCACCTTGCATTTAAAAAAACAAATATCTGTGGACTGTTTTTGATTTGTGAAAACAGCAAAAGCTTTAAAGAAATATTAAAACATTTAAACAATAAAAGAGACTGATATTAGTGAATTGAACAATTAAGGCAACAAATTGTCTATCCTACAGATAACCAAACTATACATGATCATATAGGCTACATCTAATTAGCATGATGACATTACTGGCACAAAACTCATTAACCTCCTTGTTTAACTAGGACTAGGTGTAAATTCTGCACTTAGCTGGGAGAGTACTGAGAGTGCTCTTTGGATATGCCCTGGCTTTGAATTAAAGAGTTGACCGCAGGTAAGGAAAATGAACAGTATAGCAGAGTCCAGAGTCTAACTATACAGAGAAGAGTACACGATGCATAAATCAATATAGAAAGAAAAATTGAATAATAATAAAAAATGTAAATGTGTGCCAAAGCTTTACTCACAGTCAGCACGCAAGAAATTGTTGAACAACTGATAGAGGGGGAAACTATCCCAGGTGTCATGTGGCTGTACGGCCAGGGCAGCGTCCATGTCTACTGTGTAGAGGGACAGGAACATCTCAGCATGCCCTGTCATCGCCTCTGGCCACCAAGAGAAGGCCTAAGGTGCACAAACACACACGATCAGCACATAAACACAAAGTTGTGTTTGTGTAAAAAAAGTTGCAAATACATTATAGGCAATACACAGATAGATGTGTGCATAGACAACATACACAACAGAACAAAAGGCATATTCACATGTCAGAAGAGACGTGTTCAAGGTTAGCTGAATTCAACATGACACATGCGCGCACACACACTGTAATGGATGTTATCAAGTCCACTGAATGACAAGGTGTATAATAATAATAATAATAAAAAAACCTTGAGAACGAAGAATAAAGAAAGCTGAAACGCTAAGAGTAGAACAGAGGGAAAGAAACAGAGGCCATATCATCGCAATGATGCCACAATGAGAAATACCACTGAGCCGTTGCAACAAGTTGTCCAATAAGCTGCAAATGGCATCTAGAACCCATTCTGAGTATGTGCAGAACTTTCTCGCCAGACATATTGCTTTTAAGCTGCCAGTATTTTGGCCTGTGTTAAACACTGGTTAGACCAGGCCAGGTTGTTCCAATCTTCTGTTTTGGTTCAATTTTTGTAGCCTCAGTTTCCTGTTCTCTTGCAGACATCTTGCCATGAATGGTCACCAATGAACAAGACTAAGAGTAGAACTTGCAAATGAGCTACCGTTCAGAACACAAGTGTCAATATATAAAAAGCACACTGAACATTAAAGCTATAAAAAAAAGATCATACTAAAGCACTGGGCAGATAACCTTTGGTGATGTGTGCCTCAGGCGACCATAAACAATTTTTTAACCTTACAATACAAATATTTTACAAAATCAAGAACATAAGACAATTAATTGAATTACGTATCAGATTAATAGCTACTACTTCAAGCAATACATGCTGGTAAATAAAATCAAAATGTAAAATGTACAAATTCTTTGTGAAAGATGTTCCAACTTCTTGTTCTTGTCTTGTTACACTGCCATTTTAAAGCTCTGAGCAGTAAAGTACCAGTGAAGACCATAGGTGATGTTGGTGATGTTGGGAACAGAATTGTTTTAGTATAAAATAGGATTACCAAAGCACATGGAAAGGCCTCATTTTATTTTGGAGTGACCAGATGAATCCAAGCTTCCAACGAATACTTTCGTCCATGGAAGTTACTTCTATGTAGTCTACATTAATGTTTATAAATAATTTGATATGGACAATACAAGTTAAACATATAAATATGTATCAAGTTAAAAATGGAAAAAATGGACACTAGCTGTATATGCAATATTCACACAGTATACTTAATTCCTGACCTTTTAAAGTAATGCAGAACGTAAATGATAAACATGAAAAAGTTAAATATTTTCAGCAGATCTGGTTCTGAAATGTGTCCATGTCATGCAATTTACAGTGTAAATTTAAACTGCATTACCTTTTACTTCAGACAGCTGTAGAAAGGCTCACTATCACTAATAACCAAATATAAAGACAGTGGTTGCCAGGCTATAAGAAACAGACAAAAGGGTTCTCTTTGTGAAAGGCTTGCATACAAAACTTCTAGTACGGAGACTGACTCCAGATAAAGCCAGATTCAGAGCAAAACCATGATGTATAACGAACAATATAGCAAAGAACACTGGAAATGTACTTCATGCAGACTCAATATTAAAGAGCAAAAAACTGCTCCAATGCTAAATGCATGGATGAATGTCGGCTGAACAAACGTGCCCATTTTGATTGGCTGCATAGGATCAGAATATCTCCACTGTGCACTAAGGGAAAGAAGTGAACACTTGCTTCTTTTTGCAATGTCTTTATTGCCAGCCAATATGTCGGGCATTGAAAGATTTCTGAAAAGATCCAAGTCCTTCAATCTATTTTTCTTCATATTCTTACACACCTAGATGCTTGGGTGTAAAGGAAAGCCTGTCCATTTTATCTCCTAGACCCCCCTCCCCCTGTCCCACAGGGGAGTCGAGAACTCGACATCTATTGCTGCTGGAATCACGCAAAAAAAAGAAATGTGCAATCAGTGAAATGAAAAAATGTGCTGAACAGAAGAATGCTGCAAATCTATTGAAAGATTCCATTGTGAGTGGATATCTTTGTGCACGCGTGCGTGTGTGTGTGTGTGTGTGTGTGTGTGTGTGTGTGTGTGTAGGGGTATAGGAGAGTATGTGTGGGAGCAAAAAGCACTCATCTGACTTCCTGTCATACTGTACCTGGCCTTGACAACGCTCATCTTTGAGGCTTTCAGAGACAGCTTTAACAGCATAGGTCTGACTAACGCCGTTAATGACTTGTTCACCTAACCAACTACCAACATGTAGACAGGTGTAGACAGATCTTAACATGAACAGGCTTTGCATTTGCAAGGGATTTAAAATGCTTAAGATTTACTATTGGAAATGCAAGGAAACAAAAATACTCACAATGATAAGTTATTACAAATGTCAAAATGGGTCTTTTGTGCATTAGAGATGTATTAGGCAAACCAAAAGAAAATGGATTAATTTAAAAGTAAACCAAACAAACAACTATGCATCTGATTGATGGTAATGGACAGAGCAATAGGCCAGCTGAAAACTCACCTCTCTTTCCTTGTGCATTATTAAAACAAAACAAAAAATGGACAGAGAGAAAACAAGACAATTACAAACAGTACACGGTGTCCAACTGTCCGACACTATATAACCCTGTATAAGTAAAGAATAGGGATCCTAAGCATATACAAAAATATAAATACAACCACAAAAACAAAAAACATTTTTTTCCCTATTTACATGCCTGTGTTTAGTTATTTATCATTTTTTTTTTATATTCTCCCATGGACAAAGGATTTATTGTAGAAAACAAGCTTTGTGATCTTCAAAGCTTTTTCAGATGTGACGATTCTCAGGTGCTACAATCTCAGCGTTACCTTAGTAACAGCATGTGGGACATTCTTAATAGGTGCAAATGCTTTGGCATGATCATCATCTTCACATATGACAGCTGTTGGTGGCTGGAGGCATAAAAATAGCTCCACACCTTACGAACAGATGCCTTCTGCTGCTCTCTCATTTAGGCAAATGAGCACAGACTTGTCAAGGAAGCCTCAACACTTCTGATTGATCAATTAAAAAAAATAAAATAAAATGTCTGCTAAAGCTGGCCTTGCCCGCATGGGCTGTGGGCGTTGTTTTCATCGCCTGCTTTGAGCTGCCATTAGTTGTGTAGCTGAAGTATTCACTAACAACTGTCGCAGCAACACAGGAGGAAAAATGGACAGCGAGACGGTAAATGATAAGTCAGTGATAAACAAGGACTGTCATTCTTTGTGGCAGTGCCTTTCAGTGAATACTAGAGGAGTCTTGAGAAGGGAAGGCCCAAGTCTTAATTTTCAAGTTTTTGCTAAAGGCCAGCCTTGGATTTTAGGACTTGAATTAATTCTGGGGAGTCCTACCTCGGAGTGATGCTCCTCGTTCTGCAGGAGCACCTCAATACACAGTTCCCCCAGGTGCAGTATGTCTTGAAGTCTCTTCTCTGGAGGGGCTTTGGAGCTGTCGGCTATGGAAGAAAAGGGGTATGAGCTACATGAAAATGTTCTCTCACTCAGGAACTGCACAAGGGACAGTTTAAAAGCATAACTTCGAATTCATAATCTGAAGAACAGATGAGATTGCATCTCACTACATGCATCTACAGAAGTAGCATTATAAAACCTCCAAACTGGGCATATGCAGTCAGCTGGGTGTAGTTGACGAGGGCAGCTTTCTCCAGGCAGTTCTGAACAATCCTCTTCATGTCTTCTGCTAGGACTGGGGTGGTGATGTCTCTCATAAGAATCTGCAAGACGACCAACACTACAGAGTTCATTTCTGAAGTGTAGGAACAGCAGCCCTGATTTGATCTTAATCTGGACATAATTGCTATCTATTACAACAGGAGCAAACTAAAAAAGTTCCAACACATCTGTGTTTTTAAAAGAATGAAGAGCTGCTTATTATCTTAAACGGTTGCAGTTAGTAACAGAAATAAAAGCTTAAAATGTAGAGATGTGCCACACCAAGATCTTGTATCTTGTATAGATTTTGGCTATAGAAAACAATCACAATTCATTCATTCAGAGATGGGACTAATATTTCACAACACAGCAGCATATGCCTGTGTAAGCATAAGTACATATGCCTGTTGCCTTTCTAACAGAAGGTCATGTTTACAAATCCTATGCAGAAAAGCATTTTTCCCCTCACACTGGGAAAAGCAATAATAATTACAGTAATCTTTATCACCATTAATGTCATCACAAACATCTTGCATTAAAAGACAGCAATTCAAATCGAACATTAACCTAAACCCTCAAAAGGCCACCAGCTTACATAAGTGAAAATCATTCTTGGCTTTAATACATCTTTATATCCATTCCCCTAATTATGTAATTAATGGGAGAACAATGATCACTCAGAGGCAACAAGGCTGTGTTCACTGCTAAGCACTATGTACGTACCGCTAACTTGGCTAAATACCCAACTGGATAACTGCTGCACAGATGCAGTGAGGCTCATATTTAAACAATGAAATTCAGTTCTCTTCTGGACCAGTCTGGCAATAACATGGTTGTAGGCACACATTTTTGTCTGCGGTAATAAACAATTTAGTAGCTAGTGATGGAGATGCATTTTATTGCTGAATATATTTAATTAAATGTAGTTTTTAAAAACTTTGCATTATTGTCGTAAACAATCTATGCATGTGGTTATAATACATGCTATGAGTGAGCAGGAATATATATATATTTTTAAAAAGAGCACCACATTAAGATGGAAGCTACGTGCATACCCTTTCCAGAAGAGAGAGCGTGGCTTTCAGAGACCCCTCTGGTCTACCAAAGGGAAAACAGTATCTGTAGATAAACAAAGGACAGCAGTGTCACAGCGCTGCACATTTTGACTCCTCTGGCACTTTAAATAATTACAATCACAGTAGCAATCTTAAGCTGACAAATGCAAATTAATTTTTTTCCCCTGAAATCATAAAGACAAACAGAGAAACGGGCGTCACCACACGTGGACGGTAAGACAATGAATGGAGAAAACACTGAAGCACAGGCCACAGGTGTAAGTGAAGAGCACACAGAAGAGGCCCTGCAGCACACTTAACAAGTGACTGAAGCAGCATTAATCAGCTTGGGTCCTGTTCTTGGGCCTCTCTGTGCCCGTTCTTCCTTATATTTGCATAATCCCAGGCAGTGATTGTAGCTGCAGTTGAGTGTTCTTAGGCACTGAAGGTGACTAACCCCCAGTAACAACACCATAGCCTTTATTGGTGTTCTCTGCATCCTAGAGTTGGGCCCAGCAGAAGGCCAGCTGGTGGTGTCGGTCATGAAGTGGGACCAAGGAACAACTTGAACACCAGTGGTCTCACAGACACTACAAACTTTGCACTTTGGCTCGCATACAAAACACCTATTAAGAGTCTCAAACCTCAGGCGACAGGGGAAATGGTGCTAAAGATTCTTTACTCTTACCTGAAATGGGTTATTTGGGTCTCCAGAAGAATCAGTAGTCTGCCCCTGATTTCTTCAAACTCGCTCTTTTCCTCCTCTGTAACTGTGCCCATTCCGTCTGGCCTGCAAAATACCAGCTTTCATTTTTTTATATTTTCATGCAACAAAGTCAACATCTGGGTCTTAATGACATTTTTAGTCTTGACGTGAAAAATCGGAATTTTTCTAACCATTCAAACCTTAAAAAGAAGAGGGGGAAAAAATAAATGGTAACATGGGATTTCATTCTGGGGAAGAATAAGCACTCAGATGTGCAGAACTGTTGCATTCAAGATGCTTAAAGGCAGTCACCAGTTTTGTGAGACAGCTTGCAAACACTAATTATATGACTCCAGTGTGTCCTACTGTAGTCCCGGAAGACCACAATTCACTGTTTTCCTTCAACTAATAATAATACTGTGCTTTTAGCTCTACCGAGTTAATGCGACAACTAGATGAGATATGAAATGATTCACAAATATGATCCGAATTAAGCATTTTGATGGATTATAACTCCAACCATTGATGCATTTATTTCAGGATTTAAATTACATTTCAGGATGCAAAGTACACTTTTGGCATAAAGTAGCAGAAAATATCAGGCTGCTAGAAAACCCAACAAGGTTTGGATTTGTGTGTTAAACCGATTAAAATCTCTCTCAAATGTTCATAATACTCCTGTATCGTAGAACACATGCCCAAACCAAACATTCAACAACTAAACATTAAAGCATTCACTTTTAACCAAATAAGGTGTGCAGAGGTGCACAGTATCCTGGGAGTCCTGGTGAGGCTGCTCTCCCATCAGCACACAGCCCAGGTGGTGGACGGCACCACACTTTATATAGAACTTGCAGCAGAGCCATAGTAGGCAAAAAGTGTGGTTGAAGCTGTGAGACAAAAGTGTTCTAAATACATGGTAAAAAGACCTTACAGATTTCCCTGCAGTTAATTTATTGGAATTAAATGAGCTAAGGAAGATCTGCTATACTACATTTAATAAACATACATTAACAGGTATTAAATAATTGCACTGAAACAGACAATGTGAACATTTTTTTAAACTCTAGCAACAGTGGTCTGTTTTAAGGCAGCATGTCCAACTCTCCAAGTCTCTCTCACTCTCTGAACGGCACTGCTTGGAGCTCAAAACCAAGCTCTCTTTACTCTGCCATTGTAAGTGCAACTTGTAAACTGGTCTGTGCTCCAATCCAAATCCCTCTCTATTAATGAAATCCTCTTTTCTTTCTCACAAGAGCCAGCTAATCCAAAAAGAGCACAATAAGTTGTGTAAAGGGCTGCCGTGAGTTGTGTGTGTGTGTGTGTGTGTATGCCTGTGTCAGAGAGAGAGACCAACCTTGTCCTAAGCCTGTTCATGAAGGGACATCTTGGTAGAAGACAGAGGGATGTATTAACCCTCCACACATTGCCCCCCCTCCTCAGTCTCTGCTCATTATTTCCAGTGAAGGCCTCATAGTTCAACAGCTGCTAACAAGAGGCCTGGGAATTAAACTACAGGCACCAGTGTGAACTGCTCTGTTCCATTTGTGTGAGTACAACTTAGTCAGCAGATCAAACTGTGCTCGTCAACCACTGAATCATAACTAAATATTCACTATTACTTTTAAGAATTCTGTGCAAATAAAAACACAGTATGCAAAAACCAAGTTCTATACCCCAAAATCCTCTAAATCACTATTTGAGACAAAATGTGATCTAAGCGCTTTAATGTGCACCAATCAGTGCAGTGATATAAACGTTATCATAATGAAGCTCAACAGTGGTGATCCTCAGCAGTTTTTTTATTTTATTTTATTTTTATAAATAGCATCAACTCGGGCATCATTGGCTAATGCTTGGACCTGGGGGGGGGAGGGGGTCGTTGATGTCCATACTCATTGTCTATGCCTAATGAAGCTAGTGTGGTCAAGATGATCTAAACACCAAGCCAGTGCTTAGCTCGTCAATGAGGCTTAATCAGTTTCAGAATTCAAAGGAGCCATTTTAAAGTGCTTGTTCAGTTGGTTGTGAAACTCCTAGCAGTGGCTTTTGAAAACATTTGATGCAAAAATAAAGGGTGCAAATTTAAAAGCTATAACTAGTTTTTATTGTTTTGTTAAAAATGTAATAACCTGAAAATTTGCACAAGTCTCTAACATTAGAACTTTTGTTCATTGGGATGTTAGTGTTTTTCAAACAAAATCAACCTTCATCAGCAGTAATAGTTAAACCTTAAGTCACCACAGCTCTGCATGGCATGCGTGTATGGATTATATCTGGACCCTTGGTGAGAGGTGAGGAGGTAATGGGAGGAAAATCCAGCTGTGCGCCATGTTTCCACTGAGAGTAGCCGAGATGAGGGTAGGAGGAAATGTTCATGTCAAACTGGGCGTGCATGATGGACAGGTGACTAAGGCAGGGATTAAGACTGACAGGCGAGAAGGATGGTTTGTGATTATAGTCTTGGCTGTCAGGGCTGAAGAGGCTGAATGGTGTCACTGCACACCTACAGGTGCATCTCTGATGCAAACCAGTCACCTTTCACATGAGCTCGGATCAGCTCCAAGCCTCAGCGAGTCCGCTGTGCATCTGTCAGAAATAAGCAACCATCATCCAATCAAATGTGCCACAAGAATTCCAGTCAGGACACAACAGTCAATCAACGTGTCAGCAAGTAAACCTGGTTTAACAAGCTTCACTGCTGATAAAACCTAAGCACCATGTACTGTCAGAAGGCAAAAATACTTCTTTTGGGACATGCACGTAAACTTACTAAAATGTCTAATGGTATTCAAAGTTCTTCAAACAGCATTTGCAGTTAATGCAGCTTAAAGCACATCACAGCAATGCAGGTAGTTTTGAGAGCAGTTTTATGTGACGTTGACCGTCAGGGACTGCATACAAAAACAGGTGTTGTCTACAAGCATTTCTACCTGGATTCCTGAGGGAAAAGTGGCCAGTCAAAGAAGAGAATTACTATGACAATACATGATTATAGTTAAACATTTACCGACTTACCAGTATTTGACCAGTACTAAGAAACTAGGGCTGGGTATCGATTCAAATTCCAAGAATCGATCCGATTCAGATTCTGAAGATTAAGAATAGATTTATTTCGATTATTTAATCCGATTTAATCGATTTGATCCAATTCGGGGTTTAGTGTTATTAAAAATGTATTTGAGCTGTTTCCTGACTATGTACAGAAGCAACATGTTAAAACTAGTATTATATCGATATTAATCAGCAAATAGTTACTGGTAGTTGGTAGTTACTGACGGCTGGACAATAAACAGAGGACATCTTTGAGGTGTCTATATCTGCAACAGTGGACTCCTACTGGGACACTAACCAGTGCATTATTATTATGATTGAAATAATTAAGAATTCACCCAAAAGCTGTTGCTACCAAATGCATTTTTATTTTAAAAGTGCTCACACTTAATAAACTGAAAGTATAAAATGTAAATGTGTATTTTTCTTTAAAGTGCGAATATAATAACAGAACTGTCACGTTACGGTCCCCGACCCCTCCCTGTTGGGCGTGTGTTAACGTTGTCTGCGTCTACTCGTCTGCATCTGTAGATCTCCGTGGGTGCGGGTGCGGCTTGTGATAATCCTCACCTGTGGCTCGTCTCGTCATCACGTGGGGTTTCTGTGGTTTGTCTATTTAATGTGTGTTCGCGCAGCGTCCTGTGCTCGTCGTTGTTTGAGTCACACATGTTCTATGTAAACGTGTTTTATGTGCGCTGTCTGCGCTTTGGTAAATGTAATAAACGTAACAATTTGGAAAGTGCAAAGGATTATGTCTCGTCCATTGCCTTGCGCCCAACGTTACAAGAACATTTTTAACTTTTTTAAACTGTAAAAACACTGGGTAAACTGTCAGTGACATGGACTAACTGTAAATAGTCACTGACACTGGATAAACTGTCCTTCTGCTTTTAGATTGCCGATTTGACTATCGTCGTTACCGGCACTGTCCGACGCCATGTTGTTTTACAGTTAGACCGAGCACGCCTGCGTGAATTCAGTGACGAGGCGGGGGTAAAAGTTCACAAAAAAATCGATCTTTTGACGTACGAATCGATTATCAGATCATCTTATGCGAATTGATTCTGAATCGGAAAATCAATTTTTTCAACACAGGCCTATAAGAAACTATACTGTACACTATAGGCTACTGTATGATCCTCCTCATGTAACCACAGATATGCAGAATATAGAAGGTGTTCAACCACTAAAAGTATGACCTTAGTACAACACCGCAATGGGACTATTGAACATGTACAGCTGAATACTTACCATAGTGATGAAGTATTTTTCCACTGTATAATAGGGCTCATCACTGTATGTATTAATATATTCTATTTAATTTCAATTTCTTTTTAACCAGCGTTAAATTCAGATCAATCTCTTATAAGGGTGTCCTGGCCAAGACGAAGAGGACTTGGACATTGCAAATATGTAGTAAATTACATAAACTTTAGCATTAATTCACAAGCTTTAGCAAATTAACCATAATCTATCCTAACAAACAAGGACATAACTATAGTCAATAAGCCTAAAGGTCAAAATAAAAAACTAAAATCTTTAAATGGGTTTAAGTTTAAATGCAAGTTTATTAAAAAGGTGGATGAAAACTTGCAGAGATGCATAAACTTTCACTGAGGGCCAAATACTAATTCCTATTCATTCTCACACAGACACAGTGGAATGCACCAGTTCTGAAGAGAGAAGAATTATTTAAATGAGACTACAAACTGACAAAAAGCCACTACTGCCAGTTTTCATTTGTACCCAGAGATTAACAAGCAAGGCTAATCATAACTGCTCCTAATTGGCTAAATTAAAGACTAGAGAGAAGAATCACATCCATGTATTTAACGTGGACCAAGTCAAATGTGGGTGATTTACAATAAGTAGAAAATTAATAGCTTTAAAGAGGACAGTCTTTGAGCCAAAAACAAGGACTTCAAACCAACAAGTGGACAAAGAACATTGCTCATATATAAGGGACACGTGTGTGTGTGTGCGCGCACACGCGTGTGTGTGTGTGTATTTATACAGACACACTGTTGATATGCTGGCAACTGCAAAGCTACAATAAATGTTGAATACATTTATTCCATCATTTGGGTATTTACATTTAGGGCATTTATCAGATGCTCTTATCCACTTATATGTCTACAGAGTTGTTAGTTCTCTTAAGGCACCTTTAATCATCCAAGTGAAGGTTTATGCTTTTTGTTTGCAACAATTTATGGTGTATATACAATTCCTTGTATATAGCACCATTTATGAGATGTTAACAAATGTAGACAAAATGTGATCAGTTATTTGTTCATTTATGTGGAATCTTTTGTAAAATTATTTTGGCGTGACACTACCAAATTTGCTGTTGCAATACCAGTGGATGTAAATATGTTTACAATATTTTTATACTCCACAAAGTTAAGCGTTATATGCAGGGTGCCATTATTAAAACCAATTTTGTAAACTCCTCATTTTCAAAAGTTATTATTAATTTGGTTATTAGAGAATCAACATAACATTCAATCATATGCCAATGAAGGAACAATGGCAGCAAACATGTGTTTGCATCTCATGTGTTTTGTAATCTTGCACCTTACTTCACACATTGGCAGAACAAATATCGCAAGGTGGAATTGTGTGTTTGTTCTCTGGGCAGGTTGATGCTGATGTAAAGAAAGACGGATGAAAATTAGCCCTTTACATCATGACTATGTTGATGAATGTGTGTTGTCACTGTGTTAATGAATAAGAGTTAAGATAAGCAATGCTTCACTCCTAAATTAACAATATATCTAAAGACACCATTGATGGTCTGGCATATCCTTTCATCTGCCATTTGTAAAAGAATGTGTAAAGCCAGGAAAGGTGACTTGGTACAACTGACTTATTTCTAATAATAGAAATAATTTGATGTAAAGAAGTAGAACATATGAACAAACACTAATGTTAAAAGCATATTATAAACAGTATTATAAATGCCTGCCCCAAGCCACCTTTTACAGGCCTCCACACCAGAATCCCTTAAAAATCAAAATGGTGGGTGTTTGTACGGCCAGGTGTAAGATGTACTCAGACACAGTCTCAATGTTTAAAACTCGATTAAAGACTCATCTGTTTAGTTTGGCCTTTGATTAATCTGTTACATATTTACTACATCTCGTATCTTTTCTCCGAGGTTCACCTGGAGAGTAACATTGCAGTCGGAGCCTACAATACCAGCATCGCTGCTCCGACACGGAATGAAAGCCTGGCGTTCATCAACAGACATTTACAGTGACAATATCATAACCCAGAACTTTCATTTTTATCTTTACTTAGTCTGATTGTGTGATTTGTGTGTGACTTGTGTATTTGTCTGTATTTTGTGTAATCTGTGTGTTAACGGGCCGCCCAATGGAGAATGGGTTCCCTTTTGAGTCTTGGTTCTCCCGAGGTTTCTTCCTATTCCCCACTATCTTAGGGAGTTTTTCCTCGCCACTGTCGCCCTTGGCTTGCTCATTAGGGTTCTGGACCCGTAGTATTGTTAACCTTTTAAATCCTGTAAGGCGCTTTGTGACAACATGTGTTGTGAAAAGCGCTATACAAATAAACTTTGATTGATTGATTGATGTACTCACCTGTTCCCATTGACGTGGGATGCACAGAAGGCATAGCTGTAATGCAGGAGGGTGGGGTCTACCATGACCCTGTTCTCTGCGCACTCCAACAGGTTCTTCAGGTAAGAGAGATGGCGATGGCAGCCTCTCACTCCATAGCGAGCACAGTATTCATCCAGAACAAACACCTGGCCAGGACTGAACCACCCCTGCACACAGCCAGAAGCAAGATCACAAACTTGCAATGTGAGAATGCAGCAACCTGATGTTAAATTGCCAATTTCATGGGAACGGTTGCTTGACTGAAACATTGCGGACAAAACCTACATAGGAAACATGAAAATACTTTATTTGCAAAAGTCCTAAAGTGATGAGATAAAAGATAGTGTTTACTATTTTTTTTTTTGCATCATAATTCCTGCATCAAACCCTGTGGTCTATGGTCTTTTCAGTGTCACAGGCCACAGCTGTGCCATGTTCTGATCCAATTTTATCTCTGTTCTGATCCTGTAACACACCCCCCCTCGCTTCTCTCAAGCACAGTGGCTGTGCAAACGAAACTTGGAGGTTGATCTCAGCAGCATCTCTCTCTCTTTTCCAAGTGCAATGGAAAACATTGTTTAGTTAACAGACCACAGCACGGAAACAAAACACCTTGCCTACTTCCAACATTTTTACAAACGAGTGAGAGCAAGGTTAAGCACAAACTATTAAGTCACAGGCAGAAAAGTCACTCAGACAGCGAGCGGCTGGAACGTGCCGTGTGGCTCCCGTCGCATTCATTAGCTCATTCATCCCTCACATAATAACTAAATTAGGCATGAATCTTACAAACTTAATTAAGACGCCTTCTCCATAGGACCGTTAACAAATTAACACTTCGAAGGGGCTGCTCGCCCACGGCGGCGCTGGAGGCTGAGAGTCGTGAGGCCGGCACTGCGCCCGCAGACGCTCGTGGGAGCCCGACAGCCACCGGGGGAGCAGCAGGCAGGATGCTGAGAGGAGCCCTCGATGAGGCCCCCCACCCCCTCCGTCCGACCTCCCAAAGCACTTGGAGATGGAGCGGGCGCCATCATTAAAGACGGGGAGGCAGGGGGCGCAGTTCAAAAGGCCAGACGGATCCGACGCACGCCCAGCGCATTTTGGCCCCTCTCCTCGATTTCACTTTAACTGGTTGCACGCTCCTTCCACACTGCGGGCCTTTCTCTCGGTCTGAATGTCAGTTTAGATTATGCTTCTTATTACTGAAAGCAACAAGATTGCTGATGGGTCCGAGTTTCCGTCATTAACCCCTCTTGTTTCACTTTACCTAGCTGCTCTTCAGTATATGCATCATGTGTCTTCAAGTATCTTTCAAGTATTTTACTCCCAAGAAATCACTGCAGGAATATGAGTCATGTCATGCCTCTGTGCATCTCATCCTCCATTCTGTTCATGTTTGCCCTTATTCTACAAGAATAGGTTTTCTCTAAAAATATCATTCATCCTTCTGCACATCTTTTCTTCCCTCATACATCGATCTTTCCCCCTCTTTGTCACCGTGTCTCTCTGTCCATCTCTTCCCCAGATCTATTAATATCGCACCGCTACGAGAGGCGGCAGAATGGCGCGGTGCCGAGCATAGTGCCACAAGATGTTCCACCGTGACAAACAGATGGCCTGCTCGTGTCTTGGCTCCGACCGCTCAATTAACCACCAGCGATCGAATGAGATGGCACTCACGCCAGCCTAACGAACGCGACAGTCTGGATCATACTGCTGCTCATAGTCTGAAAGAGAGGGAGAGAGAGCGCGCACAAGAGCAGATCATCTTGCTATCTCACGCACGCACACACAAAATAACGTGAAGGGTTATACAAGAATCGCAGACAAGATATTCAGATGCAGTGCTGCATAGAAGCAGTCTTCAGTTCCGTTAGATATGTAGAAGTGCAATTGTCTGTTTTCTTTGAGATTTATTTTCTTTGAGATCGTCTTCTGGAGTAAGTCATAAACCAAACCAAAAGACCTTCAATAGATTGGACAAAACCACAGCGCAAATATTCAAGGTTGAAATATATTCAATATATATAAAATATTGAACATATATTGTTGGTATGAAAATATATTGGCAAAGCTGTAGAGAATAAACAAGCTAGCCAAGGAAAGCGATAAAATGACATGAAGCAAAGCCACAGATATCACATCATACAACCTGCCTACATCTAACGGAAAATTAACAGCACAGACCAAGGTTTTAGAGTAAACTTATGATCCGCATGTTTTATACAACAGATGAAACAATGACACTGCCACAATAACAAAAGTGCTATAAGGAAAGGACAAAAACAGCAAGCAGCGGACATCCAAACACGTGACCTCATGAACATGG